>NC_133836.1:11931669-12233363 GCF_047830755.1 Zonotrichia albicollis | reverse complement strand
CCTGCAGCTCCATCCCTGCAGATCCCCTTCCCTGCAGCTCCATCCCTGCAGCAGCTCCATCCCTGCAGCTCCATCCCTGCAGTTCCTGAGCACAGCTCCATCCCTGCAGCAGCTCCATCCCTGCAGCTCCATCCCTGCAGCTCCCCATCCCTGCAGCTCCATCCCTGCAGCTCCATCCCTGCAGCCCCATCCCTGCAGCTCCCCATCCCTGCAGCTCCATCCCTGCAGCTCCCCATCCCTGCAGCTCCCCATCCCTGCAGCTCCCCATCCCTGCAGCTCCATCCCTGCAGCTCCATCCCTGCAGCTCCATCCCTGCAGCAGCTCCATCCCTGCAGCAGCTCCATCCCTGCAGCAGCTCCATCCCTGCAGCAGCTCCATCCCTGCAGCAGCTCCATCCCTGCAGCTCCATCCCTGCAGATCCCCTTCCCTGCAGCTCCATCCCTGCAGCTCCATCCCTGCAGATCCCCTTCCCTGCAGCTCCTTCCCTGCAACAGCCCCATCCCTGCAGCCCCATCCCTGCAGCTCCATCCCTGCAGCTCCATCCCTGCAGATCCCCTTCCCTGCAGCTCCTTCCCTGCAACAGCCCCATCCCTGCAGCCCCATCCCTGCAGCTCCATCCCTGCAGCTCCATCCCTGCAGCTCCATCCCTGCAGCTCCATCCCTGCAGCAGCTCCATCCCTGCAGCAGCTCCATCCCTGCAGCAGCTCCATCCCTGCAGCAGCTCCATCCCTGCAGCAGCTCCATCCCTGCAGCTCCATCCCTGCAGCTCCATCCCTGCAGCAGCTCCATCCCTGCAGCAGCTCCATCCCTGCAGCTCCATCCCTGCAGCCTCATCCCTGCAGCTCCATCCCTGCAGCAGCTCCATCCTAGCAGCTCCATCCCTGCAGCCCCATCCCTGCAGCTCCTTCCCTGCAGCTCCATCCCTGCAGCTCCATCCCTGCAGCTCCATCCCTGCAGCTCCATCCCTGCAGCTCCATCCCTGCAGCTCCATCCCTGCAGCTCCCCATCCCTGCAGCAGCTCCATCCCTGCAGCACCTCCATCCCTGCAGCTCCATCCCTGCAGCTCCCCATCCCTGCAGCACCTCCATCCCTGCAGCTCCATCCCTGCAGCAGCTCCATCCCTGCAGCACCTCCATCCCTGCAGCACCTCCATCCCTGCAGCTCCATCCCTGCAGCAGCTCCATCCCTGCAGCTCCATCCCTGCAGCTCCATCCCTGCAACAGCCTCATCCCTGCAGCTCCATCCCTGCAGCCCCATCCCTGCAGCAGCTCCATCCCTGCAGCCCCATCCCTGCAGCAGCTCCATCCCTGCAGCTCCATCCCTGCAGCTCCATCCCTGCAGCCTCATCCCTGCAGCAGCTCCATCCCTGCAGCTCCCCATCCCTGCAGCTCCCCATCCCTGCAGCTCCATCCCTGCAGCTCCATCCCTGCAGCCTCATCCCTGCAGCAGCTCCATCCCTGCAGCTCCATCCCTGCAGCAGCTCCATCCCTGCAGCAGCTCCATCCCTGCAGCAGCTCCATCCCTGCAGCAGCTCCATCCCTGCAGCTCCCAGCTCAGCTCCCAGCTCAGCCATGCTGCTGCAGAGCACTCAGCAGTGCAAATTGTTTTTTCGCAGTGGTGCAGTATCCAGAAAGGTCCTTTGCAAGTCTCTAGGACTGCACCAAGCTGCTGAGGCATGGAAAGCTCTGGTGCTGCTGGCTGCACACCCTGGCATGCAGCAGCTTCAAAGAGCCTGCGTGGATTAATAGGAATTCTCTGTTCCCACTAATGAACTGGATTTCAGAGACAGATTATTCCTGAATGACGTTCCCTGCACCCCAGCTCGTTCTGCCCTGCCCAAAGTCAGTCTTTGATCCTGATGCAGCTTTTTTTTCCCTAGCTAATACTACCTGTTTTATCTGGCACTGTGCTGGAAAAAAAATGACATCATTTGGGGAGTGCTGCAGGGCTGCAGCCTGGGGGATTTACTCCCAGTCCCTGCTCTGCACTGGCACTGCAGAGCAGCCCTGGGCTGGGGTCACCTTTGGGGTTCATGTTCAGGGTTAACCTTTGGGGTTCAGGGGTCACCTTTGGGGTTCATGTTCAGGGTTAACCTTTGGGGTTCATGTTCAGGGGTCACCTTGGGGGTTCAGTGTTCAGGGTTAACCTTTGGGGTTCATGTTCAGGGGTCACCTTGGGGGTTCAGTGTTCAGGGTTAACCTTTGGGGTTCAGTGTTCAGGGTTAACCTTTGGGGTTCATGTTCAGGGGTCACCTTTGGGGTTCAGTGTTTTTTAACTCTTGTGCCTAATCAGGTTATCTGGAGGAAAGGAGCTGCTGTGGGAGATATTAAATGTGTCCTTCTTAGGGTTTTTCACTGGGGAACTTTGGATTTAGGGAAGTTTGTTTTGCTGGAGGCACGAGCTGGGCTTTGGCATGGTGGAAGCACAGGCTGAGGGAGGAAGGTGGGCTCACCTTGGAGCATTTGAGGGGAATCTCTCCTCAAACAGATCCCCCAGGGCTGTGAGGGATTAGAGGAGCAGAGCTCACTGAAGCAGCTTCTCCCCACACTTCCAGCTGAATCCTGTGACCAGCAGAGTGGGGCAGCACCCTGCTCCTCCAGCCCAATGCCAGGCAATCCAGGCACAGACCAGTTGCCATGTCCCTGGGCAGTGGGGCCATCAGGAGTGAGGCTCTGTGAGCACTCACACTGACCTGCTCTGCCCATTTGCCTGCATTAGCGTTAATTTTGTCCTTTCAGGCACCAGATTTGGTGTTTCTAGAAACACAAACAAAGCCTGAGAGATGCCCAGGGTTCTACCCTGCTGTTCTGTGCTGGTAACTGCTGCTTCCTTCCCTGGCAGAGAACCTGGAGTACAACTCTGAGCCTCGGGAGATCCCTCACCCCGACATCGGCCGCTACTTCTCCGAGTTCACCGGCCTGCACTACCTGGCCAACACCGAGCTGGAGATCCGCTACCCCGAGGATCTGGAGCTCACCCGAGCCACGGTGCAGAAGATTTACAGCTCAGGCAAGGAGTGAGTGCCAAAGGCAGCCTGGGGACAGAAGCAGCTGGAGTGTAGCTTTACCCTCTCCGCAGAACTTGCGTGGGAAGCAAGTTTGGTGACAATCCTTTGGCTTAATGCATTGAAAACTGCACTGAACTTGGAAACTGGTGCTACAGCATCTTCCCGTTGTCTGCCTGGCCCAGGGGCACAGGGACACTTTGGGACTTGAGGCCCAGCAGGAGGATCTTGCAGGGACAGCTGTGCCAGGAGCGTTGTCCTTGGGAAGGATCTGCACATTCTGCTCCTTCTGTGGTGGCCTTAGGTCAGCACAGCGAGATCCTGGCGTGGAATATGGAGGAATCCCCTCTTCCAGAGAAGGAAGTGGCTTGTCCTGGCAGTATTTTTGTTTGGCTGTGTCTGTCTGGTTTGGTTTGAGTGTGTATCCCATGCAGGCAATAGTTTTTAAAGTCTCTCACGTTTCGCTGTTGTCTTCTCCGGTCTGAATTTCTGGGTCAGGTATTGCTTCACCTCTGTAGTCTGATTGTTCCTAGAGCCACTGTTCCAATCCTGAATATCCTCCTGGGCCTGGCAATACCCTCATGGGCCTGGGAAGGAGCTCCAGCCACAAAACCAGCAGCAGTGAGGCTGGTGAGCAGTGCTGACCCCGGGGCCAGGTGGCCACCTCGCCGACAGCAGAGACTCCAACAGCAGAGGAGGAGCTCCTGGCCCTTTTCCATGCCTGCTGAACACACCCAGCCCGTGTCCTGACCTTGTTCTTCGCTCTGTCCATCCTGTGTGTCCAAGGTGGGATCTGTGGCACAGCCATGAGTGTTCCCACAGGAGCTGGAGCCTCTGGTGGGACCTTGAGTGACTTGGATGGACGCGGAGCTGCCGCTCGCTGCCAGCTCCAATTTTTTTTTTTCCAATAGGTATTTATGCAATACATGGAATGATGACTGGAACCTGGCCATCCCTGGAGTCAGCCAAAGCATTATGGAAGCAAGATGTTAATTGCTGCAGCTTGAGGCCTTCTACCTTCTTGCCAAAAGAAAACTGATTCTAGGGGGGCGCAGGCTTGGCTGCCTACAAGGGAAGAGCTTTAGCAGCTCGAGGCACATGACTTTCAACCTTGACTGAAAGGCCCAGACAGAACCACTGCAGAAGAGGTTTTCCTCTGGGCTCAGGGGCTGTGGGGTGCAGAGTGACACAGTGTTTGTGCATATCTTTGTGGTTTCTGAAGCAATGTGTGTAGAGTAGCTGCAGCTCGTGTCTCCTGTCACTGTCCACTTGCAACACAGTAATTCTTCTCTCTGAGCTGACAATTAGGGCCCTGTAGAGGTAGGTGGATGCTCTTTAGTCTCTTATGCACTACAGGTATCTCCATGTGGAATCACAGCCCTCCTCTCCAGCAATGCCTGCCCTGCATGTCACCTCCTGCAACCCTGAGCACTGGTTTGCTGTGGAAATAAATGCTGAGAGCCCAGCACTTTGGTGGTGGTGGTCTGCAGGGACCTGGGGCTCCAGGAGGAGCAGCCTGTGGGGAGAGAGTGAGGAATGCTGAGGGGGCTCTGCTGCAAGCAGAACTCTGTCTTCAAAGAGTCACAATCCATAATGGTTTGGGCTGGAAAGGACCTTAAAGCTCCTCTTGTTCCATGGGCGGGGACACCTTCACTGTCCCAGGAACCTGGAGGGGGGAAGAGTCCCCCTGGTGAAGCAGGGTAGGGAATCCTCAGGCAGAAAACCTGAAATTCATCTCTTGTTCTTGAGGGTTGGAGTAGACCCCAAACCTCCAACCCACTGTGAAAGCAGATCCCAAAATATTCCTGTCAGGGATGCAGGATTGGGAGTGGGGCTGGTGAATCCCAGGGTGGCTGAGAAGGGGCTGAGCAGGGCATGGGCTCCCCATTCCCATTCCCAGCAGTATCCTGGGGGTTTGTGCTCCCTCTGTTGCCACCTGGGCCTCTCTGCAGTGCTCCCAGGGAATGACAGAGCTCACAGGAGCCAGTTTCCCTGGGAGCTGGCCAGTGCCTGCCAGCCCACCTGGGAGCTGCTGGCTGCTTCAGCGTCCCAGAGCTGCCAGCAGGGCCCTTGCTGTCCCTCTTTTGGGTCACTCTGTGCTCATACCCTGGCCCAGGAGGAAGTGTGGGAGCTGTTGCTCACCGCAGACTGGGCTGCAGAAGGGTTGGGTACTCAGGGACAAACCCTGGAACTAAATCCTCATCCTCTGGCAGGAGTTTTTGGAGGAGCTGTGACCTCAGGCAGCTCTGCCTGCTCTGGGTGCTGCCCACATCCACACCTGGGCTGTGGCTGTTGGGTCAGCCAGAGCACCAACATGGCCTGGGAGGTGCCAGATTTGGAAAGATTGGGCTGAAAATTTGGAAAGATTGATTCAATGTGTTTTCCACACAGCCAAGTCAAATTTGGGGATTTGACACAAACCCAAAGGCAGTGCTGAGTTCCCTTGGTCTCCCATTTGGTACAGGTGTACCCACTGCCTCCAGTGCTGCTTGCCCT
Source organism: Zonotrichia albicollis (assembly GCF_047830755.1). Lineage (NCBI taxonomy): Eukaryota > Metazoa > Chordata > Aves > Passeriformes > Passerellidae > Zonotrichia > Zonotrichia albicollis. The sequence continues at coordinate 12,227,863 of NC_133836.1, read as the reverse complement.
GGGTGGAATCTGGTCCTGGGGAGGAGAAACTCCTCTGTGAGCTCCTGCTGCTGTGGGAGGCCCCAGCCCAGCATCCAGGGGGGCAGGAGAGCTGGAAACCTCCAGGATAAATCCAGGGTGGGCAGGGAGAGCTGGAAATCTCCAGGATACATCCAGAGTGATCAGGGAGGGCTGGAAACCCTCAGGATACATCCAGGGTGAGCAGGGAGAGCTGGAAACCTCCAGGATACATCCAGAGTGACCAGGGAGAGCTGGAAATCTCCAGGATACATCCAGGGTGAGCAGGGAGAGCTGGAAACCCTCAGGATACATCCAGGGTGACCAGGGAGAGCTGGAAACCCTCAGGATACATCCAGGGTGACCAGGGAGAGCTGGAAATCTCCAGGATACATCCAGGGTGACCAGGGAGAGCTGGAAACCCTCAGGATACATCCAGGGAGAGCAGGGAGAGCTGGAAACCTCCAGGATACATCCAGGGTGACCAGGGAGAGCTGGAAACCTCCAGGATACATCCAGGGTGACCAGGAAAGCTGGAAACCCTCAGGATACATCCAGGGTGAGCAGGGAGAGCTGGAAATCTCCAGGATAAATCCAGGGTGAGCAGGAAAGCTGGAAACCCTCAGGATACATCCAGGGTGAGCAGGGAGAGCTGGAAATCTTCAGGATACATCCAGGGTGACCAGGGAGAGCTGGAAACCCTCAGGATACATCCAGGGTGAGCAGGGAGAGCAGGAAACCTCCAGGATACATCCAGGGTGAGCAGGAAAGCTGGAAACCTCCAGGATACATCCAGGGTGACCAGGAAAGCTGGAAACCCTCAGGATACATCCAGGGTGACCAGGGAGAGCTGGAAACCCTCAGGATACATCCAGGGTGACCAGGGAGAGCTGGAAACCCTCAGGATACATCCAGGGTGAGCAGGGAGAGCTGGAAACCTCCAGGATACATCCAGGGTGACCAGGAAAGCTGGAAACCTCCAGGATACATCCAGGGTGAGCAGGGAGAGCTGGAAATCTCCAGGATACATCCAGGGTGACCAGGGAGAGCTGGAAACCCTCAGGATACATCCAGAGTGACCAGGGAGAGCTGGAAACCCTCCAGGATACATCCAGGGTGACCAGGGAGAGCTGGAAACCTCCAGGATACATCCAGGGTGACCAGGGAGAGCTGGAAATCTCCAGGATACATCCAGGGTGACCAGGGAGAGCTGGAAATCTCCAGGATAGCTGTGTGTCCATGCTGGAACAGCCTTGGTTCCCACAGGCTGCACATCCAGGGCCCAGCACTGTGGGAGCACCTCTGTGGGGTGCTGGGATGGCATTTGGGGTTTGCCTGTGCCCCTCCCCTCCTTCAGGCACTGTCACCTTTTCCCCAAGGGGACAACAGTGGATCCCAACAGCTCCTTGTGTCTGTGGTGATGTCTGGGTCTGTGGTGTCCTTGTTAAAGGTGGTGCTGATGCTGTCCATGGGGATCTGTCTGTCCTGTCTGTGTGGAGCTCTCCTGTGTGGCTTTCTGGAGAAGGTGGAATTGCCTCTCCTCTCTCCCACAGGGTGCAAAGCCAGGCCAGGTCTCTCCTGTCCTTGGGAGCAGGGGCTGAATTCCCTTCCCTTCCCTTCCCTTCCCTTCCCTTCCCTTCCCTTCCCTTCCCTTCCCTTCCCTTCCCTTCCCTTCCCTTCCCTTCCCTTCCCTTCCCTTCCCTTCCCTTCCCTTCCCTTCCCTTCCCTTCCCTTCCCTTCCCTTCCCTTCCCTTCCCTTCCCTTCCCTTCCCTTCCCTTCCCTGTCACAGCCACCCGTGCTGGGGACAGAGCAGCCCCAGTGCTGGCATGAGACAATCCAGGGGGTGAAGGGAAAAATCCAGAGTGGGGCAAGAGGAGGCTGGGAAGGGGCAGAAGCCAGGAGTGCTCCTTGTCTGGGTGGTGAGGGAAAGCCAGGGCTGGGTCCAGGCTTTGCCACTGGGTGCTGGCACTCAGGGCTGTGCCCAGGCAGTGCCAATCCCAGGTAATGGCATTCCTGAGCAGTGCCAATCCAGGACAGTGGAATTCCCAGGTAATGGCATTCCCAGGGGGCAGTGCCATTCCCAGGCAATGCCCTCCCGGGGCAGTGCCATTCCCAGGCAGTGGCATTCCACGATAATGGCATTCCCGGGCAGTGCCATTCCCAGGCACTCTCCTGGGGGCAGCAGCATCCCCGGGAGGTTTCTCCACCCTTGGAGGCCGAGCTCTGGCTGTGCTGCTGCTCCAGACCAGGCTGAAGAGCTGCTGGTGCCCTCCAGCAGCCAAGGGACAGCTCCTGGATCCTCTGGGGAAGCTCTTCAATCCCTTTGGAGCCATCCTGGCACGCAGGGACACTGAGAGCAGCCTGGCACAGCCGAGGGCAGGCACTGAGGCCTCTGACAAACCATGGCAGTTTGTCTCCAATCTTTGCAGGAAAACCAAGCCTCGGGAGTGCCCAGCCCAGCCAACCCTGCCTGGGCCAGGGAGAGCTGTGGGGGCAGGAGGATGAGGAGAAAAGGACCCTAGAGAAGGGTCCTTGGGATCTCTGGTCCCTTCCAGGCCAGCTCCACCTGCACCCCAGCTGGCTCCAGGTGCTGTCCTGGCCCCTTCTGGGCATCTCCAGGGATATCCCAGCTCTGAGGGCCCTGCCTGGCTCTTCCCCCACGGGGGACATGGGGACTCTTGGCAGGGACAGAGTGCTGCGTTTATTTCCCTCCTCCTGCCTGGAAGTGCCTGGGCTGGGCAAAATTCCACATTGGATGGAAAAGTGCTGGCCCAGGAAGGGAGGATGGGAGCCCTGAGCCCCAGGGCCCCTGACACTGGCAGCTGAGGTTGCAGGATGGGGACATCTCCCCTTTCTCCCATTTTTATTTATAAACAGGTATTTTCCTGGACAGCTGGAGGCTGGAAATGATTTCATTCCTTTCCTCTTTATATTTGGCTTTCAACAAAATAAACAACACTGACTTGCTACCTACTGCCGGTGTGCTGTGCTCTTTGAGCTGCTCCCCAGCCTCTGCCTGCCCAGAGGCTCTGGTGGCTGTCCCCAGGTGCTGTTCCCTGTGCCCGGGGCAGGGTGACACGTCCCTGCCAGGGCCAGGCGGGCACCGGGGACATGCCGGGAACCCCCAGGGTACAGCCAGGGTCACCAGGGAAAGCTGGGAACCCCCAGGATGCAGCCAGGGTGTATCCCAGGGTGCCTCCTAGGGAAGCCCCCCGTCATGGGGGGTCACCTCTGGGTGTCGCCGGGCAGTGCCAAGGCTGGGGCAGCCGGGGGGTGTCCGTGGGGAGACCCCGGCCCCGCTCCCGCCGGGGATACCGGGGCATCCCCGCGCCCTTCTCGGGGGCACAGCCGGGGGTTCCCGGTGCCCGCAGCCGCTGCCGGGGCTGTCCCCGCTCCCCAGGCTCCCTCCCCGCGGGCCCGGCGCTGCTCTGGGCGGGGGCGCGCAGGGACCCGGGGCCGCCGCGCCGCCGCCGCCGCCGCCTCCCCCGCCGCGCCCGCCCGCCCTTAAAAGCGGCGGCGGCTCCGGTGCAGCGCCCGCGGCGGCGCTCCCGGCACGGCCCGGGATGGGCTCCGCGCACTCCGTGCCCGCCGAGATGCGGGAGCTGGCGGACAGGACGGGCTGTGAGTACCGGGGAGCCGCGGGCACCGCCCCGGATCATCCCACCCGCACCGAGCCCCCGGGGCCGCCGCCCGAGGGGACACCGGGGTCCGGCAGGGGACACATCATCACCCGGGGAGGGGGGGCTGAGCGGGACGTGGCACCCTCGATGGGGGCTGCAGGAGGTGCCAGCCGGGAAGGGAGGGAGGGGGGGCGCACGGGAAATGTCACAAATGTCACCTGTGTGGCCGGGGGGCTGCGGGAGGTGACGCTGGAGCAGCGCAGGGGCTGCAGGAGCCGTGCAGGGAATGTCACTGGGGAGGTGCAGAGGTGTCACCTGGGCTGGGGGAGAGCAGGATGTGACAGCGGGGATGGAGCGGGGGGGGGAATGAGAGGGGAGGGTGCAGGAGTGACACCAGAGGGTGCCAGCGTGTCACCCTGGTCCCTGCTGCTGCCACCAGCCCGCGAGCCGGGGCGTCGAGCGGCCACACGTGCGAGCCCCAGCCGGGTTCCGCCACCGCACCACCGGGCATTGTCCCCGCAGCGCTGCTCTGCCCCGGAGCCACCGGGCCGGGACACCCCGGGCTGCTTTGGGATCGAGGGACCGGCAGGGAACGGGACGGGGTGGCCGTGCCCGTCCTGGAAGTGTCACCAGTGTCACCGCTCCGGGACGCGGCAGCTCCGGGCACGGGGACCGGCAGCTCCCGCTGGATCCTCCAGCTCCGGCCCTGCTGAGCCGCTGCAGTGAGGGCTCAGGGGGGGCCCGTCCTGGGCTCCCGTGGTATCACAGAGCTCCCCCCGTGCTGTGGCTGCTGCCAAAAAGGGGATTTGGGGATTCACAGCCTCGCTGCTGGGCTCCGAGCTCACACAGGGCACTGCAGCCACCCTCGGTCCCCAGGGAGGGGCAGGGACAGGGCAGAGCCACCCGGAGGTGCCCCAGGCTCGTTCCTTTGCCTTCTCCCGCATGGAGGGACACCCTGAGGGGCTGCTCGGGGCTGCTTCCCCTCCCTCCCTCCATGTGCTCCATCCCAAAGCTGCTGCAGCATCTCCCCAGGGTGAAGCGGCTCTTCCCGGGATGCTGTGACATCCCTGCAGCCAGGCTGGGCCCCCCCAGTGCCCCTGAGCCCCCCCGAGCCCCCTCAGTGCCCCTTTCCCTCTGCTCGAGCAGCACAACCCACGCAAGGCTGGGAACAGCAAGCCTGGCTCCCTTTGGTTGAAATCCCATTTTCCCCCGATAGCAGAGGCTGCCGTGCTTGGACACGGGCCTGCAGCATCAGGATGCTTCTCAGGGACACCAGCAGCCTGTGCTGCCCTTGAGCCAGCCCTCCTTCCAGCAAAGCTTTTGCCTTTCCTGCAGATTTTCCCTTTTTTTTTTTTTCTGGAGAGCAGCCGAGCTCTGCCACCTTTACAGGGATAGCGATGCCGGGAGAGCCGCCCTGAGGAACACCTGGGATGGGGAAAGAGGCAGCAAAAGCCTCCCCCAGCCCTCCAGGGCCAGCCCCACCATGAGCACCCAGCCACCGAGCCCAGCTCTTTGTGCTCTGGGTGCCTGGGACGTTTTTCGGAGAGTTCAAAGCTTTTTGGTGATGCTCAGGCCTTGGTGGCCCAGCTGCTCCCATGGTGACAGCGGTGGCGTCACGGCACAGAGGGAAAGGTCACTTCTGCAGGGCCAAAATTGGAAAGAAAGTCCAGGGAAAGTTTCCATGGGACAGCAGCAGAGCAGCAGCCAGCAGGGACTGGGGGGAAATATCCAGTGGGGTCTGGGCATCACCAGCTGAGAGCTGGGGGGCTCAGGGGGGATAAAGGGGATTGAAGGGATCCTGCAGGGATCCAGGCAGGCTCAGGGCCCCCCTGGCCCATCCCAGATGGGATTTCCAGGCTCTCACAGAGAGCTCTGAAGGCCCAGCCCCGCTGATCAATGCAGCTGCTATTTCCAGGCTGTGAAGCAGCAGTGGGCAAAGCAAAGGACATTATTTAAACATCATAAAAGGCAGCGAGGGAGGCAGCTCAGCCCAGCTCTGACCCTGCTGGCTGGCTGCAATTAACCCTTCGCAACCCCTTAACGTGGTTTTATGTGTCTCCCTGATGCCAGGAGTGGCTGATTTGCAGCTGCTGGGGCTGCAGGAGCCTGGGGGTGCCCAGACAGACCCCCAGCCCACAGAGACAGAGCTCCAGAGCTTCCCTGGCTCCTGGGAATGGCTCTGTCAATGTTGGCACAAGAGTCAGGCTCTGGTGGGTCAGAGCTTGGTTACAGCCCCAGGAGAGCAGCAGGAGGAGATAAACTCACTGTGCTGGGGGTCAGGGCACTGTGGAGGTGCTGCTGAGCCCCAGCACTTGGGGGGCTCACAGGGAGCTGCAGGTTCCCCCTTCCAGCCCAGCCCTGCCCTGGAATGGGGTTGGTGCCCCCTTGGTTTGTGGCTCATCCTGAGCAGTGGCAGCAATCCCAAAGCCAGGAGTTGATTTTGGGGGGCTGCTGTGCCCCCTCTGTGTCCTTTCCCTGTCTCCTGTCAGGTTTCTGATCCCAGAGTTATTTCCCAGAGCAGCCGTGGCTGTGCAGGACATGGAGGAACCTCCTGGCTCCAGGCAGAGATGGGGCAGGGGGAGAGGAGGAGCTGCCTGGGCACAGCTCTGCCCACCGTGACAATAACCCCAAAAATGCCAATCCTGCTCCAGTGGGCTGGCAACAGGATCCTGAGCTGGGAGGGATCCCACTGTGCCATTCCGTGCCGTGCTGGGCCAGGGAATTCCCTGCAGACAGGACAGGGAATAACCCAGCCCCTGGCACGGGGCACAGGGACACAGAGGGACCTGCAGGGTGGCACCACAGGCAATGGGGGTGGCACAGAGGGGTCCCCCAGGGTCCCCCTGTCACCTCTCTCCTCTCCCTGGCAGTCACCTCGGAGCAGATCGAGCACCTGCACCGGCGCTTCAAGCAGCTGAGCCAGGACCAGCTGACCATCCGGTAGGGAATGGGGGATGCCAGCCCCAATTAAATCCCAGCCCCAGGGCAATCCCATCCCCAGGACAATGCCAGCCTCACCGAAATCCCAGTCCCACTTCAATCCCAGCCTCATTGCAATTCCCATCCCATGGCAATTCCAGCCCAGGACAATGCTAGCCCCACTTAAATCCCAGCCCTGGGGCAATGCCAGCCCCAATTAAACCCAATCCCACTTCAGTCCCAGCCCCATTACAATTCCCATTCTCTGGCAATTCCAGCCCAGGACAATCTCAGCCCCACTGCAATCACAGCCCCACAGCAATCCCAGCCCCATTACAATTCCCATCCTGTGGCAAATCCAGCCTCGCTGCAATTCCAGCCCCACCACAATTCCCATCCCATGGCAATTCCAGCCCCGGGGCAATTCCAGTCTCACTGCAATCCTCGCCCCATTGCAATTCCCATCCCGTTGCAGTTCCAGCCCCACAGCAATTCCAGCCCAATTACAATTCCAACCCTGATGCAATCCCAGACCCAGCGCGATCCCAGCCCTTCTGCAATTCCAGCCCCACCGAAATTCCCATCCTATGGCAATCCCAGCCCTGCTGCAATTCCAGCCCCATTACAATTCCATTCCCAGCCCCGGGGCAATTCCAGCCCCACTGAATCCCAGTGCCACTGCAATCCCAGCCCCACTGCTGGGGCCACCCCCTGTATCTCCCCCTTCCCTGGGATGTCCCAAGGTGCCTGTCCAGGGCTGGAATTCTGTCCTTCCCTGAGCCAGCTCCTGCAGTGTGGCCTTGCAAATATTCCAAGGAAAACACAAAATAACCCATTGGCCTGGGAGCAGGGGCACTCCTGACAAGCATCTCATCACCCCCCAGCTTTAAAACCAGTTCTGGGGAGGGAAGGGGGGGTTTCAGGTGCTCCTGTCCCTTTCCTTGGTGGCTGCACAGGGAATTGGGAGAGCTCTGAGCTCTCCCAGTGTTATTTCTTGGCTCTTGGTTTGCTTTCTAAATCCCAGAGATCAAAGCCCAGCAGGAAGCTGAGGGGAGGATGGGCAGCAGGATCTCCCTGGTGGGCCCTGCTCGAGGCCTTTTCCTGGGAAAACTCCAAAATCCATGGCAGGTGGAGCCATGCAAAGAGCCCTGGGGTCATCCCAAGACCCATCCTGGCAGGACAAAATCCCTGAACGTGGACTTGTTGTCAGTCTGAACGGAAGAAAAAGGGTTTTATCCAAAATCCCTTTATTTTTCCTGCTTTGGAAGGAAGGGTTGGGTCTCTCGGGGCTTCTCTTCTCCCTCCTCCCCACCTCCCTCACACCCCGGGCTCTCTCTGCGCCCTTTGCAGCAAGGAGAACTTTGACAGCATCCCTGACCTGGAGTTCAACCCCATCCGAGGGAAAATCGTCCACGCCTTTTTTGACAAGCGGTGAGAGCACCCAGGGAGGGAGGATTGATCCTCTGGGAATGGGGAGGGGCTGGGCAAGGACCTTCCCCCTAAAGGCTGGGGTGGACCCGGGTGGAAAATGAGACATTTAAGTGGGTATTAGGGATAAACCAGTCCTGGGGCTTTGCTGGCGTGTGATGGTGCTGGGGCAGGTTCCCCATTGTCACCTTTGCAGCGGGAGAGTCACCAGAGACAATGGTAGAAGATAAAAGGGCCGACTCTTAGCAGGGGTTAATCCAAGGTTTTATTCCAGGAGTCCCAAAGGAGCCCCCACAAACCTCAGGGGGCTCCTGCTGAGAGCCAGGGAGATGTGCCAAGGTTACATTGAAAGGGAGGTGGAAACCCAAAGTAGAGAACATTTACTGACCAATGAGTGACCTGAGGGATGGGTACTGGGAATGGACATTTAGGACAGGATTTGGGGTAACACTTGTGGGGCTGACCCCTGGCCTCTGGCTGATCACTTGATGTCCTGGATGGAAAGTTCTGGCTGGAGGGGATGGGATGGTGACAGAGAGCCAGGGTGGGGATTTGGGGATGATCCCAGCAAAGGAAAGGGATTGCACAGGTACAGGGAGGGGGGACAATCTGGGATAAACCATTTGGGATACAAAACCAAACCTATTCCAAAGTATAAAACCACACCACAACACCCAATCACCCCCCAGGAACCTGCGGCAGGAGTCGGACGGGCTGGCGGAGGAGATCAACTTCGAGGACTTCCTGACCATCATGTCCTACTTCAGACCCATCGAGATGAACATGGACGAGGAGCAGCTCGACCGCTTCCGCAAGGAGAAGCTGAAATGTGAGGCTGCCCCGGGGCCAGCCTGGGCTGGGGGCTGCTGGCCAGGGGCTGCCCTGACCCTGCTGTCCCCTCCTGTGTCCCCCCAGTCCTGTTCCACATGTACGACTCGGACCACGACGGCAAGATCACGCTGCAGGAGTACAGAAATGTAAACTTGTGTCCCCCCTGCCCCATTCCCCATCCCCAGGCCTGGCCTGAGCCTCTGCCCTTGCAGGTGGTGGAGGAGCTGCTGTCGGGGAACCCCCACCTGGAGAAGGAGTCGGCTCGGTCCATCGCCGACGGGGCCATGATGGAGGCAGCCAGCATCTGTGTGGGACAAATGGTGGGAGCCTCTGCTGGAGCCTCCTCCTGCTCTCAGGGGCTCTGCTGGCGTCACAATGGGGCTGGGAGGTGTCCCTGCTTCCCAGGGCACCCCCCTGTGCCTCAGCAGCTTTGGCTGGAGGTGTTTTTTGCAGGCAGCAGCTCCCAGGGTGATGTTTGCTCATGAGAGAGGGATCAGCAAACAGCATCCCACACACCCCCGTCCATCCTCACTGCCTATGGAAAGGGCTGCTCCTGGCAGCCGAGGGGGTTTGGGAACCACTCCGGGGCTGGCCATGGGGTGCAGGGCAGGAACCCGTGGGGGATGTGTCCCTCAGCCCCAGGGGACATCCCTGGGCAGCTGCCATGTTTCCTCTCACTGAGCAGGGCCCGGACCAGGTGTACGAGGGCATCACCTTCGAGGACTTCCTGAAGGTCGGTGACACCCCGGGAGGAGGGGCTGGGGCAGGAACAGGGACAGGAGGGGCACAGCAGGGCCGGGGTGTGGCCCTGGTCCCCTCACCCTGTCCCCTGGCAGATGTGGCAGGGCATCGACATCGAGACCAAGATGCACGTCCGCTTCCTCAACGTGGACACCATCGCCCACTGCTACTGAGAGGGGAGCAGGAGGAAGAGGAGGAGGAAGAGGAGGAGGAAGAGCACCCAGCAGCAGCTCCATGTCCTGGCACTCAGCTCTGCCCCGCCCGTGTGCCTGTTCCAGGCTGGGGCTGCCCTCTAGGAACATCAGAGGCTTTTATCTGTAATAAAAGATATTTCTCTTTTTAGTCCTCACTGAGAAATCATCCATCCATCCATCCATCCATCCATCCATCCATCCATCATCCATTCATCCATCCATCCATCCATCCATCCATCCATCCATCCATCCATCCATCCTCCATCCATCCATACATCCATCCATCATCCATCCATCCATCCATCCATCCATTCCTCATCCATCCATCCATCCATTCATGATCCATCTATCCATCACTCCATGTTTCCCTGAGCTGAAACCCTCCACAAATCCTGGCTGCCCCACAAATTTGGTATTTCAGCCTTTGCTGAAAGTGGGGAAGGAGCTGCCCAGCTCGGGCTGATCCCAGGCCTGGGGAGGGGCAGGGATGGGGATGCTGGGGACAGGAGGTGACAGCAGCACCTGCAGGGACAGCCCCGTCCCGCTCTGCATCCTGCAGGGAATGTGGAGGCAGCGACACGAGGAACATTCCTGGTTTAATCCCAAAGCAGAGCAGGCAGGAGGAGCCCAGCAGGCAGCAGGGACGTGGGGACACGGGCTCCTGGCAACCAGGTGGCTTCTGCCCCCTCATGTTCCCGCAGGAACAAGGCTCGGGAGCCGGGGGTTGTTTACTGCCATTAATGACTCGATGGCTCCAGGCGGGTTCTGTCTCTAAGGCAGCCCGGGCCGGGGAGGGAGGGAGGCAGGGAAAAAAGGGCAACGGCTATTTTTAGGGAGGCAGGGAAGATTTATTTGTTTTATCAAAAAAAAAAAAACCAGCTTCCCCTGGTGACAGGGGCAGCATAGCCGGCAGATGAGGGCTGGGCAGCCATGGGTGTGGGGCCACCGGCCCTGTGTCACCCCTGTGTCACCCCTGTGTCCCTACCTGTGGCACCCCTGGCTCAGGGCAACATTTCCTCCTTCTTTTCCTCATTATTGGGGTCTCTGCTCAGCACCCCCACACTGGGGTCACATTTAGGGCTTCTGTCCCCTCCCAAGTCCCTGTGTCGTCCAGAGCTGAGCCCGGAGCAGCTCCCGGAGCCCGGGGAAGGACAAGGACAGCACTGTCCTGTCCCAGGGACCAGCCTAGGGCTGCCCTGGGGATGGAGCTGATCCCAGGTCCCCTGGGAATGTCCCACCTGGGAATGTCCCAGGGGCCGTGGGACAGCGCTGCCGGTGGGGCTGGGCTGGGCCTGGTGGGGATGGAGCTGGGATGGAGCTGGGCATGGTGGGGATGGAGCTGGGATGGAGCTGGGATGGAGCTGGGATGGAGCTGGGCATGGTGGGGATGGAGCTGGGCACGGTGGGATGGAGCTGGGATGGATCTGGCACAGTGGGGATGGAGCTGGGATGGTGGGGATGGAGCTGGGATGGAGCTGGGCATGGTGGGGATGGAGCTGGGCACGGTGGGATGGAGCTGGGATGGAGCTGGGCACGGTGGGGAGGGAGCTGGGATGGAGCTGGGCAGGGTGGGATGGAGCTGGGATGGATCTGGCACAGTGGGGATGGAGCTGGGATGGTGGGGATGGAGCTGGGATGGAGCTGGGCATGGTGGGGATGGAGCTGGGATGGATCTGGCACGGTGGGGATGGAGCTGGGATGGATCTGGCACGGTGGGGATGGAGCTGGGATGGATCTGGCACAGTGGGATGGAGCTGGGATGGAGCTGGCACGGTGGGATGGAGCTGGGAGGGAGCTGGGATGGAGCTGGCACGGTGGGGATGGAGCTGGGAGGGCACCGTGCGGATGCAGCTCCCGGTTCTCCCGGAGGAGCCATTGGGGCCCTGCAGGGCTCCTGGTGCTGCTCCCCACCTGGGCTGCGTTTGCACAGCTCCGGGATTCCCTCCTTGGGCTCCTCTGGGCAGCCCCATGACCACCACCACCGTCTCCTCCTCCTCCTCCTCCTCTCCTGTACCGGACCCCCAGCGCTCCCTCTCCACCCTACACACACGAGGGCACAACCCCCAGCTCCACCCCAAATCCAGGATTCCACAGCCAACCCAGGCTCCTTCCCCTGTTTGTCCACTGAAATTCCCATCCGGATTCTGTGGAACCACTCCAGTCCCTGATCCAGCTGCAAGCCCCGAGCTCCCATCACAGCCCCGGGGCCCTGCAGGATCCTTTTCTGCCCCAAATCCCCCGGCTGGGGCTGTAGGGGTTAACTCGAGCTCATGGTCCCTCTCCCCCTCCACACCCAGATTTCCTCCAGGAATCATCCCAGAGGATCCCAGCAAGGGCAGGGAAGGGTGAAGAGGATGGATGAGAGGATGACTATTATCCCTTGAGTTAATGAGTCATTATAATTAGCCAATAATAATATATATTAATAATATATATAATATATAATATATAATATATAATATATAATATATAATATATAATATATAATATATAATATATAATATATAATATATAATATATATTATGTATTATGTATGTTATAATATATATATATATAACCATTATAATATAATTAGCTGCCCCCGATATTCTAAGGGGCAAGGAAAGCAAAGGAGGCTGGGAAACAGAGGCAGGACCCAAAACCAAGTGGCTGCAGCGCTTTCCCTTTGTGAAAAATGACAATCACTTGTTTTAAAATTTTAAAAGTTTAATAGTAATAAAATGGTTATAAAAATAGTAATATAATTAGAGTGATAATAATTTGGACAATTAGAATAATACGAGACAATAAGAACAAAGAGTTATGGACAGTCCAGGTACCTCTTTCTGGGCAAAATAAGCCTGAAAATGGACCCACGTTAACAGAGGATTAACCCTTCAAAGCAACCGCCCGTTGCATATTCATACAGCTCATACATGATGCATAAATTCATTCAAACACAGGATTCTGTCTGGGCAGTGTCAGCTTCTTCCTCTAAATCCTGACAGCGCCTTCAGGGCTGAGTAAGGTGGGAAGAAGTTCGTTTCTCCTGATAATGGAGCAATAAATTCTTTTTCTCTGAAAGATTTCGGTGTCCTGTGGCTGCTATCTCAGTGCAAGTCCTCTCTTTAAAAAAATATTTCACATATACAGTTTCTATTTTAACATTTTGTTATAACCTAAAACTATATTTAACACACTACTTAAGAAAATTAACACAGCATCCCTTTCTAACATAGCACATATAATATTCATTTTAATATTTGCGAAAAGCCAGTCATAACATCGGCATTTTTCACAGCTTTGCTTGTGTTGGGAATTCCTTGTGGGAAATGGGAGAGGGGAGAGCAGGAAGGAGATTGGGCAGGGCAGGGATGGAGCCGGAGAGCCCTGGGCATGGGCAGGAGCATCCATCGTGTTACACACGGCAAACACGGGGATAATCCTCCTGAAAAATCACAGGGAAAGCTGGCAGAGCCCCGGGAAAGCTGGCAAGGACAAAGTACAGCAAAATCCTACAAAGCCCAGAGCATCCATAAAGGAAAATGGTTCTGTTGTGGGGCCAGGACGGGGCACACACAGAGCTCTGTGCAGACCACAGGGGGAACTGGAAAATTGGAGATGGAAAACTGCAGGGAGGCTGAGAAAGGCTGGGCAGCACCAGGGAGAGCAGCTCCTGGGATTGGAGAGGGGAATGAGTGACCCCAACACAGAAGAGGGGAACTGAGTGACCCCAGGGTTGGAGTGGAAATGAGCGACCCTACAGCTGAATGTGAAAAATGCATATTTTATGATTGGCTTTTTACAAATATTAAAATGAATATTATATGTGTTGTGTTAGAAAGCGATGCTGTATTAATTCTCTTAAGTAATGTGTTAAATATAGTTCTAGGTTATAAAAATTGTTAAAATAGAAACGATGCTATGGAGGATATTTCTTTAAAGAGGGGACTCGCGCTGAGATAGCAGCCACAGGACACCTGAATCTTTCACAGAAAAAGAATTTATGGCTCCATTATCAGAAGAAATGAACTTCTTCCCACCTTGAAGGCGCTGTCAGAATTCAGAGGAAGAAGTTGACACTGCCCAGACAGAATCCTGTGTTTGAATGAATTTATGCATCATGGATGAGGTGTATGAATATGCAACAGGCTGTTGCTTTTAAGGGTTAATCCTTTGTTAGTGTGGGTCCATTTTCAGGCTCCTGCTGCCCAGAAAAGGTACCCGGACATCCCTAACTCTTTGTCTCTATTGTCTCATATTGTCCTAATTCAAATTGTCCAAATTATTATTACTGTAATTGTATCACTATTTTTATAACCATTTTATTACTATTAAACTTTTCAAATTTCAAAAACAAGTGATTGGCGTTTTTCACACCCTCCAACAGCCCCAGACATCCACATGAGCAGTGTGAGTCAAACACACCCTCCTCTGCTGAGGTACAACCTTCCCCAATTAACCGCATTAATTAACGAGGACAATCGCGGGGTAGCTGTGACTGAGCCCGTGGGGACAGAGGGACACCGGAGCTGCCCAGAAAGGGAACAGGGGCTGCAGTGCCCATCCCGGCACAGCCTGGCACGGGCAGGAGGAGAAGGAGACCCTGGGAAAAGGAAAAGGGCACCACACAAACTTATCAGCTCCTTGCAGCAGCCAGAGTCAGGAGAACAAAGCTGTTCCCAGATAATGAGAGAGATAAGGGGAAGGGAGAACAATGAGCTGGGAGCTCTCCCTGCTCAGCACATCGGAGCAACCCCCAAAGTCAGCCCATGATTTATTTGTCAGGTTTCAGCTGAACTCTGCATCCATGACACTTCCTGCTCTTCCAGGAATGGAGGGAGGGAAGGGTAAAGAAATAAAAAATAAAAGACCAAAGCTTTATGAAAGATTAAATTTATTGGTCAGACAGAAAGGCTTTGCCCCTTGCACTTTTTGTGTATCTATCACATGGAAAAGGGTAACTTAAATACCTAAAATGTGACATTTTGGCCCAAGGCAAAGAAGGAAAGCAGTGAAGCCCATGTGTCTGCAGGGCCAGCCCAGCCCCTCTCCTGCAGGTCTGGGCACATTCCTGCACCCCTCCCTCAGCTCACACTGATTCCATTAACCCAGGACAAAAGGTGTTGTAAGTTAAAACTTAATCTCAATTTAAACAGAACTGACACAGCTTTGCTTTGCACCAGTCAGTTTACAAGGGCAGATCACAATAAAATCATTTCAAATCAGCAAAAAGCTCCATGCAGGACTGGAGCCTTTGTTCCCCAAACTGGTTTTACCTGTCTGTCAGTGCCACCTGGGCTCAAGGCAAAGCCTCCCTCCTCATTTCCACCTGAGCAGCACCTCCTGCCCCTCAGCTGCTGCTTCCCCACAGCTCTGGGGCTCAGCACCCAGGAGGGCACTGGGGCCACCTCATCCCCTCTGCTCCATGGTCAGCTCCCAGCTTGGAAGCAGGGACAGCACTGAAAACCCTCCAGGTTTCTCCAGCCAAGAACACCCCTGACAAGCTGAGCCAGCCCTGGGTCCCAGTGAGCAGGGCTCAGCTCACCCTAAAAGGCTCAGGAACAAATTTCCATTTGACAGATGTACACATACAATTAGAAAACAGCTGATCCAGGATTTTTAAGAATTAAAAAAATAAATTGTTCTAAAATGACTTTGATGTGTGTGTGCGTGCCCTGCTGAGTTCCCAAGCATCCAGCCTGGCCTAGGGAACCTTCCCCTCCCTCCCTCCCTCTCTCCATCCCAAGCCCTCTCCCAGCCTCTGTAACCTTTTGTGCCTGCTGTTCCCAGGCACATCCCAATGCCCTCCAAGGAAAACAAGAACCAGCAGCTCAATACCAGGACAGACATTTCAAACATGTGCCTCAGCACATGCTTTTTTCCAATCCTTGCTGATTTTTTTTCCCTCTTGGGGTAGGCAAGAACTCCTCACTCAGAGAGCTCCCACCCCTTCAGAGTCCCACTCTGGCTTCCTGACCAGCATGGGCCCTGCAGCATCTTTCCCACAAGCAGCAGGAATATTTCTGCTCACCCTGCAGCGCTCCCTTTCCTTTCTCAGCCTCTCCACTGCCCCAGGCTGGATCTCTGGACATGTCCAGAGTGACTCACTGCAGCAGGGCAGCCCTGCCCTGCTGGGGTTCACACCCCAGGGCTTTCTGCAGCCCACCCCAGCTCCTGGGTGCGTGTCCCACAGGGGTTTGCCGTGCCCTGGCCCTAGATGCTGTCGTAGGGCACCGCCAGGCCGATGTTGTAGCTGTAACCTGACACCTCGTCGTAGGAGGAGCGGCAGATGGGGAGGACGCTGTCCACGGCCAGCTGGTCCACGGAGAAATCGTAGGAATAAATCACCCCTCGGTACCTGCGTGCAAAACAGCCAGGACACAGCAAATCAGCTCAGTGGGAAAGAGTCGCAGACAACTTCTATGAAAAATCCTTTCCTTGGGATTTTTCCTCCTGAGAAGCTGAAAGGCCTCAGGAACAAAATGTAAACAATGGTTATCTGCTGCTGTGGAATGCAACAGGTGCATCTGGGATTGGTCTCATGTGGTTGTTTCTAATTAATGGCCAATCACAGTCTGATGGCTTGGACTCTCTCTGTCCCAGCCACAAACCTTTGTCATCATTCTTTGCTATTCTATTCTTAGCCAGCCTTCTGATGAAATCCTTTCTTCTATTCTTTTGGTATAGTTTTAATGTAATATATACCATAAAATAATAAATCAGCCTTCTGAAACATGGAGTCAGATCCTCATCTCTTCCGGAATCCAAGAACCCCTGTGAACACCGTCACAGGAAAGCAAACAGAGGAATCACCATAAAAACCATGGGAATGGGAAGAGCTGGATAAACCCCCATCCCCTGTGCTGAGCCCTTTGAGCAGGGAAAGCTCCCCCAGCCTCCTCCCAGGGCTGGTGAATCATCCCCCAGCCCTGCAGAGACGTGACTGTCATCTGCTGAAACATCTCCGGGCCCTCCAGCACGGGGGAAGATAAATACATTGGTATTTGATAGTTCAATTAGCACTAACAGCCGTTTGAGATGCAAATACCAAAACCTGCAGCTTAAATGCCAGTAGTTTTCCTTTAGGAGGAGACAGCATTACTAATATTTCGAGCATGGAGAGGGCTACATTCCCTGCCTGGCTTCAGTGGACTTTATGTTCCCCTGCTGAGAAAAAAAAAAGCTTTTTTTTTTTACTCAAGCAAATCAAGAGCCAATTCATTGCTTGTTTTATAAACCTCACCCTTAAACTTTTTTTCATTTTATTTTTTGGCTGCTATACCCTCTCTGGGTGATGACTCAGGTGCTCAGGGTGCTATTTCAGAACAAAGCACATTGCTGAGGGCTGGTTTCTCACTTTCGGTGCAAGCTGGGGTCGTCCTCGGTGATGCTGGAGCCTCGGGGGTTCTTCTCCTCGGGGATGTTGGCAGTGATCAGGATGTGGGAGTCGAACCACACGTGGCGCACTGGGTGTCTGCAACACAACCCAGAGCCCGGCGTGAGCGGCCACGGGCGCTGGGCTCCCAAAATCCCAGAGCTGGGCTGGGACCGGCTTGGGGATAAACCCGGAGTGAGTGAAACCAGCGGCCAGAGGCGGGGAACCCGCACTGCCGGCTCCTCCAGCCCGCAGCACATCCCGCATCTTCTATCCCCATCTAGTGGGCTCTTCCCAGAACGCACGGGGAGGCCGGGAATGCTGCCGGAGAGGAGAGCGGAGCCTGGGAGGGAGGGAGGGATACGGGCTGGGCTGGGCTGGGCTGGCTGCCCGAACGTCTGCAGCAGTCCCGGGAAGGGCAGGATGCTTCCCAAAAAAAGGGGAGGACACCCCACACACCCTGCACTGAGCTGGCTTACAAATGCACAAGCTGAGAGCCATGGAGTGGGGAGGGACCCACAGGGATAATCCCAGCTCCTGTCCCTGCCCAGACCCCCAACACCCCCACCCTGCCCATCCCTGGCAGTGCTGCCCAAAGGCTCCTGGAGCTCTGGCAGCCTCGGGGCCGTGCCCATTCCCTGGGCAGCCTGGGCAGTGCCAGCACCCTCTGGGGGAAGAGCCTTGCCCTGAGCTCAGCCTGAGCTGCCCTGGCCCAGCTCCAGCCATGCCCTGGGTGCTGTCCCTGTCCCAGAGCAGAGACGGAGCTGTCCCTGTCCCTGTCCCAGAGCAGAGATGGAGCTGTCCCTGATCCTGTCCCAGAGCAGAGATGGAGCTGTCCCTGACCCTGTCCCAGAGCAGAGATGGCTCCTGTCCCTGTCCCAGAGCAGAGATGGAGCTGTCCCTGTCCCTGTCCCAGAGCAGAGATGGAGCTGTCCCTGTTCCTGTCCCAGAGCAGAGATTGGAGCTGTCCCTGTCCCTGTCCCAGAGCAGAGATGGAGCTGTCCCTGTCCCTGTCCCAGAGCAGAGATTGGAGCTGTCCCTGTCCCTGTCCCTGAGCAGAGATGGAGCTGCCCTCAGGAGCAGCTGCAGCCCTGCTGAGCTCTGAGCTCAGGCTCCTCTGCTCCAGCTGAGCAATCCCAGTGCCCTCAGCTGCTCCTCCAGACCCTTCCCCGTCCCCATGTCCCTCCTCCTCCACTCCAGTCAGGTTTTCACTCCTTTCCCTCCCACTGGTGAACACTGAGCCCAAACCCAGCAGCAGCACTGTGTGTTCAAGCAGGAGTCACTGCTCTCTCCAGCTGAGCATGGCTCATCTCCACACCCCAAATGTGTCTCCTGTCACCTCCCTCAGCTCCTGCTCCTGTGCTCCATTGCTGGCAGGGGGCCACAGGCAGGGAGAACAGCACACACCTCATCCAGGAAAGCCTTTTGATTGAAGTGATCCCTTCTGATTGCTCTATAGATTAAACACTGTTTTCCACCTGTTTAATCTAATGGTTTCACTTGGAGCACATCCCTGAGCTCAGCCCTGCCCTGCTCCTGGGGCAGCACTAATGAACATGCCAAGGAGACAATCAATGGAATATTGTCCTTAATGCACCAGCCACATCACAACAGGCTTTATCATCCCCAGGGTCAGCACACAAAGTGATACCTGCTATTAATCAATGACAACTCCAGCTTGAACTTCCCTGCCTGTAAATACCTCATCTAGCTCCTCTTTGGGGAAGATGCATTAAAACTAATTTAGGAAAAACGAAATCAGGATTTATCTGTTCATTTTATGGATATCACTCAGACTTACAAGGGGCTAAACCTTCGAGTCTTTATCCAGACAAAGCCTGGGAATTGTGCTTTGATCAGGAAATTTCACTTAGCTGTACAAAGTGTCAGCTCCAGGATGCTGATCTCTGCTTGTACTTTCAGTACTGTGCTCCTTGTGCTCAGTACAAACTGGTATTTCAATATTTAAATGAGTTTAAATGCTTTGATCCTCACATTAAGGGAATGTGTGGGTGAGGTGAACAGAGGCACAGGGATTGTGATGGATGCTCTGGATGGGGACAGCCAGAACCAGTTCCTCTCCAAACAGCCAGTCCAGCATCTCAAACCCAAGGTTCCACAACCAAACAGAGCTTGGGGATGGGGCAGGGAGAAGTCACTGACTGAACTTCATGGAAAATCCAGGGGGAACAACTTCCCTGCTCCCCAACACCAGCTGGAACACTCAGCTAATGAGTAAAAAGGCCATGACAAGTGATGCCTCAGGTTTGAGCTTTTCTATTTTCCAGATTCTGTGCTGCTTTAGTGCGTGGGTCTGGGTTTCATATGAGGGGATGGTGAGCAGGGAGAAAAAAACAATTCCTGCTCTAGCTGGGGCCCAAGGACAAATGATCCAAATCTCAGGCCCAGGAGCACAAAAAATGTGGGCTGGAGAGAGAAAAACAAGGATGGGACTTGATGGGCTGGAGTTGTAATTGGACAATTAAATCCAATATGCAAATGGAGCAGAACGGATCAAAGTGAGAGATCCCGTGAGTGGTCAGGGATTTTGGGACCATTTGGGTTCATCTTGGGTGTAGCCCTGGCTGGGCTCTTGTGCTGCCCAAGGTGGATCCACGGAGGATATCCATTTAAATAAATCCCTACTTTATTCTTTAACTCTGTCTGGTCTCTGTTCTAGGCCAGCCTTCTCAAGGCACCAACAGCTAAAGAACTCCTCAGAAACACAGAGGGAAGAGACAACTCATGCCCAAACCACCCAGAACTGCCCCAAAACTCCCTCAGTGCCACACCCCCCTCCCAGCCCCGGCTTACCTGGCGTGCATCTCCCAGAGCTTGGTGGCCATGCGCTGGTCCCAGACGCAGAGCAGCCCCTCCTCCCCTCCGCTGACCACCTTCCACTCGTCCATCTGCACGGAGCACACGCCCAGCTGGTGCCCCTGCACGCAGCACACGGCCTCGCCACACCGCAGGTCAAACACCCTCACCCTGGGGAGCAGGCACAGTGAGGCACAGACACACAGATCTTCCCTAATTCACCCACAACTGATGTGGTGTGCTTTTATACTTTGGAACAGTTTTGTTTTGTATTTTTCCTAAATGGTTTGTACCCCCTCCCTGTACCTGTGTAATCCCTTTCCTTTTATGAGATCATCTCCACCCTGGCTCTCTGTCAGTCACTCACCATCCCCTCCCCTCCAGCCAGAACTTTCTGTCCAGGATGTCGAGTGATCAGCCAGAAGCCAGGGGTCAGCCCCACAAGTGTTACCCCATACTCTGACCTAAATGTCCATTTCTGTTCCAGATTGCAATGCAAGATGTTTTCCATTACCATCTGTATGGCAGATTACCTTTGTCAAGTGGGCAGTTTGCTTTATCTCTCTCTCTGAGTGACCACATTCACACCTCCCTAAAGAGGGGACATTGCTGATAACAGCTATTGAATGTCCCTGCATGGCTGATAAGAACTACAGCATCCCATTGGGAGATGTGAGCCCAGAGGGAGGAGCCAAGCATTCCTACCCAGATATAATCCAGAGGTTTTGAGACACCAGCACGGCTTCTCCACGGGATTCCCAGAGGAACAGCAGCTGCCTCTCCTTCCACTGGATCTTCAGAGGAAGAATCCATCCTTCTCTACAGGATCCCTGCTCCAGCAGAACCACCCCTGACACTGCAGGAGGGCTGAGCCACAATTCCAATGGCACTGCCACCAACACCCTGACCCACAGGGTGTCAGGCTGGGTTCTGACTCTGTCACTGTTGTTCTAGTGTACTGCATTGTTTATTTTATCCTTTTTTTTTTTCTTCCCTATTAAAGAACTGTTATTTCCTGCTCCCATATTTTTGTCTGAGAGCCCCTTAATTTAAAATTTATAGCAATTCAGAGGGGTGGGGAGGGTTTACATTCTCCATTTCAGGGGAGGCTCCTGCCTTCCTCAGCAGACTCCTGTCTGTCCAAACCAAGGCAATTCCCCAGAATCCATCCCTCAGGGTCACTCATTGGTCAGTAAATGTTCTCTATTTTAAATTTCCACCTCCCTTTCAATGTAACCTTGGCCCCTCTCCCAGGCTCTCAGCAGGAGCTCCCTGAGGTGTGGGGCCTTTGGGACTCCTGGAATAAAACCTTGGATTAACCCCTGACAAGAGTTGGCCCTTAGTAGCCTCTGGGCATGAGAGAGTGTCCCCTCTCCCTTATAGATTTCCAAAAATGACAGTGGATCGGAGGGTGACAGTGCCACCTCTCCAATGACACTGGACAGACCAACAGCCCATCAACATTCTCCTCCTCCACAAAAGAATGCAAAACAAGGAGTTATTTACATAAAGTGCGTGAGAAAGTTTGCTACAAGAATGTAAACATTAGAAGGCTTTGAAAATCTTAGAAAATCAGGGTGACAACTCATCCTCTTCCTCCATCAAAAAAGAGTATAATAAGGGTTTGAATGAACTGGAACCATGAGATCTCCCTGGATGTGACCTGGTGAACTCCACCAGCTGGACATTGAAGGACTTCACCGTTCTACATTTGGTGGCTACAGACCTCCCTTTCTCTTCCTCCCTCTTTTTCTTATTATTCCCTTTTTCCCCAATTCCTCCCCAACACATTTTGCTGTGGTCATTCAATAAAGCTGCATCTGTTTTTTGATTAATTCAAATTTCCAGGATGGTTTCTACAATTCTTTCTAAATAAACATCAGCTCTTGCCTGTCACCACTGAGTCAGAGATGACAGCAGTAGGATAAGAAGGTAAAGTGGCAAAAAGCCTCATTTATTTCATCCTCTCTTCTTTTATAACATAGTTTGCTACAGGTGGACCTGATTGGTCATTTAATCAATACATTTCACATGACTGGCTAATTAACAAGACACCCATTTGTAAACAATCTCATGAGGAAAACAGAAAAACAGATTATTAGAAAAACACCACCTGCAGGTTGTTTTAATATTTGGCTATCATTGTTTATCTCCAGCTCCCTAAAGCTTCCCAGGCTGATTCTGGGAAAACTTATCCAGCTTTCTCTCTGATCAGGCTGTCACATCCACACTCACCTCTTATTATAATTAGCTGAATGTCCATTATGGCTGTGCAACTGTCCCCTTTAATTGGGTTGGTGGGCTTCTGAAGAGGACATAAAACCTCTTCCTCATGCTAAACTCTTCACCTGTGTCAGGCTGGCAGGGCTCCTTGGCCTGCTGGTCACAGTCCAAACCTCCTCTGATTCTTAGAAACCAGTGTATTTACGGTTTCTGCACTCTTAGAATACTTCACCTGTTATTCCCAACCTTGTTTCAGTTATTCAATTCATCCCCTTGTTAAGCTCTATATGATCTTTGCTAACTACATTTCTAACTTAGCCCCTAAATTCATTTAAGCTGTGAATTAAAATAGATATCTATTTTTTACTATTTTAATTGCATTCCTAGCTCTACCCCTGACTCACAAAGACAGCTCTGGACATGCAGCTCATGGGCTCTCCTGGAAGGGGCTGACAGCTGCTGGGTGAGCCAGAGAAAGTCACTTGGAGAAGAGGTGCTAAGAGTCCCTGAAAGGAATTCTATCAAGGTGGTTGACATGGAAACTGAAAAGAAGAAAAGATAAACGAGGGGGGCTGCAGTTGGACGTGGCTGAAAACAGCAGTGGAGATCACTCTGTGCCAGTGAGCACTGTGTGGATTTGTTGTGGCCAATGAATAAATATAAAATTTCTGAGAAGGTCTAACAGACAGCATGCTGCTAGAATAAACAGAGAGGAGCCTTCTGAAATGCATGGTGCTGTTCTCTGGGTTGTGACTGTCTCAACAGTGACAGGTTCTGACAGCACAAGGATTTGGGGTTATGGAAACACACCTGGGACAGCAGCAGAGCCACTGCTGCTCCATGGCTGGAAAACCAGTGAGGCTCATCCTCCTCACCACTGAATTTTCACCCTGACTTCTGCAACCAAAGATCTTCTTCAGGCAGATTCCTCCCGCCACACAGGACCTCTCTGAGGTTTGCAGGTTTTAGGACCTAAAGAGGGCTCTGGGCTCTCAGCACAGGACCTGGAGCTGCTGGGGAGAGCCCAGAGGAGGCCATGGAGGTGCTGCAAGGGCTGGAGCCAGGCTGGGAGAGCTGGGGGTGCTCACCTGGAGAGGAGAAGGCTCCAGGGAGAGCTCAGAGCCTTTGCAGGGCCTGAAGGGGCTCCAGGAGAGCTGGAGAGGGACTGGGGACAAGGGATGGAGGGACAGCACACAGGGAATGGCTCCCAGTGCCAGAGGGCAGGGATGGATGGGATATTGGGAATTGGGAATTGTTCCCTGGCAGGGTGGGCAGGCCCTGGCACAGGGTGCCCATCCTGGATCCCTGGCAGTGCCCAAGGCCAGGCTGGACATTGGGGCTGGAGCAGCCTGGGACAGTGGGAGGTGTCCCTGCCATGGCAGGGGTGGCACTGGATGGGCTTTAAGGTCCCTCCCAGCCATTCCATGATTCTATGAGTTATGATGTAAAATAAAAGTGAAATTTGGAGAAAGCTCCTCTCTCTGTGCCTCCATGACACACCCTTGTTGGACACCCTGCTAACCCATCCCAGCCCTGGTACATGCCCACATCCACTATGCACCAGGGGTGATATTATTGCCTCCATGACACACCCTTGTTGGACACCCTGCTAACCCATCCCAGCCCTGGTACATGCCCACATCCACTATGCACCAGGGGTGATCAAGGAAAGGATTATTGCTGCAAAGATTTCAGAGGAGATTTCATGTGTGGCAATTCAAAAGACAAGACAGGGAATTACAGGTTCATACCTTGACTTAATCAGCAATATTCAAAGCAAGCACCCAGCAACCAGGATCTGCTTTACTTCAAAAATGCAACTGATGTGGCCAGTTTTTAGGTACATCTGATTTCTGGACATTACTGACCACCCAGACAAAGCATCTTGAAGAGAAATAAATTGAAGACCCAGCCAGAAGCAGAACTACAGACAAAGACCTTAGGGTTCCAAGCACTGCCACAAGGCCACACTACCAGTCAGAGCTGATGGTGTTAAGTTTTAAACCCAGCTCATATCACAAAGGAGTGTGGGGTTTATCCTTATTTCTCAAGATTAAGAGATAAAGCAAAGTACATGAATAAACAAAAAATGCAGCAAGTGAAAACAGAAGGAAAGGGGAAAGACTGATCTCAGGTTTGAGAAGAAGCCAGAGCAAGTTCCTCCCAGCTGATGGCCATCAGGAACAAACCCATCAGGTACACATTAATCCCAGAAAAAGCCAAAACACACTTGTTCCAACACATTAACTGTACCTCATTCCATACCCCTGCTAGGATCCTAATGGTGCTGCAAGTCCTTCCTCTCCCCTTCCCCAGCAGAGATTGCATCATCTGATTTTACAAACAACACATTGCAGGGGCTCAGAGACAAGGCAGCAGAGCAGGCCAGAGCTCCAGCAGAGCAGCATCCATCTGACAGGGAGGAGAACACGCTCTGTGTGCAACAGCCCAGCCCACAGCATGAGGGGCAAGGATTCCTCAGTGCCCAGCTCCAGCAGAGAGGAGCTCTGGCTCCAGCCTGGGGCAGGATGGGGTGTTTGGAAGGGCTCATTCTCCTCTGTGTGCTCTCCCAGCAGGCAAAGCTGCTCCTGTTTGGAAAGCACAGCTGGAAGCTGGGATCTGAGCGAGCCCTGCTATCCCATGAGGGAGCACCCAGCTTTAGGCAGGTGAAAATGCCTCTCCCATGCTGGCCCACCCCTGGGAGAAGCAGAGGCTGCTCAGATGAAGGAAGGAAGAGGAACCATGTTTTGCCAATCTCAACCTTAAGGAAGAAGAGGAACCATGTTTTGCCAATCTCACGCGATGCTGTAGCACAGAGCTGGCCCAGCACGGACAGCTGGGCTCAGTGGGAGCGCTCTGGACTATCCCAGCTCCAGGGAGCTGTTCTGGAGGCCAGGCCTGGCCCCTCCTGTCACACTGCCCTGGGAGTGAGCTCCTGGCCTGCAGGAGAGCCTGGGACACGTTTGGATCCACACCTTTCTGGGTTTGCCATGTGTTTGCTTTCCCAAGCTCCCAGCAAGGCAGAGCAGGATCAGCACACGCTCCCTGCTAGGAGAGGAGGCCTCTTGCCAGAGCAAAGCACAGCTCAGGAATCAAATCAATCAGCAGGAATTTCACATGGAAAGACAGATTTTACACGTCCTACCAAAACCATTTTGTGAGCATTACTTTTCAAAATCATGGGTTTGAGTAAAAGAAAGGCAAATTCAGGTGAAATTGGGAAATGGCTGTATTTAATTCAGGCAGCAGCAGCAGCCTGAGCTCCCATGGCAAGGTCCCTTGTTGGGGAAGATGAAACAGGAAAGCCTTATAAATGTGATTGTCTGGCAAAAGATTTTGAGAATATAGAAACTATAAGCCAGATTGAAATGAAAGCAAGCTTTGAGATCCCTCAGTTACTGAACAACTGGAAAACAATGGCATGGCCAGCTGGAGGTGATCCCCTTTAGATGGAACAACACCCTCTGCCTGCAGACAGGCCCAAGGGTCAGAGCAGACCCTACAGCTTGGCAGGAGGGGCCCAAAGAGGAGTTTTTAGCGTTTAAAATGTAACACAGGATGGGAATGTAATGATTCTTATAGGCTGTATGGAAACGCTATAGGATTTGTATCTTGTACTAGATTGGTTAGTGAGAATTAGAATATTCAACAGAGAAGAAGATTTATGGTATTGGAACAGGAACTTCGCTCTCTTACCCCTTTTACTCTCTCACCCTCCCATCCTCTCTGCCCCTCTCTTCTCTCAGCCCTGCCCCAGCTGTGTTTGGCAGCTCCCAGCAGGGCCCTGCCCCCAGGCCCTTTGCAATGAACCCCAAGTTCCTGACCTGGCTCAGGGATCTCTGCTCTCCATCCATCCCAACTGTCCTATCCCCAACGCTCGGACAGTCCCTGTTCCATAAACTCACTCCATAATGTGCCCATGCAGATTCCAGCCTCATTCCACCTGTGGATGCCCAGCACCTTCCTGCAGGAGGATGTGCCCTCTGAGATGCTCTGCTCCTGCCCCCTGGATGCCAAACTTCCTAACCGTGAAAAATCTGTTATGAAAAATCTTTTCTTTAGGATTTTTCTTCCTGAGAAGCTGAGAGGTCTCAGGAAAAAAATGTAAACAATGGTTATCTGCTGCTGTGGAATGCAACAGGTAGATCTTTGACTGGCCCATGTTGGTTGTTTCTAATTAATGGCCAATTACAGTGAGGTAGCTCAGACTCTCTGTCCGAGCCACAAGCCTTTGTTATCATTCCTTCTTATTCTATTCTTAGCCAGCCTTCTGATGAAATCCTTTCTTCTATTCTTTTAGTATAGTTTTAATATAATATATATAATAAAATAATAAATCAGCCTTCTGAAACACAAGAGTCAAATTCTCATCTCTTCCCTCAACCTGAGACCCCTGTGAACACTGGCACAGTGCATCACTGACTCCTTGCTGTTCTAGTGACATCCAACCCCCTGAACTCAGCCAGTGCTAAAGCTGAAAATCCCTAAAGCTTTCTGGAGGGGAAAGGCACAAAACACTCACTCTGATATAAAGGGGAGAGATACCAACTCCAGCTCCTCTCCTGTGATCATGCAGGAGATCAGAACTGGAGGTAACTTTACTGGGGTGCTTTGGAAAATCAATTATCTGCTTTTAGAGGGGAAAAAACCTCCCAGGGATTCAATTCCACTTGTCAAACTTCAGCTATTTCCTTTATCCTCCTTGCTGAGAAAGTGCGAGGCTTGCTCACACTCCCTATTCTCCAGGAAGGAAAAAAAAAAAAAAAAAGAGCTGTTTGACAAAATAATCATTTTTGCAAGCTGCTGCACTGGCGGGACAGAGGTCTGGGATTTGGCAGAGGGAAGTGCCCGCCTTCCAATCTGATCCCAGCACCAGAGCAGAGCACCACCTGCAGCCTGGTGCCCAGCGTGGAAAGGAGGAGGGAAGGAAGCAGGAGCCATTAGAGACTGGCTCCTGGCCATCCCACATCTCCTTTGGTGCACTGGATCAGACCCCACAAATGACTGGCCAAAAAAAGGAAATCTAAAAATTGGACTCAAAGGGTCTTTTTAAGCACTTTAATCCTTTTGCACTGCCTGTTCCCAGAGCGGCCATTCCTGGCAGCAGACACTGAGCTGGGAAAATCCTACTCCCCAAGCCAAGGAGTTAAAGAGAAAGCTGCTAATCAGCTAAATAGAAGCTGGAATCTGTTCATATGAAAGTCTCTTTTTTTCTCTGTCACCTGAGGGACATCACAGTGTTCCCAAATACACTTTTGACATCATTTGGCAGCAGGGCCCATCTCATCCTCCATGATTCATCCCTTAGGTTATTTTTTTAATATCAGAAAGTGAGCTTTTAAATGCCAAACTCATTTTGCGGGTGGCGGTGGGGAAGTGGAAGAGATTCCAAGTGGTCTCGCTGGGCTGTGCACCAACTGCCTCCACCAAATGGCTCAGAAAGCTCCTCTTCCCATGGAGCTTCCCAGACAAAGCACACTGACAGCCACATCCAACTATTACCTAATAGTTTGTTCCTCAGCTTGATGGAAACACGAGAGGAGAGAGCGATTCCAGCAGGGCCAGATGCAGGACAGGGAGCTGGAGGTGGGGATCGCTCACCTTCTGTCCTTGTTGCCGGCCACCAGCATGTTGGGGGGGCTGCTGTGGAGGTTGACACATGAGAAGGCACCCATGGAGTTGCCCAGCTTGGTCACACACTGGTTTGTTTCCAGGTTGTAAAGGAGGATCTGGCAGAGAGGGAATAAAACACCAATTATTCAGCAGGAGCACCACGACAAGGTTCTGCTGCCCCACCAAGCAGAGTTTTACCACCTGAAGGGTTCTGCAGGATTTGTTCCCTGATGTGTGAAACAGCACCAAGAGACAGATCTACCCCTGTGAAGAAAGGCAATGACACCTGTAGCCATGATATTTTCTGAAAAATCCTTTCCTTAGGATTTTTTCTGCTGAGAAGCTGAGAGGCCTCAGGAACAAAATGCAAACATTGATTATCTGCTGCTGTGGAATGCAACAGGTGCATCTGGGATTGGTCTCATGTGCTTGTTTCTAATTAATGGCCAATCACAGACCAGTGGTTTCAGACTCACTGGTCAGTCACAAGCCATTATTATTCATTCCTTCTTTTTCTATTCTCAGCTAACCTTCTGATGAAATCCTTTCTTCTATTCTTTTAGTATGGTTTTAATATAATATATATCATAAAATAATAAATCAAGGCTTCTGAAACATGGAGTCAGATCCTCACCTCTTCCCTCATGCTGGGACCCCTGTGAGCACCAGCACAGACACCCTCAGAAATCAGGAATTCAGGTTTCCCAGTGGGATCCAGCCACAAGCAGGGATGCACCCCCAGAATGGCCAGGCACAGCTCTCAGGAAAACCACACAGGTGACATCTTTGGGGTTACAGGAAAAGCAAAGGGTTTCCTCATCAATTTTAGTGCCTGAGAGAGCAGCAAAAGCAAACAGCAGCAGCCCTGAGGAGGTCTGGACAGATGGACAGTGAGGCAGATCTGGTCAAGTGCAGCAGGAACTGCAGGGCAGAGCTGAGCACACACTGAGAGCCTGGGTGCCCTCACACACACACACACACAGAAATGTCACATCTGAAGTGGCAGCTCAGATGGGAAAGGCAGAAAAACAACTCTGATTTTAGGCAGCATCTGAGATGATTCAAGCAGAGCCTGGATGAGAAGCACGAGTTGTTCCCTGCCCGCTCCCACTCCTCTCCTCCATCAGTTTAATCACGTTTGCTGTCCTTCCTGTGGGGCCACAGCTGATCTGTCTGCTTGGGCCTTTCAATTTAGGAGAACAAATATTTTTAGAAACAGAAAAAAGCACTGGTCAAAGCCCAGTGGAGCTCGGTGCTGCACCTGGCCTTATATAACTTCATAAACATGATTCAATTTCATGGTCTTGCTTGTTGAAATGAAAAGAAACCTTGTGACCATGAGAAGAGTTAATGGTATTTGAAACACCAGAAAAACCCCACAGCTTCCATGGCAACATCAGCATGGCCATGTCATCGTCACATCAATATTATTTACTTCTAATTTGCTGATTATAGCCACGTGCAGCTCAATAAATATTGCACTATCTGGATGGATTATTTCAACATTTGCCAGAACAGCAGCGCTGATGCTGCCTGGCCTTTTATTTCCTATCTGTGCCATTTCAGAGATCTGAAAGGTGAGTTAAGAGAGAAGGAGTGGATCATTTTGTGATGGAGGCCTCTGGGCAAGCAAAGATCTTTAAAAGCTTTAAAGATCTCAAGGAACAGGGCAAAGAGAAACAGAGAATTTGCAGGTTTCCTCCACCTGCCATTCTCCCAGGCAAATTCAGCTCCCTATTAGGATCAACACATCCAACTTCCTTAGGTGTTCCTAAGATTTATAATCTCCCAATTAGTTCTTTGTGAAACTGTCTCAAAAAACATGGCATTTTTCATCCTTAAGACCCAAAAAACCAAAGCAAGGATGACCTTTGTTGGAAAACCTAGGACATAAAAGTTAAATTTAAATAAAAATTAATTTAAACTTCCACCCCAAGGAAAAAGCTGCTACAAACTTCATGGCAATGTTAGTGTTTGAGGTAAAAACCAGTTTACAGGCTGTTCTCACTTCAGCCCAGCTCCCAACAGCTCAGTAACCAAACCCACAGATAATGATGTTCTGGCAAAGGCACCTCGAAGGGCTCTCAGTGCTAAGGAAATTAATATCTGTGCCTGGCAACCCAAACTTCTCCTTGGAAAGTTTGGAACAAAAGACAAAGGCAATAAAGTGCTGAATTCAGCTGAAGAAAGAACTGACAGGGTCAGGAGCAATGCATTCCAGCTCCCAGTTGGGCCCTTCCCAGCTGGATGTTAAACTCCAGAGGGGAGAGGGCCAAAAGCTGCTTTCTTAAAAGTCCCCTGGGGCTGATACTTGCAGTGAACATCCATAACCTATTAATTTATCTAAATGACCAGAGCTCCCATCTCTGCTATAAACATAGGATACATATTTGAACATCCAGCCATGGCCATGAAAGGCTGGAATGAAAAATTGCACTGAAAGATTCCCATGGAATGTTTTCCGTGTTACATTTGCTCTGCCTGCAGGCCCATGGCAAAGCTCACAGGTAACAGCAGCTGGAAAAAAAATTTATTTCTCCTCACATAACTTGAGGGTGGCCTCCAATTTAAAGGGGTTGCATCTAAGAATCTGTAGAAAAAAAAAGGGTTCACACCCACAAAAATGGAAGAAAAGCTTGTATCATCTTCTCCTACCCCCTTCAACTCCTTCTCATGCCTATCTCTATTCTTTAAAAGATTGTTCATTTTAACCATCAATCTTGTTATTGATTTAAATTTATTTTAAATTTTATCATGCACAAATGTCTTTCTAACCAATTAGCTCCATCATTAGAAGAGTCTCTATGATTTTCAGTATCCAGGTTTTGCCTGTCTTGAAATTCAACCTGTCTTGAGCAGCTCCATGACCTGCAAGTGAGTTTCAAACCCTTATCCTGACCAATTGATAAGTAAAGAAGCTAAAAGCACTCAGAATGCTTAAGTCTGAATAATAATTTCCTGGAGACAGGGATTTAAGAGCACACTGATGACAATTCTGAAGTTGCTGGAACACCTCTGATGAGCTCTCCTGTAATATCCCAAGGCAAGAAGGATTTTCCTTACAAAGGCCAAGGAGAGAGAATGGAAATACCTGGTCAATAGGGACTTGAAATAAGGGCCTGTGTGTTAAAGGGCAGATAAAGCATAAGATCTCTGGGAGGTTTATAATCCTATAATGCACACTGCAGAGGGATTACCCTTTTAGAGGTATTTATAATCCTATAATGGACACCCAAGCCCAGTGACCTAATAGGTACCGAAGTGAGGGAAGTGAACCAAGAGCATTTGGGTGTGAAATGAAGAACCCTGGGATAACACACTAATGAGCAGCCCTGGCCCCTCTGGGACCTCAGGGAGGAAAAGCATTAAAGACCCCGTGCAGGCAGCACCGGGATCCAACGCCCCAAATAAAAAGTGTCACCTATTAACATTGGCCAAATGAAAAGTCCAAGTTGTTGGCCAAGAGCCAGGCAATCTCCCTGAATGCTTAATAATTCAACAAGCCAGGAATAGCCAGAGCACCTCCAGCATTCTGTTTAGTTAAAGACCACAGAGATTAGCAAACACATTATCCATCTCCGAGGCCATCCCTTCCCTCTTACAAGTCCCTTAACGACCTTTACCATCCCTGCCTCTCTCTCTCTCTCTTTTAATAAGGCTGAGCAAATGGGACTTCATTTCAGCCCACTGCCACAGACTGGGGGTATTAATAATTCATGCTCATAGTCTCCCCTTTGTTAAGGCAGTGCATTAGACTAATTCCCCTCTTTGCTGGGTGACTTGGGCACAGCTCAGCCTGTGGCTGCTCCTCTGGGAGGGACACACCAGGAACCCAGCCCAGGCACGGGAAAAAAGGCAAAGTTACTGTTCTGCACAGAACTGCAGAGCGCTGGGGCAGGGAGCTCTCTTTAAATGCTGTCCAAGAACTCATGAAAGATGCCTGAAATGAATTCCCAAAAAATTAAAGGCTCTGGAGCCAGAAGAGCTGAGCTGTGAGCTTTGTTACATCTCGCTGCTAAGTGAGGTCAAGCGTGGTCGATGCACTCTGCTTGAGACACTTCCAAGAAAAACCAAGGAACTGTAGGAAATGCTGCTGATGGAACTCTTCCATGCATGGCCAAAACCCCAGCAGGTGTTTTGGGATGCTGTGCTGTTGGAGATGTCTTTTTTGGACAGAACATTAAAACAACAAATCCCTGAGCACTTGTTATCAAAGAGCCTGTGGTACTTTCAACAAGAGCTGGGGTGTCCATCCCACTGTCCTGGATGGCAGCCAGCACACGCCTGCTCTGGGAAGAGCTGCTTTTCCTTTCTCTTTCCCTTTTCCTCTCCCTTCCCAGCCCATTCCTGCTTCCCTTTCCCTTTCCCTTCTCAGCCCATTCCTGCCTCCCTTTCCCTTTTCCTTTTCCTCTCCCTTCCCAGCCCATTCCTGCCTCCCTTTCCCTTTTCCTTTTCCTCTCCCTTCCCAGCCCATTCCTGCCTCCCTTTCCCTTTTCCTTTTCCTCTCCCTTCCCAGCCCATTCCTGCTTCCCTTTCCCTTTCCCTTTCCCTTTCCCTTTCCCTTTCCCTCTCCCTTCCCAGCCCATTCCTGCTTCCCTTTCCCTTTCCCTTTCCCTTTCCCTTTCCCTTCTCCTTTCCCTTTCCCACCTCCTGCCCCCAGGAACAGCGTGGGGCAGCTGCAGGCAGAGCTGTGTCTCAGAATTGGGTGAATCCCTCTGTGTGTTGGTTCTTCTTATTCTTATTCTCTGAATTTGGTTCTTATTTAGATGCAGTATTGGAGGGAGGATCATAAATATCAGCAAAAAGCACATTGTAAAACCACACTCAAACCCTACATCCTTCTCCTCGCTGTACAACACACAGGATCCATTACAGAAGCACTTTTTCAGAAAGAACCATCCAGGATTGAGGTTTCTGTCATTTCAAGTAAAATAAAACCACCCTGAGTTGCTCAGAGTGGCAGAGGATCAAGCAGCAAGCCTGAGGACAGAATTTACATTTATTTTCAGATTATATTTCTCCCCTCTGCTTCTGTCCAGCCCTCTGCCAATTGGAAAAAACATTGCCTGAATACACAAAAATATTGCCAATGAAAAAGGGGCTGTGAAATTCCAAGTCCACCACAAACAAAAAAGGGATCTGGTTTCTGCTCAGGTCAAACCCATCCAATCCAGAGGGTACCTACAAAAGCAGGAACATGCATTGTGGGGGAACTCATCAAATTAAACACAACATATGGTACACACTGCTGCAAGTTTGGGTTTTATATCTAAAGTGATGTGGAAAACAAGAATATTTTTAAAGTTTACAAGCCCCAGGGGCACAGTTTCCCTGTGCAAATGTATTGGATTGCCTACTGTAAATATGGCACATAACACTGCAACAACAACAAAAACAATCTGACTGTTAACAAATGCAAGGTCAGCACGCTGATACTTGTGCACACAGATAAGTGTTCTGGCTCCATAAATTTCAAGATGAGCTAAGATTTAAAAGGAGCAGCTGAAGGAGACAGACAGACAATCAGAGAAGAAGAAAAAGAGTAAATCAAACACAAAACAGCCAGTTAAAAAAAATAAATAAATAAAAAAGCAGTTAATATCCATGAATAATGGATGTTTGATTTAAAAGCAGTTTACTCCAATATGATGTAATTTTTGACAATCAGCCAGAGCGACTATTTTTCAAGTTCTTGCCAGATAGAAGTCATTGTGGGGAGCTGGGAACACAAGTGCTTCTCTGAGCATGTGGAAAATTGACTTTCATGCCATCCTAAAGGTGACTTTTGCTGGCAGACGCATGCGCCGGGCGATGCCTGAAAACCCAAAAGCAGCAGCAGCACAGCTCCCAGCAAACCCAGCAGGAAAAGCAGCTCCCTGCTCCTCCCCATCCCACACCTGCTGCACAAGTCACACACAGAGCTGAAGACAAGTGCAGTTTGCTTTTCCCTTTGAAGTTTCCCCGTGCCTGGAGTTGCAGAGCGAGGCTGCAGGCTGGTGGCAAGCAGGGGCGCCAAGCTCTGCGCTGGGCGCTGCCAACGCACCTGCAGCCCTGGGCACTGCCAGCCCCCGGGGCTCTGCCAGCCTGGCATGTGGGCAGATGTCTGCTAGGACTGCAATGGGGTCACCAGGCTCCTTTGACTCGTGCCTGGTGGAGCTAAGAGCTCCAGGGCCCGTGGGGAGGATGTTGTGTTTGCCCACCGAAACACCCACACACTCAAAAACCCCTCTAGCCCAGGGACAGGTGCTCCCTAACCTTCCGAGGCAATGTGAACCTTAAAAACTGAATTAAATCCCTTGGTTTCATCACCTGGAATATTCATGGCACATCCTAGCAGCTGTATTTTCCAAACCTGAGACACCCACCTCACCTACTGTGCCAATTTTGAGGCACTCACACTATAGCACACACAGGGGGGAAAAAGCAGGATGTCCTTAATGTCAGCCAATAGAAAGGGATTGATTTATTTATTATTTAGTATTTTATTTATTTCAACTTAATAATAATAATAGTAATAGTAATAATAGTAATAATAGTAATAATAGTAATAATAGTAATAATAATAATAATAATAATAATAATAATAATAATAATAATAATAATAATAAAAAATATTGTTATTATTACTACTATTATTATTCCTGGTCACTTAGAGTGTTTGATCAAGAAATCATGCAAAATTTAGACAAGGAAAAGTTCTGGACTCTCTGCTGGTCTCTTTTCCTTGCAATAGTTCAGTTTTCAGAAAGTTCAGTCTCTCTGACATAGTACCAAAGAGCTTATAAATAAAAAGGTATTTAAAACACCTTTCAACACCTCCAAAGATCTGCTAACACCCTGCAGCCCTGCAGCTCCTCAAAGAGAGACATTTGGGCAAGTTCCATCTGTTCAAACACCAGCAAGCCCCTGCCCTTCTACTGGTATGAAAACAAGAGTTCATAAAGATGAATTTAGTGAAAATTGGGCTCTTTACAAGGGTCACAGAGGCCAACAGAAATAAAAAACCACATTTTTTAAACAAGAAAAGCTAAGATTAAAAAAATTGAAGTCTTTGGAACTCTTTGAGAACTGGAGACATTCAACACCAGGAAAGACAATGCAGCTTCTGAGTTAGGAGGATTTTAGTTAAAATAAGGTGTAAGTAAGGTGTAAAAGCTCACATAAAGCAGTCATGAACTAAATATATAATCTAAAAATGACTGTAGGGTATGAAACTCAATTTCAAGGAGTATTTAGTGTTGTCCAGAGCAGCTGTGGCTGTGTCCAGGACCTGGCTGGAGCAGCCTGGCACAGTGGGAGATGTCCCTGCCATGGCAGGGGTGGCACTGGATGGGCTTTAAGGCCCCTTCCAACCCAAACCACTCAAGGATTCTATCATTTCAAATTTGTTTTCACTCACGATCACAGGTTAATTCCACTGGACACACTCACATTCCCAAGCAGCTGAAGAATTCCATGGAAACACGAAATCCAGGAGCAAACCCAGGCAGTGTTTCACTGGCTGCTGAGAGGAGCCAGGTGAGGTTGAACACCTTTCCTCAAGCCAATCAGCAGCTCCAGAGAGCAGCAAAAGCAGCAGCATGAACAAGCAGCACCCCAGAGAGCTGATCTCAGCACATCCAGCTTCTGCCTCAGAGCTGGAAGCTGTAAAATCATCCCTTCCCTCCTCTCCTCCCCATCCACCAGCTCTGCAATCAGGTTCATGTTTGTGCACAAAGCAACCAAAACCACACCTGAGCTGTGCCTGAAAATATCCATAACAAAAATCCTCACCTGAACCGTGCCTGAAAATATCCATAACAAAACTCCTCACCTGAATTGTGCCTGAAAATATCCATAACAAAAATCGTCACCTCAATTGTGCCTGACAATATCTGTAATAAAAATCCTCACCTAAACTGTGCCTGACAATATCTGTAATAAAAATCCTCACCTGAATTGTGCCTGACAATATCTGTAATAAAAATCCTCACCTGAATTGTGAGGTGAATTTTGTCAGGCACTGAATTGTGCCTGACAATATTTGTAATAAAAATCCTCACCTGAACCGTGCCTGACAATATCTGTAATAAAAATCCTCAGCTGAACTGTGTCTGACAATATCCATAACAAAAATCCTCACCTGAACTGTGCCTTACAATATCTGCAACAAAAATCCTCACCTAAACTGGGCCTGACAATATCTGTAATAAAAATCCTCACCTCAATTGTGCCTGACAATATCTGCAACAAAAATCCTCACCTGAACTGTGCCTGACAATATCTGCAACAAAAATCCTCACCTAAACTGGGCCTGACAATATCTGTAATAAAAATCCTCACCTGAATTGTGAGGTGAATTTTGTCAGGCATTGAACTTTGCCTGACAATATTTGTAACAAAAATCATCACCTAAACTGTGCCTGACAATATTTGTAATAAAAATCCTCACCTAAACTGTGCCTGACAATATTTGTAACAAAAATCCTCACCTAAATTGTGCCTGACAATATCTGTAATAAAAATCCTCAGCTGAACTGTGCCTGACAATATTTGTAATAAAAATCCTCAGCTGAACTGTGTCTGACAATATCCATAACAAAAATCCTCACCTAAACTGTGCCTGACAATATCTGCAACAAAAATCCTCACCTAAACTGTGCCCGACAATATCTGCAACAAAAATCCTCACCTGAACTGTTTCTGACAATATCTGTAATAAAAATCCTCACCTGAACTGTGCCTGACAATATCTGTAACAAAAATCTTCACCTGAATTGTGCCTGACAATATCTGTAATAAAAATCCTTACCTGAACTGTGCCTGACAATATTTGTAATGAAAAGCCTCACCTGAGCTGTGCCTGACAATATCTGTAATAAAAATCCTCACCTGAACTGTGCCTGACAATATTTGTAATAAAAATCCTCACCTGAACTCTGCCTGACAATATCTGTAACAAAAATCATCACCTGAACTGTGCCTGACAATATCTGTAATAAAAATCATCACCTGAGCTGTGCCTGAAAATATCCATAACAAAAATCCTCACCTGAGCTGTGCCTGACAATATCTGTAAAAAAAATCCTCACCTGAGCTGTGCCTGACAATATTTGTAATAAAAATCCTCAGCTGAACTGTGCCTGACAATATTTGTAATAAAAATCCTCACCTGAGCTGTGCCTGACAATATCTGCCACAAAAATCCTCACCTGAACTGTGCCTGACAATATTTGTAATAAAAATCCTCACCTGAGCTGTGCCTGACAATATTTGTAATAAAAATCCTCAGCTGAATTGTGCCTGACAATATCTGTAATAAAAATCCTCACCTGAATTGTGAGGTGAATTTTGTCAGGCACTGAATTGTGCCTGACAATATTTGTAATAAAAATCCTCACCTGAACTGTGCCTGACAATATTTGTAATAAAAATCCTCACCTGAGCTGTGCCTGACAATATCTGCAACAAAAATCCTCACCTGAACTCTGCCTGACAATATTTGTAATAAAAATCCTCATGCATGCTGTATGAAGTTTCTTTGGTAGAAAACCCCCCAAATCCTCCTTTGTTCATTGTCTCATATCCCCATGAACTGCTGAAAATGTTAAAAATTTTGAACAGAATTTGAAATACAGGAGAAAGTTGTGGTTTAGGATATTTCCCCTCATCTCAGGAGTACAAACACCTCTAAATGTCACAGAAATAATGCACAAAGCTCACCTGAGCAGTAGTAGGAGACCAGACTTACCTGGCAGCAGGTTCAGGGAAGGTTTAAAGGCACCAGATATGAGAAAAGCTCCAGACTGCATCAGAAACTAGATGAACTCAAGCCTAACATTTATCCTGCTGCTTCCTTTTGAGGTTCAGATCCTGACATGAAGAGGACCAAAGCCAAGCTGTGGATTTAATCTCCCCCATGGTGTTTAAACCCAAAAACCCAGCACTGGGGTGCTGCAGCAGCTCTGTGACAGGGGGCTCCCAGCTGCCTGACACAGGGGATGTGTCACTGGCCTGACACCATCCCTCAAGCAATGTCCCCTGGATGCCCTGGCAATAAGGATTTCCCCCATGGGTCATTATCTGGGCTATTTAATTAGCCCTAGACAAGCCTACATGGGAACACAGATCTCAGAACTTGGACTTGAAGGGATTTCATGTTGAGTTAACAGAGCTGAAACAACAAAATCTTTCATTGCCTAACTTCAGAAAAGAGTTCCAGGAGCACTAGAGCAGAAGGATTTTCAAGAAACAGCAGCATATTTGGGTTGTCTGGTGCTACTAAAGTGCAAGCTGAACTTCTCAGGGATGAAGCATTTCTGTTTTCCCCTCCCTCCTGCACGGGTGTCTCTCATCTGACAGCAGCCAAGTCTAGGCCACGGATTTGATGTTTTCCTCCTCTCCAACATAAAAGTTCCCAGTAAATTTATGCCTCAGATCTCAGCTCTGCTGTCAAACGTGGCTAAAATTAGAAAATGATTTTATAAAAAGAGAGAGGGAGGAAAAAGATGGTTTCCCTAAGTGTTTTGATCAGGAAGCAGGTTACTAGGCAGTGCTTGCCAGAAGGAAAACAACAACCAGGAGGAAAACAAAGAAAACCCCGAAGTGGGGAGGAACACAGGCAGCAGCCAGGGGGGCTGGAATGCTCCAGGATGGCATTTCCAGGCTGGGGAGCTGTCCCAACGCCAGGCTGTCCCCGTGGGCTCAGTGTAATCAGGCACTGCAGAGTCCCTTCACGTCTGCGCGGGGCCGCTCGTTAGCGCAGGAGCCAGCAGTAATTAATTTCCGGCGTGATGTCAGCTGGAGCAGCAGTGCCAAGGCAGTGTCCTTGTCACACCCCCCGGGCTGCCTGCGCCCATCTCCCTGATTAGGATGCACCAGGTTTAATGCAATCTGCCAGCAAGAGCCAGGGAGCTCAGGAGTAAATGAGGAAAAATATCCTGTGGTGGTGTTCAGGGGTCTCAGGATGAGGGAAGAGAAAGTTGACTCTATGTTTCAAAAGGCTGATTTATTATTTTATTATATATATTCTATTAAAGCTATACTAAAAGAATAGAAGGATTTCATCAGAAGGCTTGCAAAGAAGGAAAAAGAATGATAACAAAAGCTTGTGTCTGACCAAGAGTCTGAGACAGCTGTGATTGGCCATTAATTAGAAACAACCAATCACAGATGCACCTGTTGCATTCCACAGCAGCAGATAATCAATGTTTACATTTTGTTCCTGAGGCCTCTCAGCTTCTCAGGAGAAAAAATCCTAAGGAAAGGATTTTTCTTTAAATGTCTGTGACAATGTCTGGCTTTGCTGAGCAGCACTCGGGGCTGGGGAGGTTCTTTGTTGGGACCCAGGACTTTCCTCTGGCTGCCCTGGGTGATTCCAGACCCTGGCAGGGGCTCAGAGACCTTGGCACAGAGTCACAAACACCTCTGCCTTTGATTTTAGTCCATGGAAACAATTACCAACTTTGTGTGAGGATTTACAAGCCACAAGAGTTTGAGTAGAATGATAGTGAATTTGTCACAGAGTGAAAAAGTAGAATTTTGGGGATTTAGAATGGGGGTTCAAGAGGCAAGATGGAGGAATCTGGGTGTGTCCTGTCCTTCTTCTCCTTCTTCTTGTCCTCCATCTTCTGCTGTGATGGTGGCACTTCTGGATTGGTTCAGAGTAGAGACAGACTGACTAACATAGGTGATAGGGACTGGAAAATTATTGTAAATAATGTACACATAGTTTTTAGTATAAAAAGCTAACACCACCCCAAGGGCAGGCAGTGTGCCACAACCCAACCTGCTGGACAAAGAAAGAATGTAACAGACAAGAGAAAATAACCTTGAAAAGCAGAACTGAGGAATCTCAAGTTCTTTGGTCATGGGGCTGGCAAAAAAGAGACTTTCTAACACCTCAGGGTCACCTCAACCACAGAAACCTGAGAGTCTCTCTGTTCTTTATGAGGCACAAAAGTGATCACTGGGGTAATGCCCCCAAATGAGGCAATTTCACCTCCTGCCCTCCCACCTCTGGAGGGAAAAGAGCTGGGTTAGGACAGCAGAGGAATTAATAAATACAGCACAGCTCGCAGCATCTCAGCCCTCCAGGTATTTATGGGGGTTTTAAGGGGAATGAGATGCAGCTGAAC
Source organism: Zonotrichia albicollis (assembly GCF_047830755.1). Classification (NCBI taxonomy): domain Eukaryota; kingdom Metazoa; phylum Chordata; class Aves; order Passeriformes; family Passerellidae; genus Zonotrichia; species Zonotrichia albicollis. Next base: position 12,188,005 of record NC_133836.1, on the reverse strand, counting down.
ACATTTATCCCTTACAGAGGAAGCCCTAAATAAAGCTTTCCCATTCCAGTCCCTTGCCAAGGGAAACCCTGCATTTTTACACTCCAGACCACAGAGGTCTGCAGTGGGTGCTCCACTCCTGCTCCTTCCCTCACTGCTGACAGCCTCAGTGTAACACAAAAATGGAATGAAACAGGCACTGGAAAAGGGAGGCAAGGTGCAGGAAAGGGACAGGAACTCTTCCCAAGGCATCTGGAAACACCAAAATCCCCTCACAGTTTGGCCAAATACTCAAGAGCACAGCACAAAAAGCATCTCCCTCCTAACTGTGCTCATTTGCCTGGTACTGCTCAGGATGCCTCATCAGAGAGGCTGAGGGATGCTTTGGGATTTTGGGCTGTTTCCCGGGGTTTTTAGGTGGGATTTTTGAGATGAGTTTCCCCTGATGCCATTGATGCAGCACAGACTGAGCTGGCCTTGCTGAGGAGCAGAGGGTGCACAGTGAACCCAGCTGGCTGAATGTCAGATCATGCTTTTGTCTGACCTAGAGATGGATGGGGCAACTGAGAGGTGTTTTAAAAACTTCTATTTTTAGTCTCTTGTGAAGGGTGAGACAATACAGATATTATCATTTACACTACCACAATTAGAAGCTAATTATTTCTTAATTACAATATAGCATAAGTGGTTTTTGACTTATTAATTTTTACCACACTAATGCTGTAAATCTTAAAACCAATAATCTAAAATTACTCTTCATAAATCTTACTACAATATATTTTTCATAATTCTATTTCCCTAAAGTATCTAATCTTATTTATAAAGCCATCCTTTGGAACTTGTTTCTAGTTCTATTTCTCAACACCATTCCATAGTATTTCTAAGTCAGTATTTCCTATTTCAAAGTTTACATACAGATACATACTATGTAAACCTTCTGTCAAACTTTAAAAAATCACTACAAATTCATTTCCCACAGATGAACAATAATCCCTTACTTCAGCCCACAGAAGAACACAAAGCAGCATCAGATTTTTGCATTGAATTTTCACTCTACTCTCAAAAGCTGGAGAGCAGAGAAAGAAGTCCTCAGCATGAACTCTTTTCTCCTTAATTACAAAGGTGTAAAAATCCCAGAAAATAATGGCAGTACCTGGTTGGGCTCTGAAATTACTCTTCAGAAGTCTTACTACAATGTATTTTTCATAATTCTATTTCCTGAAAGTATCTAATCTTATTCATGAATCCATCCTTTGAAACTTGCTTGTAGTTCTGGTTCTCTCTCAACAATATCTATCTTATTCCACAGTATTTCTAAGTCAGTATTTCCTATCTCAAAGTTTACATACAGTTACATACTATGTAAATCTTGTGTCAAACTTTACAAATTCACTTCCCACAGATGAACAAAAATCCCTCACTTCAACCCACAGAAGAACACAAAGCAGCATCAGATTATTGATGGCATTTTCTTCTCTCTACTCTCAAAAGCTGGAGAGCAGGGAAAGAAGTCCTCAGCATGAATTCCTTTTTCCTTAATTACAAAGGTGTAAAAATCTCAGAAAATAATGGCAGTACCTGGTTGGACTCTAAAATTACTCTTCAGAAGTCTTACTACAATATATTTTTCATAATTCTATTTCCTGAAAGTATCTAATCTTATTCATAAATCCATCCTTTGAAATTTGTTTCTAGTTCTATTTCTCTCTCAACAATATCTATCTTATTCCATAGTATTCCTAAGTCAGTATTTCCTATCTCAAAGTTTACATATAGATACATACTATGTAAATCTTGTGTCAAACTTTACAAATTCACTTCCCACAGATGAACAATAATCCCTCACTTCAACCCACAGAAGAAGACAAAGCAGCATCAGATTATTGACTGAATTTTCTCTCTACTCTCAAAAGCTGGAGAGCAGGGAAAGAAGTCCTCAGCACGAACTCTTTTCTCCTTAATTACAAAGGTGTAAAAATCTTCTCAGAAAATAATGGCAGTACCTGGTTGGGCTCATTCAACAGCCAGCCAAAGGTTTTGATGCCAAAGGCAGCCTCGTGAGCAGCCACATCAAGGCAGGTGACGGGCTGGCCATAGACTGAGTGCAGAATCCTGCCAGGAGCTTCAGCCTTCAGCAGATACACAATGTCCTCTGCAGCTGCCACTGCCACCGGGCTCCCCGTCACATCTGGAACCAGATTAAGGAAGTTGACCTAAAAAGAGCAGACTTTTTATTTTATTTTTTTATTTTAATTTATTCAAATACAGTCAAAACTTCTTTTGCATGTGCTGAACTGAACAAACTACTCATGAATCATCTCAGTTATGGATTAATTCCACACAAAGACCAAGCATCAAGCTTATTTCTGAAGTGTAAGACTGACTGAGCTTTGGAGGGGGGATTAATCAGGAGTGGTTTAAATCACTTCACACCCTTTAACTGCACAGCTTCCTCCTACAGGAGAGAGGCTGCAAGACTCAATTATTCCTACACACTTCCTTCCCCTTTCAAACAAATGCTGATACTCTGAGACAAAACAAAACTTCAGAAAAACGAGTTTTAATTACAACTCTCAAAACTTCAGTGACAGAAGGTGCAACCTAAAGAAGCTGCATGAGTAGTTACAGCTTCACAAGTGACACTATTAGGCTGCCTGCAATATCCTGCCTCAGAATTAATCAGATAGTGTGGATCTGGAATGAGACCTGAAGTTTCAGCTCCAATTCTATGCGAGAAAACTGATTTACAAAATGAGCCAGCTTAGTTTACTGTTGACAAAAAAAAAAAAAAAAAAAAAATTAAAAGAAAACTAAAATACCCAGCCAACCTCCTGCACCATATGGACTTGTGCTCATTTTCACTCCTAGCTCAAGCCAGCAGTTCACCCTTGCTCTTCAGGGATGGAAGACTCACCCTGAACCTGCTCCAAAGCCTCGAGCTGGTACCACCCCAATCGAGCTCAGGCTGTAAGGCTTCTCTAAGAACCATCCCAACCCTACCAACAACCATCAGTGCATCAGGAGCTCCTGTAAGGAAGCAGAGCAGCCTGGAGACTCACCAGTTTCTGGATTTCAAAGGTCCCTGGGGTTTGCCAGAATCCTCTGTCGTCGGGGCTCTCCAGCCTCACCTGGAAGCCGGAGGCCGTGGCCACGGCGGCGCCGCCCGGGGCCAGCGCCAGCGCCTGCAGGTGCTGGTTGTGCTGGAAGTGATGGATGGGCTCCTGGCCCAGCAGCAGGCTCCAAACACTGACAGTGCCTGCACAGGGAAAAGGGGTTAGCTCAGCTCTGACACAACCTTCAGCGAGCCTTTGAACAGCTGCAAGTGGAGCTGGTGGAACTGCTGTGGTGTGTTGTTAAGTTCGTTAGTTTGCTCCCCCCATTTTCTGTATTACTTCCTGCTGCTACCCTGCCAGTTAGGTTGCTATGGAAATGAAACTGCTCCTCCCTTGGTTTCTCTTATAAAGTGAAAGTTGTTTCCTCCTTGGGCTCAGTCAATCACTCCTTTTCTCCTCCCAGGTTTCGAGAATTTTCTTTTCTCTGGGAGTTATGGTTGGCTGTAGCCCCGGAGCCCCTCCTATGATTTATAACAGTTGGTTACTTTGGTATATCAGTTATGTTTCGTACCTCCAAATATGTATTTCTATTGGATAGCCGGGTTTCCCTGCCTTCTTCCCCCCTTTTCCCTTAAAACCCTCTCCTGCCCCCTGTTTGGGGCCATTTGCTGGGTGTTTCCCCTCCTTGTTGGTTCTTCTGTAATAAACCGACAGTTTACCCCCAGCGAGTGGTCGCCTCCTAATTCGTCTCTCACCGCGCTGCTCCGAGCTATCCCCCAGCTCAGCCCGAGGCCAAGACGCCGAGGGGGGCTGGCTTCAGCTGTGCAGGGGCCCTGGCCTTCGCCCCTCACCAGACAGCCGGATCCAGGGCCGTGGACGCCCCCGCGCATGGAACAAAAAACACGCAGGGAAGAGATGGGGGCAGGACGGCTGAAATTCAGGGTGCTGAGGTTCCTCTGGCCATGGGTCACAGGAGAATTTATGTGCTCTGGCCTGAAGCTGAAGGAGGGGATGTATAGATGGGATATTGGGAAGGGATTCCTCCCTGGGAGGGTGCCCAGAGCAGCTGGGGCTGCCCCTGGATCTCTGGAAGTGTCCAAGGCATGGCTGGACAGGGCTTGGAGCCACCTGGGATAGTGGGAGGTGTCCCTGCCCATGGCAGAGGTGAAATGGGATGTGCTCTAAGGTCCCTTCCAACCAAACCCATCTGTGATTCTGTGATTCCAGGCTCTATTGCTCTGTACCATTTCCTCATTTCTGACTGTCCAATAACATGAGCAGCTACCTTGAGGAAGACACTGACTTCTCTCAATTTCCATGTTTGGAGATCAGATGTAAACAGACACCTGAAATTTTGTTCTATTATAGAGAGGCCCTCAATTACCCAAAACCAGTGAGGAAGAGCCCACACTCCAATTTTAAGTCACTTTGCTGCATGGTCACAGAATCACAGAATGTCCTGAGTGGGAAGGGACCCACAGGATCATCCAGTCCCACTCCTGTCCCTGCCCAGACCCCCAACAACCCCACCCTGTCCATCCCTGGCAGTGCTGCCTATTTTTTAGAACTGTGGAATATCCTGGGCAGGAAGGGACCCACAGGGATCATCCTGCCCTGAACCCCACCCTGTCCATCCCTGGCAGTGCTGCCCAAAGGCTCCTGGAGCTCTGGCAGCCTCGGGGCCGTGCCCATTCCCTGGGCAGTGCCAGCACCCTCTGGGGGCAGAGCCTTGCCTTGATCTCCACCCGAACCTCCCAGCACAGCTCCATTCCCTGGTCACCACAGAAAAAAGCTAAAGAATACAAATCCTAAAGAATAAAGGAGTATAAGTGAAAAGAAAACATATTTATAATTGCATTTTAGCCAGCCTGGCTCCCCAGTTCTCTGTTTAAAAGCATCATAATCTGAGTAAGAGCAACCTGAGGCAATCAGGAGGGAACCAGAAGGGAATTGGAGCCTTCTGGGCCACCTTTGCACTGAATTGAGAAGCAATCTTCCAGCGTGACAGGCAGGGCTGGAGAAGGCTCCCTTGCAGAGGAGCACGTTAATGATGAAATGATTAATGGCAGCTCTTCCTTCAGAAGGAGACATAAAAGCCCTGACAGACAGCTGTGGATGGGCACCACTGCCAGTTTGCAAACACTCCTCCCCAGTCCCCGAGGAGGTGAAGCAAGAGTGTGGTAATGAAACTGCACATAGTGAAATGGTAGCTAAATGAGTTTAAATTGATTTATGGTAGCTTTTGTAAAGATTATTTGGTATCTGGAAAGTGCTACCCATGTGAAATAATGCAGATAATCCTTAAGATCCCTGTCTAATGGCACTCCCACTGAATATTTATATTCCTCACCATGGGAATGAGAACCATAATGGGGACCATTTTTGTTTTATTAGGGATGAATATTTAAATTAATCTGCTATTTGCCTAAACAATTAGCCGCCTCTGTTTGTTTACACAAAGCCAAAACTGCAATTAGGCTTCCATCAGAAAGATCAGTCCCGACTAAAACTGTCCCGACGGAGCCGTAAGGGCTCCGAGCAGAACTTCCCAAAATGACTTCTTAGCATAATGGTAATTATGTTAATTGCTTGAAAGGTAAATAACTGCTGAACTGGGTCTGCAAAACAGGCTGGTTGCACACAGCTTCAAACCAGTTAACAAATCCAAGTGGGCAGCACAGGCTGCACCCCCAGAGCAAAGGGATGGGGAGGTCTCACCTCCAGGACATTATTCAGGAATTATTCCTCCAGGAAAAACCCCATCAGTGATAAAGTGATATCAGACACAGGGAGTCAGAACTGGACTTTTGTGTCAGACCATGGGTTTGGCTGCCAGGCTCCTCCAAGCAGAAGGATTTTCAATTTTTGTTCAGCAGAAAATGTATCTCAATTAAATATCAGATTCATGAAGAGGAAAAACAAGGCTGATTTGCTTTCATTGAAGCCTTTTGTTTACACATCTCTGTGATGAACATTCCACTGGGTTTAACAGTGTCTAAATGGACAAAAGTTCTGGGAAAAATAATAAAATATTCTGACCACAGGAGCAAACTGAGAAACCCAGAGCTCAGGGTTCTGCTCTCCAATTTTGGGCAACAAGCCACAAATTATTAATATTACTATTATTACTACTACTACTACTGTTTATTATTACTATTATTACTGTTATTATTGTTATTGCATCTCAAACATGTCAAAATCTGTCCAAAAGAAAATATTATAATCAGGCAAACACAGAGTGTACAAACACAGATATGTGCATTGTATTGCCCATATAATGATACATGATATGGGCAAAACATTTCTGGTAATCTAAACAAAAAGTGACTTGTAAGGTCACAAATTCACATGTGATGAAGAAGCAGAAAGTAAAGAGTAACTTGGAGAGTTCAAAGAATATCCTGAATTGGAAGGGAGTCACAAAGATCAGGACAGAAGGAAAACAGAAAAAGCAAACACTCCACTGGATTTATAAATAGGTAAAGCTGCTATGAGGGCTAAAAGTGCTGCTCAGAATATTCTGCATTTCACTGCAGAAACAACAAAAGGTATTTATGGGTGTGCAAGTCCTTGCAGCAGTCAATCACGTTCGGGTAAGAGCAAAAAATCCCACACCATTCCAGTTCAGGTTATTAGTGTGGCACTAAAAAAAATCAGGCAAAGATTTAGCAGTGCAGATGAGATCACTGCTCTCCACAGTCTGTCTTCCTGCCTCCAGCACTGCCCAGCACCTCATTTCCACAGCAATTCCTCTGCTGAGGTGAAGTTAAGGTTGCAGCCATATGTTATCTTTTTTATTTTTTATAATACTGAAATCTTACCAAGTGTCAGAAGATCACGAAATGAAAATTATAAGCAGCGGTTTCACAGCACGCTGAAATCTGCACCATAATTGTGATTATTCCAACTGAACTCCAACAGTAACTCCCCAAAATTATTTAAAATTATGAGCAAGCTGGAAAGTCATCACGGCTCATGAAAAGAAGTGCAAGAAGCTGCTGCTGCTGCTGTAATGCTGACAATCACTGCACCAGCCTCATTTATCACTTTGCCCCAGATTTAACAAAAAATTCAACTCCCAACCCATATATTCCTGAATTGTGGCCTGCTGAAAGGTCCATGTATTGCCATTGACTCCAGCCTGGAAAGCACTTGGAGAGAACACTGAGCAGGAGGTGCTGTGCCTCAGAGGGCAGTGCTGGTCCTGACTGAGCCCCACGTTTTGGGAGCATCACCAGCCCTGCACAGCTCGTGCTGTGTCAGGGCTGGGAGGCTGCAGCTCCTCTCTATCCACCAGCAGTGCTGGCAGCACAGAAGACACCCTGCAAAAGCAGCTGTTACATCTGTGTTCACACAGGTTTTTCTCTCTGCTATTACAGGCAATGCATTTGTTACAAAATTAAACAAACCCAAGTATCTTTTTTTTCCTTTAAAATCCCCTAATCCTCCGACAGGGCAAGGCAGCACAACCACAGAGCAAACAGAGTTAAATCTCATTTGTAAATATTATGCTGGCTGTGTCTGGCAGTGTCACAGGGCCTGTCTGAGCCCCTCCTGAGCTGGGCACAGCTGGCACTGCCCACCTGAGCTGCCTGTTTGGGGAACTTGGATGTGGGTGTGAAGATCCCAGCTCAGATCCTAAAGACCCTTTGCATCAGCTCTTCCACATTAAAACCAGCATTTGCTGTCAGCTGGTGGCTGCTGCCAGCTTTGAGAGAGGTGTAAAGCAATCTACATGTGCATTATGTGGAAAAAAAATAATTTAAAACTCCAGAATTTTGTCTGTGCTGGAGCAGGGAATCCAAATGTGCTCATGGTTTACACGTTCATTCCCTTCAGCTTCTAAACACAAGGGAAGGCCAGAAGGTGCTGAATTCACATCATCTCCATGGTGCTTGTCCTGTTTCAGAGCTGTGGTCTTGCCACCTTGATTTAAATAAAGTAAAACTCAATTTCACCTTTTGAAAACCCTTGGAATTGATGATCCTTGTGGGTCCCTTCCAACTCAGGCTATTCTGTGATTCTCTGGCTCCATACAGGTGCGGTTTCTTGCTCCAAAGTGGGAATATGAATTCATTTCCTTATAATTTTCAGCTATATCATATCTCTATGAAGTACAAGCCATATAAGAAAAGCATGGGTGAAAATGAGCACCAGCCTGGAGGATCAAAACTTGTTGCTGTGAATTTTTGAGTTTTTCCCAAAAACATTTCTAGTTGTGTTTTGGTAAACACTAATTTAACCTTAGTAAATACTAGAAGTTCATTAACCAACATTTCACATTTAATTTTCACTTCCAGCAGGTCCTGAGGGTACAAACAGTGAGATCAGACCTCAGTGACAAGAGCCTTTCCCTCACACTACATTACCACTCCAGTTCCCACCAAACGTTCCCAGATTTTAATCCCCACCACCCTTTTTCCAAGGATTTCCACACAACACCATCCCTGGACAGTCCCTCAGAGAAGGAACAGACCCTGTGGGGAATGGGATGACCAGGATGGGAAATCACACTGCACTCACCCAAACCAAGAGATCTGCACCCAATGGGAATAAACATCCCAGCCCCTCTCCTGCAGTTTCTTTCTGACATTTTTTCCTTCACTCCAGCCAGCCTGGAATGTTGCTGCTCTCTTGGAGCACATCCTGGCCCTCAGGGACACCAAACCCATCACTCTGCAAAGAGGGTACAGAAGGGACAACACCCCAGGCAGCTTTAAGGGCACCAGAAAGGACAGAGCACAGAAATCCAAAAAGCAGCCAAAATTCCCCTCCTGGAGGCTGCAGCAGGCAGGAGCACCTCTGACCCTGCAGCAAGCACCCTCCTGTGCTTCCCCTGCAGCTTGGGAAGCCAGCAGCTCCTCAGATGGGCCTGAGGGGGTACAAGCAGGGCAGCAGGGCCGTGCTCCCCACCGTGCCTGCAGCAGGGTGGCCGTGGCATTTAAAGGACAGCAGGAAAAAGTTCTATTCTCCTGTTGCTGCACGTTGTTTGCCAGTCAAACCATGCAGCTCCAGAGCACAGGGGGGAGAGGGATGGCTGAAGCAGACTGCTGTTTCCCAAAAGCTGTGGCTCCCAGCCAAAGGCAGGCAAGCATGGAGCAGATGGAGTCCTGGCAAGGCCTCTCCTGTCCCTGCATTAGCAGCATCTGCTCATTACCCAGAACCCTCGCCTGCTTTATCTAATGCTCCAGGAAAAGCATTTTGATTTGATTCATTTCAGTTCAGTAACGTGCAACACAATTAGTGGTAAAATCAAACTGGAGCACTGCCAGTGCTGACAATAGGAAACAAGGCAGAAGAAATATGAGGCCAGTGGGTTGGAATTCAAAAATCACAACTGTGGCTCGAGTTGCCAAGTCGCGTTGCCCCAGGTGTACATCCAGTGCCCCCACTGAGCGCTGGCACGGGCACAGGGAACTTCATTTGCTCCTCATCCATTCCTCCCTCCTCTCCCCATCCCTGCAGCCCGAGGCTGGCACCATCAGCAATCACAACCCCGTTTCCTCCAGGGCCACCATGGAGTGACAACCCACTTTGGCCAGGGCATCCCAGGAGGACATCCCTGTGTCCTTGGTGTGCCTGGGGAAGGAGCTGAGGGCAGAGCAGGGCAGGCAGTGCCTGCCAGCCCTTCCCTGGGATGGGAAGCGGGGCCAGCACCGCGGGAGCAGCCAGGGATGGCGTCGGGGCCAGCCAGGGATTCGCCAGGGAAGTCTAGACTGCCTGACAGCACCACCTCCAACGCGAGCAGATGGCTCCTCTGGGTTAGTCAAACTTACAGACAAAGAGGAAAGGGAGCTGCAAAAGTACAACAAAGAACAATCAAACACATTATCTTCAAAGCCGTCCGCTCCCTCCCCAAAATTTAAAATAACTCACTCCAGCAAACTGTAAATATGTGCTTTCGGCTTGCAGTTAGTAAACACTGCTAAAATGGGTCTTTTTATTTCCCTATTCCCATAGAAACTAATCTATTCTGACCAAGGCTTCTCAAATCAGAGTAACTGCCATATCACAGAGCCTATTAAAATCTCTACCCAAAAGAATAAAAGACGCCGAGCTTTATGCAAACTAGTTCAGTCACAGCACTGACAGCAAGGGATATGACAGGCAAAAAACCCAGACAAATTATTAGATTAGTCAGTGGGAAACTAGAAAACAAACAAAAGACTCTCTGCTAGTCGTCGTTTGGAACACTGGAAAAAAAGCCAGCACTTAAACCCGTGTTATAATTTATATAATAATATTAATAACACCAGATTTGCTGTTGTCAGAAAATGTTGCCTATTAACAATTTTTACCCACAGAAAAACATCCTGGCATGATCCAAGCTAGAAAACCAGCTAAGGATGCTGAGAATCTTAAAACACATAAAGCATTTAATTTACTTCTAAAATAAAAGTGGAGATTAGGGATTTTGTTTGGATTATCCACCTTCTGTTTTGTTTTCATCTGTAGAAAACAAGGATCAAAGTGTGTGTACAAAGCTCTCTAAACTTACAAATATTCTTTATTTGTACCCAAGAGACATTTTAAGTATCAAATTTTATATTTTAAAGATGATGGGAGTGGAGTTCTGCCCAAGCACCTCAGTTTAGGATCCCAGTCGGTCGGTACTGTCCAAACCTGACTTTTTTAATTGCTGTTCCCACATCCAGAAGATGTTGGTCTCTGGCTCTTGTTGTCCATTACAGAAACCCTCTAAGGATATTTAAAACAATGCACACAACCAGGATTTTATGAGGGTTTCACTAAATATTAGGTGAAAGCTTTCATTTCTTTAAATCCAAGTATATAACAACAACCCAACTGCAAACCAACACTTCAGTGCATCCACACACCACGCCAAGAGCGAGAGGGATAGGGATTAATCAGCCATCCAAGTTTACCACCATCCCCATAACAAAGCTCCACAGCACCCCAAGGGAGTTTTGGCCAGAGGAGAAGGCTGGTGGAAGAATATTTAATATTTTTATAGCAAAACAAGTTATTTGCTTAAGATAGCTTGGCTGGACTACAGCCTGGCACTCAAGCTTTGTGCAGCAGCTCCAGTAGGAATTAAAGCTCAGCTTTAATGGGTGCTATGTTCCAATGCCTCCTAATGCATTTAGGGTTATTGGCCAACTTTCTCACATAAAAGCAAGTGTGTGCGTGTGTGTGGATACACAGGATTACAGACACACAAAAAGCTGAGCACAGCTGCTTCATTTCTGTGAAGCCTTTTTTTTTTTTTTTTTTGTGCTGTTGTTTTAATAGGGAGGAGAGTTGTGCTTGCTCACCGTCCTCGTGGGCAGCCACGGCCAGGGAGCTGTTGATCCTCACAAAGCAGACGTGTGGCAAAGCTCCAGCCCCTCCAGGGCCTGCCACTGCTGCCAGCACAGGGGCTCTGTAGTCCCAGGTGCGGGTGTCCCACAGCTTCACCTCCCCCGAGCTGTACCTGCAAAACAAGGGAGCCATCACCCACCTGAGAAATTAATAACAGAGAATTTTTATAACTTGATGGAAGGCTTGCGTAGAGAGATAAGAATTGTTTTCTCTTCTTCTCTCTGTGCTTCTCCAGGAAAAAATCTTAGGAGAGAAAATGATGTCTCTCTCTGCTCAGAGAATGTGAATGCCACAGCATAGTATGGATCTGTACGCAAACTGTGCAGATAATCATAATTATACAGAATCTTAAGGATTGTGTTGTATAAATTTATCTGAGCATTTAGAGTCCATCTACAAACAAACAGGGAATATCCTAGGAGAGAAAATTATGTCTCTCTCACATTCTCTGTGCTCAGAGAATGTGAATGTCACAACATAGTATGGATCTGTACGCAAACTGTGCAGACAACCATAATTATACAGAATCTGAAGGATTGTGTTGTATAAATTTATCTGAGCATTTAGAGTCCATCCACAAACAGGGAATATCCTGGGAGAGAAAATGATGTCTCTCTCACATTCTCTATGTTCAGAGAACGTGAATGCCACAGCATAGTATGGATCTGTATGCAAACTGCACATAACCATAGTTATAAAGAATCTGAAGGATTGTGTTGTATAAATTTATCTGACCATTTAGAGTCCATCCACAAACAGGGAATATCCTAGGAGAGAAAATTATGTTTCTCTGACATTCTCTATGTTCAGAGAATGTGAATGCCACAGCATAGTATGGATCTGTATACAAACTGTGCAGATAATCATAAAGAACCTGAAGGACTGTGTTGTATAAATTTATCTGACCATTCCAAGTCCATCCAGAAACTAGCAGGAAAAATCCTGGCAGAGAAAATGATGTCTCTCTCTGTTCAGAGAATGTGAATGCCACAGCATAGCATAGATCTGTATGCAAACTGAGCAGATAATCATAATTATACAGAATCTTAAGGATTGTGTTGTATAAATTTATCTGACCATTTAGAGTCCATCCAGAAACAAACAGGAAAAATCTTAGGAGAGAAAATGAAGTCTCTCTCTGTTCAGAGAATGTGAATGCCACAGCATAGTATGGATCTGTATGCAAACTGAGCAGACAACCATAATTATACAGAATCTGAAGGATTGTGTTGTATAAATTTATCTGAGCATTTAGAGTCCATCCACAAACAGGGAATATCCTAGGAGAGAAAATGATGTCTCTGTTCAGAGAATGTGAATGCCACAGCATAGTATAGATCTGTATGCAAACTGTGCAGATAATCATAATTATACAGAATCTTAAGGATTGTGTTGTATAAATTTATCTGACCATGACTCTAAAGAGTCCATCTACAAACAAACAGGGAATATCCTAGGAGAGAAAATGATGTCTCTCTCACATTCTCTATGTTCAAAGAATGTGAATGCCACAGCATAGTATGGATCTGTATGCAAACTGCATATAATCAGTTATAAAGAATCTGAAGGATTGTGTTGTATAAATTTATCTGACATTTAGAGTTCATCCATAAACAACTTCAAAAACTAAATCATTTGACAAATCAAATTAAAACAGAGGATAGATCGTAGTTAGATGACTTGTTTAAAACATAGTTTTACACCTTAACTAAAAAACTTTACAAAATAATTTGTTGTTATAGTGACAATGTTAGTGATAGTGCCTTGTACACCTCACTGTGCACAGCAAACAATAAACAAAGTTATCAAAGAAGTTTTTTTCTGTTCAAGAGAGAGGGGGAAATGTGGGAAATGAATTTGTAGAGAATTCTCAAAGCCTGACAGAAGGCCCACACAGTGTGCATCTGTATGCAAACCTTGAGATAAGAAATGCTGACATGGAATGGGACAGACATTGCTGGGAGAGAAATGGAGCTAGAAACAAGTTTTAAAGGATGGGCTCACAAACAAGACTGGATACTGTGGAGAAACAGAACTATGAAAGATGCATTGTGGTGGGACCCACGAGGGGCAGTTTTAGATGATTGGCTTTAAGGCATTTACAGCATGGTGTGGCAAAAAGCTGATAGGCCAAGAAACTCTTACAGTGTATTGTAATTAGGAAATAATTAGCTACTGATTGTGATGGTGTGAATTATAACATCTGTATTGCCTCACCCTTCTCAAGATACTGAAAATGGAATAGAAGTTTTTCAAAGACCTCTCAGTTATCCCATCTCTGGGTCAGAAAATCCATAATCCAACACCAACAACCCCACAGCACCTCTCTCAGTTATCCCATCTCTGGGTCAGAAAATCCATAATCCAACACCAACAACCCCACAGCACCTGCAAGGAGGTGGCTGCAGCAGAAGGAACAAGGGTGGCTTCAAACAGCTCCCACACTGATCCTCCCCAGCCCCCTGTGCACAAAACCATCAGCATTGCCCATTTTAGCCCCATTTATTGAATGTGGCACCAAATTCTACCAGGGCAGGCAGGTAAATTGGAGCTACAAGGAATGGTGTGGCCAGCAGGAGCAGGGCAGTGATCCTGGGCCTGTGCTCAGCACTGGTCAGGCTGCACCCTGAGTGCTGTGTCCAGCCCTGGGCCCTCGGTTTGGGAAGGACATTTAGGGCTGGGGGGTGTCCAGAGAAGGGAAACAAGGCTGGTGAGAGGCTTGGAGCACAAATCCTGTGAGCTCCTGAGGGAGCTGGGGTTGGTTAGCATGGAAAAAGAAGGGTCAGGGGTGACTTCATCACTCTCTACAGCCCCCTGAGAGGAAGCTGTAGCCAAGGAGGGTTGGTCTCTTCTCCCAGGCAGAGAAGAGGACATAAGTTGAGCCAGGGGAAGTTTAGGTTGAACATCAGAAAAGAATTCTTCGCTGAAAGAGAGACTGGGCACTGGAACTGTGTGCCAGGGAGGTGGTGTATCATTGTCACAGCTTTTAATGAAGGGATGGGACCACAGCTGGGCTAAGAAGGATTTATTGCTCAGATAAACATCAGTCTCAGAGGCTGTGAGATTTAGAGGAGCAAGCAATCAGCCACAGCTCAAAATGGCCACAAGTTCCTTGTTACAAGACAATATAGAACTTTCTAACTCAGTGAATAGATGCCACAAGATTTATTTTGCTTTTCTAACCTATCACCTTTACTTACTTTTGCTGCATAGAGGGTACTTCTGTCCCACAGGTTTCTGTCTCACAGACACACTGATGCTTCTATTATAAGCTGAGAGTTTAGAAGTTATTCCATACAACCCCACCCCTACATTATAAACCCTTCACCACCTTATCAATGCAGCTTCTCACTTACTTAAGGCACATTCTTACAACTATAGAAACATAACTTTATGGTTCTTCTGCTTAATGCCTGTGTGTTGTATTTTTACATCAATCCAACCTTTTTCTAAGGCTGCAGATCAGACCCTTCAGTGTCTGTGGAAGTTTCTGTTTCTCTGGTTCCCACAGTGGTGGAGTCACTGTCCTGGATGTGGCACTCAGTGCCACGCTTCAGCTGATGAGGAGCTGCTGGGTCACAGGTGGGATTTGATGTTCTCAAAGCTCTCTTTCAACCCAGTTCACTCTGTGATTCTATGACACACAACTGAGCCACCACAATCAGTACCCACTTTACAAAAGGAGAGCCAGGCTCAAGAGGGAAAAAGGAAATCAGGAACAAGCCTAAATTACATCATGACAAAACTTTAAACTGGTTCTTTTCAGTCTTTCAAGATTTCTGGCTTTGTTAAACCAGAGCATTTATCTATTACTACATCAGCACCCACCCAACCTGCTGCTCTTTATAGGAAGAAATTCCTTTTTATAGAAGAAATTTCTTGATGTCTCATCAACAGATCAATTTACACACATCTCTGAAGACTAATTAATTAATTAATTAATTGATTCAACTAAGTGTTGTCTTTAGAATTAAGGTTCCTTTTTTGCAGGAGGCTCATTAAAATATCACAAAAACAATAATTTAGCATCAGCTTGTCAATGAGGAAATAAAGAAACAGAACTAAACTTTTCAGATAATAATGAATACATCTGAATGAAAGAAGGCTGTTATACAGCAAAGAATGGATAAACTGCACTGGGCCATCTATGACCACACAAAAGACTATTAAAGGAAAAAAAAACACAGAAAAAGCAGAGAAGCTTCTACAACTGGTCAAAGACCACAGATCTATAATTATTTAAGGCCAGTTTTGACAAAACTGTGATAATTAACATTGTTAGATGTCTTCCTCTGGCATAGCTGACACTTGGATTCTTTTAGAAAATCAAAGGTGCTTCCTGCTCTGTCACCTGTGATATTACATCCTGACTTTTGGGGGAAAAGGATCATGGAAAAGTGATTCTTACCAGCCTCAGAGGTCTGGTGGTTGGGAATCTGGCTGTGCTTATGAGGGAAAAAAAAAAAGTGAATTACAAGATAAAGAAGGAAATGAAGGTTTATGGGACACAGGAGTTGCACTCAGGTTTCCCATTCTCTGGGCAGTGCCATGCCCAGGGCTCCTGCAGCTGGGAGCAGATCCCTCCCTGTGGAGAGCCTGGCTCAAGCATGGCTTAAAGAAAGAGGCCATGAAGGGATTCAGCTGAGGGAAAAAGCAGCCTTTCCCAGGCTTGATTCTGTAAATAATTAAGGTTCTCAGCTACCTTTTATATAAACAACAAGATTCTCAGACCGTTCTGTCCTTGGCTGCTCTGGGAACAGACAGCCAGTCTGGGAACAGATATAAAGGTTTTGAGAACTTTTCACATTATGGTGAGAACACTGATCTTGGTTTCAGTAAACTAACTTCAGGTATTGTAAACAAAAGGAGGAGCTGAAGTTTTCTCTACAGCCTATCAGGAGCTCAGATTTTGCAATATGCATGAAGTGAATGAACACTGTTATAAAAAGTGCCTGACTGATGAATAAAGTAGAGTAGATGCTGATCAATAAAGGTGGATCTCTCCCTCTGACTTCAATCCCTCCCCACCTCCTGGTGGAAAGACTCCAATTTAGAGAAGGAATTAAAGTGCCCAGGGGGGTGGTGAAATCTGTCAGGCAGAGAGAGATGCACATTAATTGATCAGGAAGAGAGGGAAGCCTGTCCTTGTCACTGCCTCCTCTGACAGGGGAGCACCCAGGGAAATGAGAGCAGGGTGGGACACTTCTCCCTTTCTCTTTCTCTGCAAAAAAGGCCCAAACCTCTCTGAATCCTGCTTTCATTTCCAATTTACAGCAGCACAATCTAACAAGAACAGGCCAAGAAACATTTTCCCCAAAGCAAAATGTTTCATGATGGATTGGACAGAGAGCACAGATCAGATCACAACAAATCTCCTCAGTTTGCAAAACTAGAAAGGGCTCATTTTGCTTCAAAATCTGGATATAAACCACAACAGGACAGGTGATTGCAGGCCCCTTCAACAAGAGGCACACAATGTTTTGGAAGCATTTTAATTCTGAAGTGATTTTTGTTTCCTTATGTTAGGGTTGGCTGGGGTCGTGTTTTTGAGCTTCTCCTCACTGCCAAGAGCAGCAGATTCCTCCCAAGGGAAGCCAAAATTCTCTTGTCACTGAAAAGTGAGTTCCAGGGGAGACATAAAACACTGGCAGACTGGACAGAACTCATATTTGTTTTCATCTCTAAATAAACAAGGAAGAACAGCATCTCCTCCTAGTGTAGCTCTCACACAGTCCAGGCTGGAGATGTAAAAACAAAGACTGAGAGAAGAAGAAAATGGCAGAAGAGACCCAGGGCTGGATAATTCTCAGGGCACATTGCACCTGGCTTCTCTACACAGCCTGGAACACAAGGGATCCACCAAAAATAACAATGCATCGACTGCAATCCTGGAATTAGAGAAACAACATCACAGCACCACAGTAAATCCTTAAATTCATTTTATCTCAGAATTCAACCAAGTCAAAATTTCGTTTGAACCATTCTCTGCTCACAAAGAACCACCTGAGCCACCTCTGAGCCAAGCTCAACCTGGAGCAGCACCACCAAACACTTCTGGACACTGAGTTGAAATCAATTTGATGATGAAATAAATTCTGATGTGGTTTTGCTGGGAGGGTTTGGCAGGGTCTGCACCAGCCCACCCTGCAGCTTTCATCTCCTCACTCCTGCACTCCCTGGTGGATCAGCTCATGCTGGAGATTCCCACCCCTGTGCCATGGAGCCACAGTCCCTGCCAGGACCTGCAGGACACCAGAATTTGTCCCCAGAGAGCTCTAACACTGCCCAGCAATCCCTGAGAGCACCCTGTGCTCCTGCAGGGACACAGACCAGGGAGACTCCAGGAGAACCCTGCAAGAACCCACCAAAGCTCCCCCATGGCTGTCCAGAAATCCCAGCACAGAAATTCCTCAGGAAGGTTCCCAAGGCTTCCTGTATCCCTGTGGGATCTCAGCACCTCAGGACTGAGGTGCCGAGTCACCAAGAGCACCCTTGGGGGGCTCGGGAGTCCTGGAATGTTCCAGAAGTGTCTGGTGGCTGGACTTTGATCCTACACAGGAGACGACACCTGTATGAGGACAGGAGGATTTCACCGGGGTGAATGGTGAAGGGATTAGTTAGTTAGAGAGTGAAACACAGGGTTTAGGATTTCTGTACAGGGGGGTTTAGAGAAGTAAGATGGAGGAATTGGGGCGTGTCCTGTCCTTCTTCTTCTTCTCCTCCATCTTCTGTGGTGATGGTGGCACTTTGGGATTGGTCATTACTAAAAGTGCACTGGGCAATAAGGGTGAAAGGTATTGGGGAAAAATGATAAATATTGCACACGTAACTTTGGGTATAAAGATAGGTGACCGCCCGGAGGGGGGACAGTGTGCTCATGGCTGACTGCTGAGCAGAGCTCTGTCGGGCCAAGAGAAAATCTTTTAGATAAACAATTAATAAACACCGAGACCGAGAAAAGAACTGAAGCCTCTTCTCGTCCTTTGATACGCGGGCTGCCCCAAGGCCACCCCGGGCCTTTCCAGGCCATCCAAACAGCCGAAAACCGGACATATCCCTCCTCCCCTGTCGGATCTCAGGATCTCAGTCCTGAGATGCTGAGCCACCGAGACCACCTTGGGGGGCTCGGGAGTCCTGGAATGTTGCCAGAAGTGTCTGGTAGCTGGACTTTAACCCTACACAGGAGACGACACCTTTATGAAGATAAGAGGGCCTCACCAGGGTGAAGGGCGAAAAGATTAGCTAATTAGAGGGTGAGACACAGGGTTTAGGATTTATGTACAGGGGGGTTTAGAGGAGTAAGATGGAGGAATTGGGGTGTGTCCTGCCCTCCTTCTTCTTCCTCTCCTCCTCCATCTTCTTTGGCCACGGTGGCACCTTTGGATTGGTTATTACTGAGAGTACACCGAGTTATAAGAAGAAATGGTATTGGGGAAAAATGATAAATATTGTACACGTAACAATGGGTATAAAGATATGTGGCTGCCCGGGAGGGCAGACAGTGTGCCCATGGCTGACTGCTGAGCAGATCTTTGTTCGGCTGAAAGAACATCTTTTAGATAAACAATTAATAAACATAAAAACCGAAAGAAGAACTGAAGCCTCTTCTCGTCCTTCGATACGCGGGCTGTCCCAAGGCCACCCCGGGCCTTTCCAGGCCCTCCAAACAGCTGAAAACTGGACATATCCCTCCTCCCCCATTTCTCACCATTCCCATCCTTCCCAGGGCACTCCCACACAGCAGAGCTGAAGGATTGGGTGAGATGTTCCACAAGACCATGGTGGGATCATGAGTGGAGCTGCAGCCTGGGGAAATGGGAGACAGAAATCAGCTCCTCCACTGCCCATTTCCAGCGTGCACTGGGCCTGCACCAGGACTGAACTGGAAAAATTTCAAACACAGATGAATCCAATTCAGAAAGAAAAAAAATAATTTAATGCTGTTGTAAAGAGCACCACACTTTCAATTTGTAACCACAACAAAAGGCTTTTAAACTATTAAAGCACTGCCTTGCTGTAAAAAAAATAAAAAGGCTGCTTTATTGCAGATAATTGGCAAATCTGCCCTATCAACAGAGCTGGCTGGAGAGAGGAACACACTGCACTACTTCTAGATAATTTCAAGATTTCTATTCATTTCCCACCACAACTTTTACATTTTGCCCTGACATTTTCATTTGGATCACTCAATGAAATAACCCCAGATGCAAGTCCTGCCCAGGAACAAGCCCAGCACTCCAACCCCTCTCAGTTACTGAATTTTCTACCAAGATGGCAATGAAATGCCCACTTAACTTCCTGCTGGAATGAAAAAAACCCCAAACCAACTCAAAACTCCCTCCCTGTTTAATACAGCAATGATCCCATCCTGGTTGCTCTGACACCAAGAGCATTTCAGCTGCTTTCCCTGATGGGTGCCATGAGCTGATGAGTGCAGTGCAGTAAATCCTCCAACACCTGACACCACTGAGCAAACCCAACAACCCAAACCCAGAAACAACCCACATTACAGATCTCACCTGCTTCATTTCATTTAGAAAGGCTGTCCAAAGTCTTGCTCTCCTGAGCACAACAGGGAGCAACAAGAAGCCTGTTGCTCACAAAGCCAATTTCCCCCTCTCCTGATACCTTCCACCACACCACACCTGGCTCCCAGCTCTTTCTACTCACACATTTTTCCTTCTCTGATGTTCAACAGAGCCTCTCCACCCAAATAACTCAGCTTCTTTGATGGACTCACATTCCACTTTGCCCTTGTTCTTTGGAATATTTCAGTATAGACACATGAGAAGCAGCAGCAGAGAAGAGACAAGCTGCATTTTAGTAAATATACTAAATATATTAAATAATATGCTAAATATACTAAATAATATACTTCAAGCTGCATGAAGTAAATATACTTCTCCTCAACAAGCCCATTCTGTAATTCTGACCAGATATGGATCTACCTGTAAAAATTAGCCTGGATATTCAGGAATGATGCATCAAAACCTTGCTGAAGTGGAGCAACAATGGGTAGAATGCATATGGCTTAGAAAAACTGTGAGAAATTAAATTAATATACAATTAAAATATACCTATTCACTAAGCAAAAGCATTGTGACTACTTTTTTAGTGGCAGTAATGAGGAGGACATTTTGCTGTGCTCCCCAAATGAGTGAAAGCAGAAGGAGCTGGGGTTAAAAGCTGCTGCTGCCCCACGATGAATGTCTGGGAAGCAGGTGGTGGAGAGCAGAGCACATGTGGGAGGAAGCAGAGCTGGAGGCTGGCACAGCTCTAATGAAGTGGTGCTGAAGAGGCAGACGATTTCATAAGGAGAAAAACATCAGGAAACTGGTCAAAACACAGAATCTCATCTGAAAAAGCTCCACTGTGCTGGGTAGCAATAGCCAGAACAAATTTGGGGAAGAGGAGGAGGGGGAGGCTGATCCCTCTCCAGAGCCCCAGATGTCTTTATGGTTGCCTAATGACAATTATACTCAACCAATTAAGACACTGCTATCACAGTTGCATTGTTAGTAAGGCTTTGGCCCTGAGTGTTGATGGCTGTCTAATTAGTGTTTGTGCAAAGTACAACTGCAACTAATATATAAACTGACAAATACACAAAAGAAAAACTGTTAACAGGAACATTTTCCAAACATTCGAGACTCCGCTCATTCAGTCCGTGGCAGCAGCAAAGACAAACTGCTTTCCTTCATGGCTGGGGGACTGCTGGCACTGCAGAATTTCACTTCAAACCACAGGGTCAACAGGGCCCTTGCTGGGTTTCTGTTCAGACAGAATGCTGGTGCCACTCACTTTTGGTGCTGCCTCGAGCACACCCCTCCAGGGCAAGGCTTGCTGCACTAAATTGGGCTGGTCACCAAAGACTTCTGATAAAACCCACCAGAAACCAGTTCATGTTTTCCATATTTTCTCTAAAGAGTCTGTAGCAAGGAAAAGGAAGGAGAAAGAACCCCCTTTGTTTCACAGTCAGGTCTGATTTCCAGAAGGCAAAGTCTGTTCGGTTTCCAGATACCTGCGGTGATCAACAAACCAAAAAAACCCAACAACTTTGTTTCAGGCAGTCAGGGACCATCTGTTAATACTCAAAAGATCTTATTATGAAGTCCTTACAATGTCAGTGCATTTTATTGAAGTCAGTAGGAATTTTGCTGCAGTAACAGTCTCTGTTTAAGCAGATGCCTGTTGATAAGCAAGTAAAATAATGAGTATTTTGCATTGTCTTGCTCCAACAAGCACCTCAGAGCTTTCATCCTTATTCCACCACAAGCAACTCTCCAGTCCTTCCTGTGTTTAATTGAGGTATCAGCCAGTGCCCCCCTCAGCAGGCTCAAGAATAAGGCCCAATTAAAGATGCAAACCCAAGCCCAAACACCTTGAAATTGGTTCAGATTGACCCTGAGCTCCATCTTCTCTGCCAGGCTCAAATGAGACAGCGACAACTCAATATCCAGTTTCAAAACACCTCCCCATCAGAACCTTGGCATGTTGGGAGGTACCCCAATTACAATGAAAAACTCTGGAATTCTAGGGATTCTAGAACCTTCTTTGTACTCCTCTGAAGTGAGGGATGAGTGATGGACAGCTCAGAAACATCTACCACAGTGTGAGGAGCCTCAAAGACTGGAAAAGGTAAAAGTTCCCCATTCTCCCTGCATTGTCACTCTCAGGTATTTGGATTTTGCCAACTCTAACCAACAGGTAGCTTGGCTGAAGGATTCCTTAAGGAAGGGATTCAGGAAAAACTAATAGTAGCAGAAAAGAGCTACTTGACATGGCAGAAAGGAATATAAATAGAACACAATGGCCAAAAATAAAACACAAATGGAACAGAGAAGAGAAAATTTTCTATTGCATAGCAGAAAGCTACACCATAAAACACAAGGAAAAACAGATGGGGGTAAACCAAAACCAGAGTCTGAAACAATCCTAATGCTGGTAGAAAAATGTAGAGTAGAAAATTAATCTCCCTGATTTCATCCAAATGTACTTTTGGGCTGCTTGATATACGAGTGCAGCCATGAAAAATGTGACTAATGTGTCCCAAAATGGGTCTGGAAGCACTTTCAGATTTAGCATGTAGGAAATCCATTCTGAGCATCCTCGTGATCAGTTCCCAAACTCTTCTGCTGGGAACCCAACTTTCCAATTCACCAACCCACGCCCATCTGTGGACCCCTCACAAATATGGAGCTGCAGAGAGCTTCTACCTTCCTTTTTAGGGCTTTATTTAGGAAATTATCCCTCAAGAAAGTGGGTTAAGCTGCTGGAGTGTGTAGTTCTGCAGCTTAGCACTGTTATCTGTAACAAAATTAACATTTCACCATCCTCACTGCTTCTGCCTCACCTTCTATATTAAGTGCATGCAAATGTCATACCAAGGGAACAGAAACAAGCCAAAGGGTTGTACTGTAAGGAAAACATTTTAATGAACATTTATAAAAGCAGCAATTAGAAAAAGCTAACACTGTTTCCAGTAATTTGATTTTTAAGGCAAAAAAATCTCCCATCCCCTAGCTCAAGGTTCCAGTGGCTTGCATCAGCCCAGGCCCATTAATTAAAGCAGCTCTTCCACCAAGGAAACAAATTACTGTGGGTTCAGGAGAAAAAAAAAAAAATTATCTTTTCCATAAGAATTCAGGAGGCATTATGATGCAATCTGGGAAGGCTCTGCTCCATCAGCCCTGTCATGTCACAAAGGACAAAGCACAGATAAAACAGAGGCTCCAGTTGCAGCCAGAGGTGAGAAAACACCACTGGAGCATGCTGCAAATTGATCTGTTTGCTCTGCAAGGAACACAAACTGCAACAGGCTGCAAGCAGCAGAGAGGAGGGGCAGCACCTGAGCTCCAGGCACTGATGGTGACGGCCCAAAGAGTAAAAATGAAATCTTCAACAAGGTTAGTAGAAAGAAGGATGGGTTTGTGTGGCCTTACAAGCTCAAAATTACTGCTTGTGCCTGCAAAACCCAGAGGCAAACCAAGAGCTCCAGGCAGGTTGCAAAAGCAGCTTCCACAGAGTCAGATCAGGCTTCATAAATGAAAAAAAAAAACCCCAAACCAACTCAAAACTCCCTTCCTGTTTAATACAGCAATGATCCCATCCTGTTTGCTCTGACACCAATGGGTGCCATGAGCTGATGAGTGCAGAGCAGGTAAATCTTCAACACCTGACACCACTGAGCACACCCAACAACCCAACCCCACCCCGGCTTTCACCTGAAAGGTTTTATTCAGGAGCTGGCAGAAAAGGCAGCCTGGCTGTCACCAACACCACCTTACCTAAGCCCCTGCTCATCTGTCACCCTCTGAACTCAGGGTGTCATTGCCCTGCTCAGGGTGGAAAAAGGAGCCCTGACACTGCTCCTTAACAATGAGGAGAGTGAGTGAAGAGAGCACAAAAGGTCTGGGGAAGGTTGAAGGAAAAAGCAATTATTTTCACCTTCTGCTTTGTTTGATATCTTGGGAGGAGACAGAGAAACTATGAAAGTTGTGGCATCACAGAAATGAAATTTAGGCAATTAAACAAGGCAGGGGTTTATTCAGGCTGTTGGAAGTCTTCAGTTTGTTAACTTTGATTCATTTTCATTACTAATTAATATTTTGGTTTCCTCAGGTCTGCACACTGAATTAAGATGCAAGAGCTAATAATAAATACCTTGAGAATAACCCACAAGCCCTATAGCAAAAAATCCAAATTAGAGTTGACATGAAGTTTTAAAAAGTGCAGGAAAGCTTTTTCGAGCCTTTCGGGCTAGTTTCACACATCATTATGAAACTAAAGAGAGTGGCAAGCCCAGCTTCTAAAAAGTCATTTGCAGGTCACCTTTGAGCAGGAGCAAAGTGGAGTGGAAGGTGATGGAAGAGAACAAAGGAACTCACCATAAACGAGCAGCTATTTGTGTGCAGATGTTGCTCAAAATGAGTTAAACTGAAAGGCCCAAACTGTTTGTGAGAGCTCCCAGAATGAAGAACTGTATACAATCATGTCAGCATGAGAAATAAATATCCAGATTCCCCTAATAAACCACACAGGATATTCAGGAAGCTCTTCCTTAGTTTCTCATGGCCTTTATCAAGCATCATTTGGGGAAACATCACCTGTGCCAGGTGTGCCCCACCCTGAAAAGGGAGAAATGTGAATCTGCTGCTTTATCGAGGCAAGCAGCAGATGAATCTCACCAGTCCTAACTCCTCAAATCTCGAGGAAATTAGGCAGCACTTAGGGGGGACAGGAGGAAAACATCTGAAATTAAAATTTCAAGAGCAGCCAGGGCTGATTTCCCAGTCTGTAAGAGGTGCAGGAACTCCTCACAGCATCTGCTAAATCAGTTTGTGGCCAAGCTCTTCACTACCAGGCCACCACTCAGACATGCAAAACTGAAGAAAAAGATGATAGTTTATAGTTCTGGGTCTGGGAAGGGTGCTCTGACTCTGGTCTGACTCTTTTATTTTCAGAGCCATCACCAGCAGCAGTGAAGCCACAGTGCTTTTCCTGCAAGCATTAAAAAATTAACACATTCCCCTCAAAGCCCGCCTGGTGTGGTTTCAGGGGTGAGCTGTGAGGGGAGATGGGCACCAGCAGCACAAGGCAAGCTCACCCCAGGGCTCAAGACCAGCCACAGGTGAATATTTCAGAGCCAGTCAGGAGCAGCAGGCTCAGGATGTGCCATGGGATCCTCTGGAATGACAAGGTCAAACAAGGACCACATACAAGTTCTCAGATCACTTTGACCCAACCTCTGAAAAACAGGTAGCAAAAGGAAAAAAGGTAGCAAAAAAGTAGCAATTTTACTGTCTGAACGTGCATTTGCTTTAAAAAAACTCACATAAATCCAGATTTTGGTAAGAGAAAGTGAAGCAATGCAGGCATTCTGCACAGTAAATGACAGCATCAGGCTCAGGGAGCCTCATCACCAGCAGGAATTTCTAAAAGCCAAGCAAGCAGCTATATAATTGCTTTAAGTAAGCTCTGACTTCGGGCTGAAACTCCATTTGAATGGGGGATGAGGGGGAGAACATCATCCCTTTAGAGAGGATCCTTCGAGACGTGTAACTGTAGAAAGGCTGGCGAATCCAGCATTGATTGGGAGTGAGGTAACCACAAACACCGCTGGCTCAAATGAAAAGGGACTCAGGGGCTGACCCAGAAAACAAGCCTGGTAACCACCGGGATGAAATTTTAATGACAAACACAAGAAGCTCTGCGTGCAGGCCAGATTGAATTAGCTGATGTCAGGCAGCACAAAGGGGAGCTGCTCGCTGCCACCTCGGCTCCCAGCTCAGGTTGCACTCAATCAATCCCTGAAATTCTGCCATCTCCTGGCCTCAGCCTGGCCAGCAGCGTGGGGACAAGGGAGAGTGCATGGAATAGGAGCGTTTCTCTGCGTGTTTCTGTGCCTTTGCTTCCTTCACAGATTAATAAAGAGCTGCTCCTGAACCAGCTCACACTGTGCCTCTATAAATTACAGCTGCTGGTTTAAGTCACTCTGCCCACAACCTGTTCAAATTCCCTTTCAGAAAGACTAAAAAGCTCTACGGCAGCTAAAATAAAAATGATTCTACTTTGCAACAAAGTTTGAAGCAGGACAGGGAAGATGACAAGATGACCCCTAGTACAGCAGAGGTTCAAATCAATCAGTGACTCCAGGCTTGCTCCAAGATTCCCAAACACCACCAAGCCCAGCATTCCTGCTCTCTCCAACCAGAACTCCTCTCAGCCCAACTATAGCTTCATCTTGCTGCTGCCAGAAAAAAAAAAAGATGTTTCTATAAATACATCAGCAACAAAGGATTGCTAAGGAGAATCTCCATTTTTATTGGATCAGGGAGAAACAGTGACAAAAGATGAGGAAAAGGCTGAGGGAATTATGGCGCTGTCCTCAGGGTCCCCAGGCTGGAAAGCAGGGGCAGGGAGCAGAATGAAGGCCCATGACCCAAGGGGAAATGGTTGGCATCCTGCTGCAGACCTGGGGACACACCCCAGGCTGCTGAGGGAGGGGGGCAGAGCTCACCCCAACACTTCCCACCCTTGAGCTCAGCAATCCGTGAGCTGAGCTCAGTGATGCCCATCCAGGAGCTGGGCTGGAAGGAGGATCCAGGGAAATGCTGCCTGTTATGAGTAGAAAAGTTGCCCATTTTTTTAAAAGGTTTCAGAGTTCATAGGTTGGGTCAGTTGCTGCCAGAGTAGAGTTGTAACTGTTATTGTTGTACAACAACAAATTGTTGTAATCACCTGTCATTTTCATTAACTACTGTGACCGTGTTCACAGGGGTCTTAGGATGAGGGAAGAGATGAGGATCTGACTCCATGTTTCAGAAGGCTTGATTTTATTATATATATCATATTAAAACTATACTAAAAGAATAGGAGAAAGGATTTCATCTGAAGGCTGGCTAAGATAAGAACAGAAAAAGAAAGAATGATAACAAAGGCTTGTGGCTCAGACTCTCTGACCGAGCCAGCTCACTTTGATTGGCCATTAATTAGAAACAACCACGTGAGACCAATCACAGATGCACCTGTTGCATTCCACAGCAGCAGATAATCAATGTTTACATTTTGTTCCTGAGGCCTCTCAGCTTCTCAGGAGGAAAAATCCTAAGGAAAGGATTTTTCATAAAAGATGTCTGTGACAATCCACCTGTTATTGATGGCTGGGAATCCCCCTTTTGTCAGTGACACCCTGCTGCTTCCTGGAGGATGGCACCTGGATGGTGGAGAAGAGGATGTGAATCTGAAACTGAAAAACTGGCAAGCTCCTGATGGTCTTGTGAGGATGGAAGCCCCAGCTCTGCCTGCAGACCAGTGGACAAAGCTGCACTGTTCCTCCTCCTCTGTGCCACTCCTGGGAGCAGCAGCACTGTGAGTGCAAGCCCTCGGTTCTTCCCACCCGAGCTGATTTTTAATAAAGCCATTAAAAAGGACAAACATCTCCTGCCCTGTTTATTTCACTGCCCTGTCAGCCTGAACTCAGTGCCAGGCAAAGTTCTGGCACAGAACATCAGCAGGGCCAAGTGCAGGGTCCTACCCTGGGCCACCATCATCAGGGAATGCTGGAGGCTGCACAAGGTGGACAAAGCCCTGGGGGTGCGGGTGGCATCAGCTGGGCACCAACCAGCCCAGGTGTGCCCAGGTGTGCCCAGGTGTGCCCAGGTGTGCAAGGGGCCAAGGGCACCTGGGCTGTCCCAGGGCAAAGCTCTGGGCACTCCTGGGGCGCCTCCAATCCTCTGCCCAGTTCTGGGCCCCTCAAGACAAAAAGGACCTGGAGGGGCTGGAGCGTGCCCAGGGAAGGGGCTGGAGCACCAGCAGTGGAATTATGATCCAAAAACCTGCTCAAAACTGAGCAGCCCTGAGCAGAAATAGAAACTATTGGGAATAGAAAATATTCAGAATAGAAAATCTTTGGTTAATGCCCCACAATTCTGGATTAGCAGCACCAGGCCTTGCAAACTCACACATTCAGACACACAGGTCCCTCTGTAATCACTGATTATTCCCATGCAAAGCTGAGCACAGTGTTTGTGAAACAGGAGAGAGAATCATTAAATGTAACAGATAATTGATATTTATACTGAGAGGAGAATTGACTTTGTAAACCTCAGCTATTAAATTACTTCTTCAGCACTGAAAGAACACAACAGTTTGTTATTGATCACCAGATTCATTACACTGTTATGACAAATTTGAAAGCACAATGCCATTAAGTTCAATTTTATAAGCTGGGAGAGACAGGGGAGGGTTGTGGTTGGATTTTAAAAATAAAAACACAGCAAACAACAAAACCCCAACAAATTCCTCAATATCCTAAATACTTACCAAATGCACATAAAGTATTTCTCTGCACAATTTGCTGATGCCCTCTGAAGTTTTAGTTACAAATTGAAGTCTCCCTTGTTTGATATTTACCATTTACCAATTTAAGAGACCAACCAGAGTGAAGGACAAGCAGTAAACAGCAAAGGACATAACTTTTGTGTTCTAATGCTCTAAACTCTTCATTTACTAAGCAGGTAAATCCAAACAGCTGGATTTTAATTTCTTCATGTTGTTTTATCAAACACATGCTCACAGCTTCATAAAGAGATAATTCATTTTTCAGAGAAATTACTGGAAAGTCATTTAAGTGAACATCATTTTTTCCTAAAGTATACACACATGCAGATTTCCCTCAGTGGTCTCTTACCTGCTCACCTGTTTTCAGGTATCTGAATTATTTAATTGCATCACACCCCTGATGTAAATTCACCAAGAGAATCAGGAGATACTGGAGGAACTGGAGAACCAACATGAAAAGTGTGTGTGCAACTGTCAGGACCCAACTTCTTTAATACAACAAGCCAAAATATGGACTATTTGATTTAATATGCAGGATTCACAACCTGTGCTTATTAATACTTCAGAAATGTAATTTAATCTGCATAATTCCTATCTACTGCAGGTTTGGATATAAATACAAAAGAGAAAATGAAGGAAAAGAAGAGCTGGAGGTTTTGGCAGCAGCATGGAGAAAACTGGGTTTGCTGTCTGATAGTTTAGAGTCCTGCTCTCAGCTGTCCAAGAGTATTCAAAAGGATTTCCATGAATTAAGAGTTTTCCAGGCATCTTTCTTATAACCAGTCTGTGAATTTTGAAGTATTTTAGAAGCAGTTTCCTCAGTCCCACACCATTAACATGAAGTGCTACAATTACACATTTAACTCTGGTATGCCAAGGACAATGTAATAGTTTTATTCATACCATAATTTTTATTTACTCATGGCATTTCTGGAGGGTTACTAATTACTGAACCTGTGAAATTCAAACAGAACACAGGAAAGCCTCACACTTCCTGGGAGAATCACTGTAACCTCTTCTAAAAATTTGTGAGACTCTTAAAATTGTATTTAAGAGTATAAACCACATGAATAGATAACATTAAACCAAGGTCCAGAAAACTTCTATATTAGGAAAAGAGAAGTTCGAGTTTATCTATTCTGAGTGGGTTATTTTCCTCCCAGATTGTCTTTTAAGTAAGAATGGAGAAAAGTAACAGCCCTTCTAAAGTTATTTTTGTGCTGTGACAAGCTACCTTTGTGATTAAGAGATTTTTAGGAAAAAACATTAAAAAGGGGGATTTTTTTGGTAGATGTGTAAAATGTTTAATACATTCTGGGTGCTTCCAGAACAAAACAATAGATGGAGTTCATCAGAAAGCACCTGAGTTTTTACAGGGACTACTTGCACATGAGATAACTTTTGAATAGTTCCATAAAAATTTGAACTGCTGAGGTAAATTGTAGATAAACATCCTCATCAGTCACTTAAGGAACTGCAGGTGAATCCATTCTTAACAGAATTAAGGTTAATTAATTAAGCAACAAATAGGTGCTGCTTTTGAATTTATTAAAAGAAGCACCTGAGATTTCAGGTGGTGAAGGTGGAGTGAGCCCTACACCGACTGGTAAAGATGGAGTGGGCATTACACAGCCTGGTAGAGGTGGAAGGAGTATTACTCAGCCTGGTAAGGATGGTGCAAGCTTTACACACTCTATTAAAGGTGGAGTGAGCATTAGACACTCTGGTGAAGATAAAATGAGCATTACACATTCTATTGAAGGTGGAGTGGGCATTTCACAGCCTGGTAAAGGTAGAGTGGGAATTACACACTCTGGTAAGGATGGAGCAGGCACTACACACTGTTGCAGGTGCAATGGACATTACACATTCTGTAACACATGGAGTGAACATTACACACTATAAAAGGTGCAGTGGGCATTACACACTCTATAGAAGATGGAGCAACCTTTACACACTCTATAGAGGATGGAGGGGGCCTTACACACTACAGAAGATGGAGCAAGCTTTACACATTCTATAGAGGATGGAGGGAGCATTGCACACTCTATAGAAGGTGGACTGGACATTACACACTCTATAGAGGATGGAGTGGACATTACACACTATAGAAGATGGAGTGGGCATTACACACTCTATAGAAGGTGCAGTGGGCATTACACACTCTATAGAAGGTGGAGTGGGCACTACACACCCTACAGAGGATGGAGTGGGCATTACACACTCTACAGAGGATGGAGTGGGCATTACACACCCTATAGAAGGTGGAGTGGGCATTACACACTCTATAGAGGATGGAGTGGGCATTACACACTCTATGGAAGGTGCAGTGGGCATTACACACTCTACAGAGGATGGAGTGGGCATTACACACTCTATAGGGGGTGGACTGGACATTACACACTCTATAGAAGGTGGAGTGGACATTACACACTCTATAGGAGGTGGAGTGGGCATTACACACTCTATAGAAGGTGGAGTGGGCATTACACACTCTATAGAAGGTGGAGTGGGCATTACACACTCTATAGGAGGTGGAGTGGGCATTACACACTCTATAGAAGGTGGAGTGGACATTACACACTCTATAGAAGGTGGAGTGGACATTACACACTCTATAGAGGATGGAGTGGGCATTACACACTCTACAGAGGATGGAGTGGGCATTACACACCCTATGGAAGGTGCAGTGGGCATTACACACCCTACAGAAGATGAAGTGGGCATTACACACCCTATAGAAAGTGGAGTGGGCATTACACACCCTATAGAAGATGGAGTGGGCATTACACACTCTATAGAAGATGGAGTGGACATTACACACTCTACAGAGGATGGAGTGGGCATTACACACCCTACAGAAGATGGAGTGGGCATTACACACTCTACAGAGGATGGAGTGGGCATTACACACTCTATGGAAGGTGCAGTGGGCATTACACACTCTATGGAAGGTGGAGTGGGCATTACACACTCTATAGAGGATGGAGTGGGCATTACACACCCTACAGAAGGTGGAGTGGGCATTACACACTCTACAGAGGATGGAGTAGGCATTACACACTCTATAGAGGATGGAGTGGGCATTACACACCCTATAGAAGGTGCAGTGGGCATTACACACCCTACAGAGGATGGAGTGGGCATTACACACACTATAGAAGATGGAGTGGGCATTACACACCCTATAGAGGTTGGAGTGGGCATTACACACTCTATAGAGGATGGAGTGGGCATTACACACTCTATGGAAGGTGCAGTGGGCAGTGCACATTTATGGAAGATGCAGTGGGCAGTGCACACTCTGTGGAAGGTGCAGTGGGCAGTGCACATTCTATAGGAGGTGGAGTGGGCATTACACACTCTATAGGAGGTGCAGTGGGCATTACACACTCTGTGGAAGGTGCAGTGAGCACTGCAGACCCTGGTGCAGCTGCAGTGGGCAGTGCACACTCTATGGAAGGTGCAGTGGGCATTACACACTCTATGGAAGGTGCAGTGGGCAGTGCACACTCTGTGGAAGGTGCAGTGGGCATTACACACTCTCTGGAAGATGCAGTGGGCAGTGCACACTCTATGGAAGGTGCAGTGGGCATTACACAATCTATGGAAGATGCAGTGGGCATTACACACTCTATGGAATGTGCAGTGGGCATTACACACTCTGTGGAAGGTGCAGTGGGCATTACACACTCTATGGAAGGTGCAGTGGGCAGTGCACACTCTATGGAAGGTGCAGTGGGCATTACACACTCTATGGAAGATGCAGTGGGCAGTGCACACTCTATGGAAGGTGCAGAGGGCAGTGCCAGCCCCGTGCAGCCGCAGAGGGCAGTGCCAGCCCCGTGCTCACCCCGCCATGACCACGCCGTCGCAGCAGTGGACGTCGCACAGGACACGGCCGGGCTCGTAGTGCAGCTGGCTCACGGCACCCACACGGTTCTGCAGAGAGACACAGGCTGGGTGTTCCCATTCCTTTATCCACCAAAACCTGCTGCTGGCAAACCCCCAGCTTTGCTACTGCTACCCCAAAACCCCCCAGCAGCTTTCAACTGGGAAAGAGAAGCTGCAGAAATCAGCACCAACTCTCCTCTTCCACATGCTCTAAGCAGGTTCCCAATTTTCCCCATTCCAATTTTTCCCCATTCCAATTTTCCCCCAATTCCTTCATTTCCCTCTCACCTTCCAGTTGGTTTTCAGCATGTGCTCTCTGGCTCTGCAGTTTTTGAGGGCGAGTTTCCAGCAGGAATGGTCAGAGATGCTCATGTCCAACAGGTATCCCTCCTCCTGGCACAGCTGGTACCACAACACTTCATCTTCTGCAAGGATTTTCCATGTCCTGCTGACCTAGAAATCAATGTTTATACATGGATCTCTCATAAATGGATAAGGAAAAATGAGATTTTATATTTCAGATACTATTTAATATTTCATATTAAGGTAGAAATTAATACAAGAGATATTATTAATATTAATAAATTAATATGAAAGTCTTATTTTAACAAATATATTTGTTCAATCTTTATACACCTGAGTGTATAAAAACCCCAGATTTTTAACAAAAGGCTTGTTTTCTGTGGTTTCTTCAGGAAATAAATGAGTTTATACTCCACTGAAACTCCACATAACATAGACAGCAGTTTAGTGGCCACACTGTCAACCTGAAATATCAGTGACTGGAAAATTTTGACAGGAAAAGCAGCAAGAAAACAATTAAGAGAGAATTGTGAGCTTAGAGCAAAAATATGAATATATTTTCATATTTGTAGCTAAGAAACCCTCTCAGATCACAGCACCACATCTCTGAAGTCCCACTGACAATGCCTGATTAGGGGTATGACATTAGTGATTTATAACCTATTGTATTACAGTATGCATAAATAGGAATGAATTATTAAGTTTTTCAAGCAGCCTCAAGTTGCTGCCCATTCCAGAGAGAACAGCTTCATCACAATCAATTGTGGGCTCAGAATTAAAGATTCAAGAGGTAAGAGCCAACTTAAGTAGCTTTTTTTTTTTTTCCTCTGTAATTCTTAATTTAAAAAAACAGATGTAACCAATGAAAGCCACGACTGGTGAAAGCAGCAATCAATTGTGCTCTGGTTCTAAAAAGATTAAAAGAACCTTCTGAGACTGACATCATTTTTAGTAAGTTACAATTAAGCATCTAATGTTCATTTCAGTCCCCAGATTATGCCAAGAATCCAAGCCTCACATGGACACAAACTCCCCCAGGACCATCTCTTTATATTTATTTGCCATTTTTTCCACAGTGACACACACATAGAAAATGTTTAATATGATGAAAGAAGGGGTGATCTGAGTAACCTGCAAGTGTTTTCAAGGTTTGAGAGCTACAGAGAAAAGCAATGCTCAAATAGGAATATCCAAAAGCAGCAAAATGAACATTCTGGATCACCCAGAGCCCTCAGAGCAAAGTGGCAGAGGGAGACAATCCCTGTCCATCCTCTGACAAAGGAAACAACCTGCACAGGGCAAGAAAAATGCCCTGAAATGACAGAACCAGCACTGAGGCTGCTCCAGCAACACACAGCACCCTGCAATCCAAGTGCTGAGCGCTCCTGTCCCTGGAGGGACACACTCAGCACTTCAAAAGCACCAAAGAGAGGCAATCCCAAACCCAAACCATCAGGAATTTGCTCTCCATTTGATTTAAAAGTAGGATAAATATCTGTGTTATTGCTCCAAGAACACAAAAAAAAAACAAAACCCCAAAGCAGCTTTCTGCTGACACACCAGAAGAGCAGCTGTGGTGCAGGAGTGGAGCCCCCCAGGCAGAACCTCTGCCCCCTCCCCAAACAGCAGCAACATTTTCCTGACAGGGACAGGCTGAGCACACGCACAGGGAAGCACAGCCAAACCAGGCCAGCTCTTGCCTTGCTTTCCAAAAGAAAAATCAAAAATAAACACACACCTTTCAGCCTGCCAAAACAGACAATATCGCACAGACCTTTCAAGTTTCAAGGTCTTAAAAGCATTTTATAAAGACAGTAAAACAAAAGAAAAGGGGGGGGGGGAGCTACATAAAATTCTGCCTGCCTTTTCAACTTTCAGGGGGAATAAAGATCCTATCCTATCCTGATTTTTTTTCAATCAAATTACAGTGAACCCTGCTGCTTTACAAGCCTGAATTTCCAAAGGGTCCCTAACCCAGCCTTTCCTTACAGCCCCAAACTCACATGCCAATCCCTTGTAAAACCCCACTGAGCGAGGCTCAGCTGCACGAAATCACTAATAAAGAGTCTCAAGCATTTCACTTTACAGCACCACTGTGAGCTGCAGCATTAAAACCAGCCATTGGCTTCAAGTCAGCTTGATTAGATCTGCTTGACTTGGAGTTTCAGGTGAGGCCCCAAAAGCCAGGGCATTATGGCTTTATTTACATGCACCCAAAAGCTGGGTGCTGGAGAGCAGCTGAGATGTGCAAAGCTCTTGTTAAAACTCTTTCCAAATCTAAACTGAACAGAAACTCCAGCAAGGATCAATGACAACATCTTACAGACTTGTTTATAGATTTGGAGTCCTGAATTTAATTTTGTCTTCAGCGTTCCTATTATCTTTTTACAACTGCTCTCAGCAAAGAAAGTTTGGGTTCCCTTGAGCTCCACAGAGGGACAGTTTTATATTTTATAGTTCAGCAAGTAATAATGTTCTGAAGGACTTCAAAAGCTTTTGCTGACACAGGCTTTGCTATTTGGTTTTGCCTCTGGGGGATATTTTTCCCCCTAAAAAACCCCACCTCTTCCATCAAATCCAAAATTTCTTCTAATCCCATCTAAATCAACTGGCTCAAATCCTAATGAAGGTTTATTCATCCCTCTGCATCTGATAATGGTTTTTATTTCACTAGGTTTATTTTCTTCCCCAGACACACAAAGGCAGAGTCAAGGCTCATTTGCTGGGACCAGGGGCCTCAATTAGAACTCGCTGGACTTTGAGCTCAGTACAAGAAACAGTGCCAAGTGTTTCATCCAAAGCCATTCTGATGGAAGCTGCTCATCTTTTCTGCTCACAGCCCTGAGCACAAAATGGTTTGGCCTGGAAGGGACCTTAAAGACCACCCAGTGTCACCCCTGCCATGGCCAGGGACACCTCCCACTGTCCCAGGCTGCTCCAGCCCTGTCCAACCTGGCCTGGGACATTCCCAGGGATCCAGCTGAAATTCTTGATTTATGCATGACAATTCATTCAAAATTCCTAGAAACAGTCTCCCTTGCCCTAGATACATACACAATTCCTGTGTTGGTAAACACTCCTAAGCCTTCTCTAAGATGAAAACCTAACAGGTCAAAGGAATTTCCCACAGAAACAAAACTGCCAAAATTCAGTGTTGCTGAATTCAAACACATCCCCTCATCACCAAGCTGAACCATAAAGGCCAGGTCTCCAAGCCATACAATTATAAAATAAATGTATTTACAGTATCAGCCCTAAATCACACAAGGACACTTCAGTTTGTGACATTTGTGGTGTTGGGATTGTTTTCCTTTCCCTCTACACCCTGACCAGGAGGAAGGAGTGACTGTCCCCAAACCTGTAACAGCCACAGGAGTCATTCATGGTACAGATATTTCTGCCAATGGTCAGAACACAATCAGAAAGTGCTCACAGGACAGAATTCTGCCTTACCCTGGCCTGTTCTGTGCTACATGAAGCCCTGGATACTTTCCTCCTTGAATTCCAAACGTGGGATATCAACAGGGACTGGTGTGGTGGATGCTGCTGAATGTCACCCCCCTACTGCAGACCCAGCAGAGCTCAGGCTCTGAGGAGCTGAGCTTTATTTATTTACAGACTCCTGTACTTCCAGTGCCACACAGACAGGCTGTGCTTTACACTACTAATTCCAAAAATCAGAGAAAAGCTGTGGGGGAGCAAGGGAGAGGGAAATATCAAGGTGAAATTCAAGTTCTCCAGACAGTCTGTGGTGTGATTAAATCTCAGAGAGGCTCTGCAGTCAGGCTCCTTTCCTGTTAGCTGGTTACCAATTTGGCATAAAGAACCAAGCAAACAGGTTTTCTCCAAAGGCACTCACGTGAATCATGATGCCAATTCCACCAACTGGCCCAATTTCACTGAAATCCCAAGGCACCTTCATAAAAAAAAACCTTTCTAGGATAACACCATAAAGCAGCAGGGTTTTCCATGGAACAGAAGAGGGCTCCCCCCCTTCAAAAACAAAACCACCAGGAGAAAAATGAAAATGCTATTTATTTTTATGGCTCTGCTTTTTATTTGAACAGTTAAAAAGAAGCCAGCTCTGCACTGGATATTCATCTGATTGGGAAAGCCCTGTGAAACACTGGGCACTCGCTCAGCTGCCACAAAGGAACAGTGACTTGGGAACAGGAGAATGAGAAATGTGGAAAACTGTCTCTGTTAAAACACATCTTATGAGAACAGGTTCAAGCTAAAAAGCAAAGTGGAGAGAAATCCAGTGCAGCCCTAAGCACAGGGAAAAGGAGCAGCCTTAGCAGCCAATCTTTTTACTATGCCATGAGGTAAAGTGATCATGCCTAAGGAGGGGGAAAAAGAGAAAAACCTTAAACTAATCCACTTCAAAAATGCAACCCTGTTCCATGCCATGGGCTGTGGCCTTTACTGATGGCATATCTCAACCCCAAGGGACAGAAACTTGAGCACATCTGAAAACTTCCCTGTCCTGGACAGCACCAAAAAATAATCTTAGAGAATTTTCCCCTCTGCAAGAGCAGCCCTGCACAAGGAATTAATTTTCTTTAAACAGTCCCTGTCCCTAAAAGGCATTAGCAACTCAAAGATTTAAGCAATAACCACTTGTAGCTATTTAACACTACAGCACACTCACACTGAACATTAAAAGCCCAATTTCCTTTCAATGCCTGGACCATCTGCAGAATATTTAAGTTCAGCCATCCTCAACACACCCTGTCTGTCACTTCTCAGTTTTCACACAGTAACATTTTTCTCTTCCACTCAAACCATGCCCTGGACTGTTTGTAACACAAAGAATGGTTCAGATTGGGTTTTTGTGAGGTTGCAAGATGAGCTCTGTATGTGAAAGTTAATGACCACCAGCCTGGAACCCTAAACAGTGGCCACAGGAGAAGATGGAATTATATCCACAATATTCTGCTTGATTCCACTGGGTAATCAGCACTTGCCAATTAAGTTGGCTTTGAAGACTCATTGAGAGAGGAGCTTCATCATTCAGTGTGTGAAGAAAGGAAATAAAGAGGCCCAACAGTGTGGGCTGAACAACCCTGAGTAGAATGAGGTGAGAGTGAGTGTTTCAGTAAAGTTCTGGAAGAGACAGGGAGTTTACAACTACACGTAAATTAAGGACCATGCCTGAGTACAGACTGCTGAGAGCATCATCTGAAAGTGTCAGAAAAGAAAAATATAAACCCCTTGCAGGGGTGGGGAGAGGAAATCAGAGTCATTTAAGAATTCAGCCTCACAGACAAAAAGTTACTCCAAAGTCTGTGGTTCAATCCCATGCTGGAAACTGGGAGGAGCAGCTCTTGCCATGCCCTCAGCACTGCCAAGTGCTGAGTCCTAAACACTGAATCAAAAATGCTTCAAAACACTCATTCAAATCAAAATATCTCTGCACTATTTATTTTCAATTCTAAGGCTTTGCTGCTGCCCAAGCCACAGATGTTTTATTTAACTCTGCTCAAGTGCAGCTGTAAATCCAGCTCATGTACCATCACATTTCCAATATCCAGCTCTGGAACTGCCTCCTGTGAGTGAAAGCACAACCAGCTGAGTTCCTTGGTAAAGAAGGTCGAGGTGCCTGGCTTTTCACTATTTCTGCCAGTTTTTAGTGGAATCAAAGCAGCAAACTGGCAGCAGCACTCACCTGAGCACACCTGCCCAGCTCAGCCTTGCCCAGGTACTGGAATATCTTCAGTGCCAGCTCGTAAGGGAGCTGCACGTCGAAAAAAGGAACCTCATTGATTTCATTCTGGGAAGGAAAAAGGAGAAAATAATTGGTGAGGCTGGTTTAACACACAGCTTGACAGCAGGAGAAGTTACCATGGTATGGAGAAGGAATGGTGTGTCCTCAGGGCCACCACAGCTCCATGAAAATATCAGTTTTTCTGCCCCTCCCTTCTTTCATGGCCCTTTAAAGGGCAGAGAAAGGCAGGACACAAGTTCTAGTGAAACAGTTTGGCTAAAGTGCCCAAAAAACCCAATAAATGATCACTTTGAAGACATATGCCCATTATTAATTTCACCAGCAAGATTTCAATCTATCTCAATCTATTTTCCACCTATGACAGAAAAATGAACAAATATTTTAAATAAAACTGAATGGAGATAATGTTGGTTTCTTTCATTACTAATATAAAAATGCATTTTTAACATGAAATGTTCCTCCTTTAACTAATTGAGCATCTCAAACAGAAAACTGAAGCCAAATCCATCAATTTAAGCTAACAGCTAAATGCAGCACATAGATTTTTCCTAGATGTATTCTGTTTGGTTTAATGACATAATTATTGCATCTTCTTTATGCAGTTATCACAACAAGATTTATCTTTGCTGTTATCCTGTCTAGATATTCAAAATTTTTATACTCTATAATAGAGAAAGAGTTTAATCAGCTAATTCTATTTCTATAACATATAATTTCTATAATATATAACTATTTCTATAATATATAACTATTTCTATGTGACCAGTTTTGCTCTGTGGTGTTTTCTCTGGTTTCTGTCACCCCACAGGTGCTCCTGATCACTGCCCATCAATCCTCATGCACAAAATCAGCTGCTCAGTTAAAATCCATCTCCACTGTTTGCCTTCAGAAGCTCAGGATCATCTCCTGGGGACTTTGGTCTTTGTTTCTTTGAAGGTCTGGTACCTTTGTTTCTTTGCAGGTCTCCCCTACAGCTTCTCATTCAAATCTGGGCCATTTCCAGTAGAATAGAAGGGATATTCTGGGTTTATTTAAAGCAGTTACTCAGGGAAATGCCAATACAATGTGGTGGTGTGGTTTTTAAAGGATAAGACACACTAAGGACAAGACAACCTAAACACAGGCAAGTGTTAAGGGCATGGGCAATGCTCCCATCAGGTCTTTTAGCAACAAAACATCATTTCACACACGCTGGAACCTCCCACTTGATCTGAAGTTCCTTAGAGCAGGAGCTGCAGCCAGCCCTGCTGCTGCCCTCCCTCCTCACCCCCAATTTCCCCGCACAAGCTGCTCCTGGTCCCTGCCCCCTCCGCAGGATCTGTTTTGCTTTGGAGCGCTGTAAATCCCAGCCGTGCCCAGCGGGGACACCCAAGGAAAGCACAAAGGGAAGCTCTCCTTGGCTCCGAGCTGGCCAGGAGCGATCCTGCTCCCGAGCCTCCGGGCAAGGGCTGTGAGCTCCGGGCTAAGGCAGCACCACGGTTGAGCTCCTTCCAAACTGGGCTTGACTCGTGTGCAAGAGCAGAGCTGGGCTGGCTGGGGGCACACTGGGGTCTCACTGCAAGGAATCAGGGCTGCAGGCACAGCAGGGCTCACACAGGGCTCAGCACCAACAGAGGAAAGGAGGGGAAAAGAGTAAAAAACTTCCAGGGATCCTGTGCCAGCCCCCTCCCAGGGAACAATTCCCAATTCCCATCCATCCCTGCCCTCTGGCTGTGGGAGCATACACCCTCTCAGAGAACAATTTCTGCCCAATATCCCATCCATCCCTGCCTTCTGGCAGGGAAGGCCATTCCCTGCAAGGGAACAATCCCTGATTCCCAATTTCCCATCCAGCCCTGCCCTTCTGGCAGGTGGAGGCCACTCCCTGCAAGGGAACAATCCCTGATTCCCAATATCCCATCCATACCTGCCCTCTGGCACTGGGAGCCATTCCCTGTGTGCTGTCCCTCCATCCCTTGTCCCCAGTCCCTCTCCAGCTCTCCTGGAGCCCCTTCAGGCCCTGCCAGGGGCTCTGAGCTCTCCCTGGAGCCTTCTCCTCTCCAGGTGAGCACCCCCAGCTCTCCCAACCTGCACAGGCTTTTTATAAT
Organism: Zonotrichia albicollis; assembly: GCF_047830755.1. Taxonomy (NCBI): domain Eukaryota; kingdom Metazoa; phylum Chordata; class Aves; order Passeriformes; family Passerellidae; genus Zonotrichia; species Zonotrichia albicollis. Next base: position 12,147,797 of record NC_133836.1, on the reverse strand, counting down.
CTGAGCTGCACAAGGATTCATACCCTGCTTCAAATAACCCAGAAGTGCCTTTTTTTTCTGCTTTGGTGCTGCAAAGGGTCCAAGTTTAAATGAAGAGGAGCTGTAGAAGAAACCTACAAAGAAGCAAAGGAATGGGGGTTAGGAAGTGCCAAGAGGGGATGATCCTGATGTAGGATCTGTCTGAGGTTCTGGAAGCACAGCACAAATTCAAACTGATTCCATTCTGTGAAAAACGCCAATCACTTGTTTTTAAAATTTAAAAAGTTTAATAGTAATAAAATGTTATAAAATAGTTGATGTTATAAAATAGTATAAAATAGTTACAAAAATAGTAATACAATTAGAGTAATAATAATTTGGACAATTTGAATTAGGACAATATGAGACAATAGAGGCAAAGAGTTACAGACATTCTGGGTACCTTTTCTGGGCAGCACGAGCCCCAAAAAGGACACGGTTAACAAAGGATTAACCCTTAAAAGCAACAGCTTGTTGTATATTCCTACACCTCATCCATGATGCATAAATTCCATTCAAACACAGGGTTCTGTCTGGGCACTGTCAATTTCTTCCCCTTAATCCTAACAGCACCTTCGAGGTAGGAAGAAGTTCATTTCTTCTGATAAGAGGGCAATAAATTCTTTTCCTCTGAAAGATTCAGGTGTCTGGGGCTGCTATCTCGCTGCGAGTCCTTTCTTTAAAACAAGTATCTTACATAGCATAGTTTCTATTTTAACATATTTTTTTTATAACCCAAAACTATATTTAACACACTACTTAAGACAATGAATACAGCATTACTTTCTAACACAACACATAGAACATTCATTTTAATATTTGTGAAAAGCCAATCATAAAACAGGCATTTTTCACACATTCTAATGCAATCCTAACATTAGGGGCACAGCCAGGTCTTCCCACACCCCAAAAATTCCTGCAGCCTGTCCTCAGCACAAGGAAGCAGGGATGCTAAGTCAGCACCAGTCCGTCTAAAAGTCTACTGGAATGAGTCCAAAACTCAAATACAACCAGCCCCTCTGAGACAGATTCGGGCTCCTGTGTGCTAATGGAGCACTAATTCTGTAAAATGGATTAATTTGTGCCTTGCAGACAGAAATTTAATCTGTTCCTTTTAATTTTTTTAAGCAAAGAGTAATTAGTCATAGTGAGGTTAGAGAGAACCAAGAAAATTGGTTTCCCCCTTAGTTTTCCTATACTGTAAATAACATCTCTATGGCATTTAGAGGATTTACCAAAGTAACTTTTATCTGGTTCAGAACTGTATTTAAGACTATTTCCAAATTACCCCCTTTACTTAAAGAATTAAACTTGTTTTCTCACTATGCTGCTGTGTCACAAGGCAGGATATCCTTAATTACTGCACTCACATCAAATGCCTGAGTAAACAACAAAAAATCTTAAAAGAAAAAAGATATTATTTCATAGAATCATGGCATATCTCGAGTTGGAAAGGACCCTCGAGGATTACCGAGCCCCGCCTAGGACACCCCAACAATCCCACCCCGTGCCATTACACAGGACAGGCGGATTCTGAAGGGTTAAAACTTTGTAAACGGATGTATATTCAGAAGATGAGGTTATAAACAAGCACACAGGAACACAAATTTAAGGTCCCCTTTGCTCGCCGCTCCCCGCGGCCCCTCAGCCGAGCTCTCTCGGTGCTCCGGTACCGGCCCCACCGCGACCCCGCCCGGGGCCCGGCCCGTCCCCGCCGCAGCCCCAGGGCCGCCCCCGGCCCCGCGCAGCCCTACCAGGTCTCGGATCAGCTGCCCCAGCAGATCGTCCCCATCTCCGGGATCCCCATCCGCGGGTTCCCCGGCGGGCCGGGCGGGCGCCGGGCTGCGGCGGGCCGGGGCGCTGCCGGCCAGCAGCCCGCGGGCCAGCGCCAGGTACCCGGGCTCGGCCGGAGGCTCCCGCGGGCTCTCTCCCGGCCTCTCCGGCGGCTCCTGAGGGGGCTCATCCCGCCGCCGCCGCTTCGCGCCACCGGCCCGCTCCTCTCGCCGCCGGGGCCTCTCCCGCTCCGCCGGCACCGCGGCCATGGCGGCGGGGCCGGCCCGGCGCGGCACGGAAACCGCGCCCCGCGCCCGCGCGTTCCGCCGCCACAAGGTTCCGCCGCCGCTGCCGGGACCGGGGCCGGTGCCTGGGAATGGAGCCGGTGTTGGGGTTGGGGCCGTCGTTTTGTGGTCCCCACACGAAGGCGGACGGTCTCCACACGAGGGCCCAGCCTGGCTCTGGAGAGCCGCAGGCGGCCCAGCGGGGCCGGGGGACGGCAGGATCGGTTTGGGCTCCGGGCGCCGCTGGGGGCCCTCAGCCCCTTCACAGCCATGGCCGGGGATAGAGCAGGGTCCCGCTGGGAGTCCTCAACTCCCTCACAGCCATGGCCGGGGACAGGGCAGGGTCCCGCTGGGAGCTCTCAGCCCCCTCACAGCCATGGCCGGGGACAGGGACAGGACCGGGCAGGGGTCCCGCTGGGCACCCTGAGCCCCGCTGGGAGCCCTCAGCCCCCTCACAGCCGTGGCTGGTCCCGGAGGAGAAGCCTTTCCCACAGGAAGGTTGTTGCCCATGGAAGTGGCCGCTCTGAGTGACCGATGTGCCACTCTGAGCAACCAATGTACCCCTCTGATGCCATTTTTCCCTTGGCCATGTCTGAAGCCTAGCAGGTGGGCAGGGATGGCCCCACTGCTGCCGTGCCCACCACACCTGCTGGGAAGGGGTTTTGCTGTTTTTATCACACCCATCTCCTGCAGCCACCACAGCCCAAGAGCTGCCACTTCCATGGCGTTTTGGGGAGAACATGAAGCTGGCTCAGTTCCTCTCCACTATCAACACACCTTGGTGCTCTAAGGCTGCGTTCAAATGATGCTGAAACGCAGCTGCGAAGCTTCTGCACCTTCAGCCGGTCCAGCTGCCCAGGGAAGCAGAGAGGCCATGAGTACTCAAGTCTTCAGAATGATTCCTGAGGAATTTTCTCAAGAAAACAGAGCAGGTCAGTGATGTGTTGGTGTCAGTCAAACAGCTGGTCCTTCTTAGAACAGACTGTAAAACACAGCCCATGCTGTGAGCAGCAGCTTGTGCAGTTACCCACACCCTGTGTCCACCTCTGCCTTCCTCACTGGCCACTTGCTGGTTTCTCTCCTCTACAGCTTGCCTGTGCTGTTTATAAACCCCAACTTAATGAACATGATCAGGTGTCCAGGAAGAACCCAAACTACCTCGTTTAGGGGAGGAACTCCTCTATGTAGAAACCCTGCAACAGACAGGTGGGTGAAGGCTGGCCATGCCTGGCCTGTGTGCTGGACCTCAAAACCCCCTGCCCTGGGCTGAGCCCCCAGCGTGGGCAGCAGGAAAGGAAATTCCCTCTGCTCTGCTCAGGTGAGACCCCACCTGCAGAACTGCCCCTGGCTGTGGGGTCCCCAACATCAGGAGGGACCTGGAGCTGCTGGAGTGAGACCAGAGGAGGCCATGGAGGTGCTCCAAGGGCTGGAGCCAGGCTGGGAGAGCTGGGGGTGCTCACCTGGAGAGGAGAAGGCTCCAGGGAGAGCTCAGAGCCCCTGGCAGGGCCTGAAGGGGCTCCAGGAGAGCTGGAGAGGGACTGGGGACAAGGGATGGAGGGACAGGACACAGGGAATGGCTCCCAGTGCCAGAGGGCAGGGCTGGATGGGATATTGGGAATTGGGAATTGTTCCCTGGCAGGGTGGGCAGGCCCTGGCACAGGGTGCCCATCCTGGATCCCTGGCAGTGCCCAAGGCCAGGCTGGGCATTGGGGCTGGGAGCAGCCTGGGATGGTGGGAGGTGTCCCTGCCATGGCTGGGGTGGGATGGGATGATATTTAAGGTCCTTTCTGGCCCAAACCGGTCTGTCATTCTCTGACTTGTTTTCCCTACAAAACAATCACTTGCAGAGACACAGAGGAGGGGTCTCCCGGGGGTGCCCATGCTGGTGAGCCCTGCCAGAGGTGGGATTGCAGCTCAGGAGCTGCCCCTGCAGCAGGACAAGGGGCTGCTCCAGGGAGGGTGCATGGGCTGGGGAGATTTGCCAGGAGGTTCACAGCAGCTTCTCTGCAAAGCAGGGGGGGAACGGGGCTGGTTTGGGGTGATTGCTGGCCCAGAGCGAGCCCCCCGTGCCCATCCCAGGGCTGGTGTGTGCAGGGAGCCCTGCCCGGGGTGCCCGGGGAGCCGGGGGTGCCAGCCGTGCTCCCGTGCCCTGCCCGGGGTGCCAGCCCTGCTCCCGTGCCCTGGCAGCCGGGGAGGCCCCGCGGGGCCCCGGGTCAGTGCCGGGGGCTGCGCGCTCCTGCCTCGGCCACCCGAAATGTGATCCGAATCCGTAATGCTGTGGGTGATGAAATCGGCTCCAGCTCTGTGTAATCCCCTCACTGCCCCCCTGCATCTCCTCGCTGTCCCCTCCTCCAGCCCACAGGCATCTGCAGCCTCGCACTGTCTCTCTATCCCCACGCCTTCCCCTCTGTCCCACAGTCCCCTGTATCCCCACATTGTCCCCATGCTGTCCCCTCTATCCCCAGTGTCCCCTCTATCCCCACAGTGTCCTCTCCATCCCCATGCTATCCCCTCTGTCCCACACTGTCCCACCTTCCTCACACTTCCCCTCTATCCCCAAACTGTTCCTCTGTCCCCACACTGTCCCCTCTATTCCACAGTGTCCTCTCTGTCCCCAAATTGTTCCTCCATCCCCACACTGACCCCTCTGTCCCAAGTTCCCCACTGTCCTCTCTATCCCACATTGTCCCCTCCATCCCCACGCTATCCCCTCATTCCTACACTGTCCCATCAAACTCCCACCCTGGATACCAGAATCTTCCACCACACGAGCACTGTCCCCTCCACTCCCAGTCCCACACTGTCATTCCATCCCCAGTGTCCCTGCATCCCCATACTGTCCCATCCATCCCAGCACTAGCCATCCATCCATCCATCCATCCATCCATCCATCCATCCATCCATCCATCCATCCATCCATCCATCCATTCCCGTGCTGTCCCACCGAACTCCCACCCACCCCTGGATACCAGAATGTCCCACCACACAAGCACCGTTCCCTCCAGTCCCCGCATGTCCTTCTACCCCCACACCATCCCCTGCATCCCTGTCTGTCCCTCCGCCGTCCCACCCAACTGCCCCACCACCGCTGGACCCCAGACCGTCCCACCTCCCCACCGCTGTCCCCCTGCCCCCCACCCACCCGCGCGCCGTCTCCGGCTCCCCCCTCTCCGCCCGCGGCCGAGCACCGCCCCGCGGGGGATGATGTAACCCCCGGTCCCCCCCGTGTCCCGCCCGCGTCCCGCCCGCCGCACACTCGGCGGGCTCGGCGGCGAGCGGACGCAGCCATGTGCCCGTGCGCGCTGCGCGGCCCCCCCGCGCCCTGCAGCCCCTGCGGCCCCGGCCGCGCCGCCCGGCCCGAGGCCGCCGCCCGCCGCGTGGCCGCCCGCCTGCGCCGCCTGGGCGATGAGCTGGAGCAGCGGCGCAAGGCGCGGGGCCGCGGCCCCTCGGCCGCCCGCCGCCTGGCCGCCGTGGCGGGGCTGCTCTGCGCGCTCACGCCCGCGGCCGCGCTGGCCTGGCTGATCCGCAGGAGGAGCCTCTAGGGAGAGGGGCGCTGGACGGAGCGGGGAGCAGGCGGGACGCGCAACAGGTGGGCGCTGGACGGGGCGGCCGGCGGGGCTGGGCTGGGCTCGGCGCGGGAGCGGGGGCTTGGCTCGGCTCGGTCCGGCCCAGGGAGCGCGCTGTCCGCGGTACCCGGCGGGCTGCGGGGGCTGACCGCGGCACCGCACCGAGCCGCGGGCTGCTCGTGCTGCCGGGGCGCAGCGACCGCTCTCCTTTCCCTACCCCTCTTCCTCTCCCCTCTCTCTTCCTCTCCCTGGACTGCCTGTGCCCGGTCGCACCGACCTGTCGCTCTCTCCCCTTGTCCCCTCCATCCCCACTTTCCCTCTCTCCTCTCCCCTTTTCCCAGGACTCCTCAAACGCCCCCTTTCCCCTTCCCCAAACTTTTCACGGCTTCCACCCCTGTGGCTCCCCTCCGCCCGCTCCACTCGTGCTCTCGTGGGGCAGTTTGAGCTCAGGGGGAGCCGCGCAGGTCCCGTGTTATCCCGGCTGCCGGTGCCCCGCACACCCGTGCCTGCCAAACCTCCAGCCCTTTTTTTGCGTGGAGGAACTTTCCCCGTGTCCTGTCATTCCCTGGTGGGCTTTAGCGCCACGGGTGCTGTGGGGCACTGGGTGGTGGAATGTCCCCGCTGGACTTTGCAGTGGGGCACCTGGAACATTGGCTCTGTGTTTTGGATAATGCCTTGCCCAGTGTTGGGGGTCCCAAGCCATTGGCCAGGAAAAGCACCCAAGCCCGGTTTCTGCTGGTTCTGTGCTCCAGAGCCGCTGAGCAAACGAGCAGCAGGGAACCGGGACATGCCTGGTCCTGTAACCTGCGTCGTTGCCATCGTGGTGCCAGCTCCGGGGCGTGTGGGGACAGCTCTGCACCCTCAGCCCTGGGAGCACTCAGGGATACTGAGCATACGTGGGGTCACCTCAGGGATTTTGGGTGCTCTGTGGTGTTCTTTGGGTCGTGGATTTGTCACCACAGACCCAAGGAGCACGGGCTCTTCTTTTGGGTGCTGTAAATTGCATCATAAACACCCCCCAGTGTCTGTCTGTGTTCAGGGCACAATTTCAGTGCGTGTCTAACTTTCAGCGTGCGCTGGTATCCCACCAGCTTGGACGGGGCAGTGTGGAAGGAAAGTCAGCTTATCAGAGAGTTCCAAGATGAGGTTTTGCAGCAGGTCTGTGTGTTTGCACTGTGTGTGTGCTCCCTGTGGGGGGGCGTTGTTGTCATCCATCCGAGCCACAACTGCTGTGTCTGGCGGGAGGCTCCGCTGGTCACCTCTGGAAAGCTTTCTTTGAAACAAAAACAAAGAACTGTGGGCTTTTGGTGAATTGAAGCTTCAATTTCTATAAAAGCAGGCACTGGATGGTGCCTCAGAGGTGGTGTCAGTGGTGTGGGACTGTGGTCGGGAGCAGAGCAAACACATCTCTCCCTCCCCGTCACTTTGTGGCAAGTTTGGTTCCAGTGTTTGGAAGCAAACCCACCCGTCTGCGTTGCTGGCCTCTCTGAGCACAAACAGAGCTGAAATCCAAGGGGGAACGGCGGTGATCTCCCTTATCTAATGTCTCAAATGTCCATTTCTTTCTGACAAGCCAGGGAAATTCCTCCCTGCCCAGTCTGGGACTGTGTCCCAGGCAGAGGAGGTGGCAGGTGAGCAGGGCTGGCACAGGAGCCTGTCAGCTGGCCCCGGTGATCCATGCACAGACTTGCTGGCAATCCCACGAGGCCAAAGCTGCTTGGAGTATTAATTTTTGTGAAGGTTTATTGGGCAGACACTATTCTTTTCCCCCCAGTCTCTTGTGCTGTTGATCCTGGAGTGCTCACTTCCTTTTCTGCCCACCAGTTGCTTTAAAATGGCTTTGATGAGAGGCTGTGGAAAAGCCAAGCATTATCCCGGGCGCCTCCGAGGCGAATTCCATGGGCAGCACCGTCCTGCCCCTGGCTTCAAAGGCTGCCACAGACAGTGCTGAGCTGCCTCCAAATGCTCCTGGACACAAATACACATGTAAGGCTGAAAAGGAGCTCCTGGTGTGTGATGGGAAGCGGTTTCAGGGATAAAGGCACAGATGAACAGGCTGGTGACACTCCTGGCTGTCCCTGTGTGCAACCTGTCCCACTCCTGCCACGCTTCTGAGGCACAAGTGACCAAGCTGCAGATGAAAATACAATGCAAGCCCAGAATAATTAACTCTGTCATCTGCACCTCAGTTCCTCGGTTATTCTGGCCATTAATAATCTTTTCATCCTGAGCAGTAATTTGCTTTCACCAGTGGAGGTTTCTGACAGTCTGCAGTGTCTCGGAGCCCCAGTGACAGTGCAGTGAGCTGGGTTAGCCTTGGAGATGAGGTAAGACAGTGTTTGATTACCTCAGCAGAGTATTTCTGAACAAAACAGGCATTTTTCTGCCATCCTCAGATAACTCTGCAGTGACAATAACATTGTCCTGCAACAAGCTGGGAAGTCCAGCCTCTAACCACTTGTGATCTTTGGATTTCATGGAAAGGCTGGTAAGAGGAGAGTAACTTGTGCAGTTAATGAGTGCCCTGCAGAGTCAGCCTTTGTCTCGTGATCTGGTGCTTGCAGAAGGAATGGAGAGAAGAGGAAAAGGCCAGTTTCAGCTTGGGTTATTCCTCGAGTTCCCCTCCTGCTTTTCCAAGAGGCTGTGAGCGTTCTGAGGCAGGAGGTTGGTGCTTGTTCCCTGAGCTCCGTGTGGCCTCTCACAGCAGCACAGCTCAGGGAACAATCCCGTGCTCCAGGGAACCCTTCTGCTCCCTCAGCCCTGGCACTGGAGCAGGACTGGGGCTGTGACCAGCTTGCATCTGCAGATCCTGCCTGGGATTTGGGATGGATGCTTTGCAACTGGTAGTTGTAATATGTAATCTGACATCACCTTGAAACATCCAACCAGTGCATGAAGTATAGTTGTCAGGTGCCAGTTTGGCATAGAGTGTCACTTGTATTTCGCTCTGTTAGTTCAGGAGTGGCAGTGTATTAAAATCAAACCCTGCTTGTCCCTGCCAGCTCCACCAGCCTGGTTCCGTGCCCACTGTGTTGCCAGGAATTCCCCCCACTGTTTGCTGCGAGGTTCATGCAGAGCCACTCTGTCCAAAGTCTCGGTGCAGTTAATTATCTGCATTAAAACTGGCTTGATAAGATTTCTGGAGGTGTCCCACTGAGCTGTGCAGGAGAGCAGAGCAAACGAAGGACCAGAGGCAGTGGAGATGCAGAGAGCTGGTTCTGCACCAGGACAAACATCCAGCCTCGTGTCCCTCACACAGAGAGGCAGGCTCTGTTGTTTATCCTCCTGGATCAGGAAAAAGCCAGCCCTTCCCAGTGGCAAGCATCCTGCTCCAAAAAGCCAAAGGTCCCTGCCACCCTCGCCCCAGCCTCGCAGTTAAATTGAAGAAAGAAAACCTTCAGCATCAATTCTCCCGACAAACAAACATCAGAGTTTGCACAAACAAACAGCAGCCCAGGAATGGCTCATTCCACGGGTGGACCGAGGCCAAGCAGGACAGTCTTTGTGGGAGGATTGGAGCCCAAATGTATTTTTTTACTGTCTGGGTTCTCTACTCTTCCTATACAAAGATCTCCCGGACAGACCATTCTTCCCAATTCGTTTCTAGCGCTCCTGAACCCCCTCGTAATTGTTTTTTGGTGTTCCAAGTTGCCCTTGCACCTCCCGCGGAGATGCTAATGAAGTGTGAGCGTACACGGATGGGGCTGCTGGGGAATTTGACAGGGCTGGTGCCCAGCCCTTGTTCCCTCATTAAGCTGCTGCTGCGCGGGGACGGCAGCGACTGTGCCTCGTTTAGTCCCTGCCTCCAGCGCGCCCTCAGCCATCCAAGCCCTGGGATATATTTTTCCCTTTCAATATATCAATAACTGTTATTTTGTTTATTAGCAGTGGGACGTGTGCCAAGCCAGCGGCCCCTGTAATCCCTTTAAATGGAGCGGTTCCATGCTGACACAGTAGCCGTGAGCAGAGCTCCTTTTTCCAGCTGCGGCTCAAACTCTGCTCTGGCTTCGTGCAGGTGCTGCCCAAAGGTGGCTTCTCCTCCCCTCCCTGAATAAAAATCACTCAGAGAAGTGCTAAGAGACACAGGACCCTCTACCCGAGTCGTTTCATGCCTGTCCCACTCAGCATCCATGAGAAAAGCAGCTTGGTTTTTTTGGGAAAGCTGTGGGATGAGGCTGGAGAATTCCAGGTAATCGGGAAGTGGAGCTGCCTGTGTGTGTTAAAGGACCGGGATGTGGCCAGGTTGGCTGAGGTGGTTTTGTAACCAAAGCCATTTGTTGTCTCATAACCTCATTGCTTCCTTTGTGCAATGGTTGAGAGCAACTTTCTGAGCAAAATCTGCCTCTCCCTAAATGCCCAGGCACAGGGGGGATATGTCACCAAAGGGAATGTCAGTTCCCACGAATAAATTTCAGTGGAAGTGAATTTTTCCTTATCGTTCCCATCCATGTTTCCAATAGACACTGCACTTTTCATACAGGCACTCAGCCATAATTCCTTTTATTTTATAAGGAAATGAAAATGTTGATAGTTGTGAACAGTTTCCCCCAAAGTTTCAGCTTTTAAAGAATGGCACATAAAAGAATAAATTTTTCAGCAGCTCTGCAGAAGGGATATGCTGCTTCTCTTTCCAACTTACTATCCACCCCAGTACAAATGGGAGGCAGTTTGGCTTTCCTCAGCCTTTTTCAGACCCAAAGTACCAAATTTTGCTCTGTCTGCTGAGTGCCTATTGTGGGAAATTTGGAGTAACTCCACTGGAGTCAATTGGGTTGCCCTGGATTTACGGTGCTATAAATGAGATCAGAATTGGCTCAAAGTATATTCCATTAATGAGTCAGATACTGGCAATGCAGCCAATATGCACCCAGAAATGGCTTTAACACAGCCTAGGATATTCAAAATTGGTTTATTGAGAGATGGGCTCAGGGCCAGAATTCTGGGGTTCTCTTTTATTCTTTCCATGAAATTCACCTTCCTGCAGAAGGCCAGCACGAGGCTGATGCAAAACTTAAGAGCCATTTAAGCCCTTAGAATGGGGCTTGTGAGATGCATAAACATTGTGCTGAGCTCTTTGCCTGCCCTGGAGCAGATTTATCGCTTGGAGTTCAAGATCTTCCGGGATTTATCAACTTTTACAGGTTTTTATGGATTTTCTATACATTAAGTGACACAGAGAGACAGTTTGTAAAATACAGCGACACCACGGATGATCTGTTGCCAGCCACGGGTGGCACAGCAGGACAAGGGTTCAGAGCTTGGCAGCTGGGAGTGCTGCTACAGGAGAAATAATAAATAAGGATTAAATGGTTTTGCTGTGGAGGAAATCCTTTAATCAACTCCTGGACTCTTTATTCCAGTGTAACTTGAGTAAATATCTCACCTCTTGGAGTGGAGGCTTTGTACAGTGCCACACTCACGGCCCAGCTGTGCCCTGCTCTGGGCAGCTCTGGCATTTCTGTGGGCAGTGAGGTACCAAATCCCCTCCTGGTGATGTTTCCCAGTCTGGAGGATCCCGTGGTGCTGTGTGCCTGTCCCTGAGCACACAGGGAAGCAGGAAGGCTGAGCAGGGGCCATTCCAAGCCCTGGGCCATCCCTGGAGCTCTGCATTGACTCCCTGTGCCCAGCTGCTGGTTTTGTGTAGCTGTGTTTGTCCCTCCCCACACAGCAAACACCTCTCCTATTTACCTTGTGCCAAAAGAGCCAAACAGCTCTGCTAAAGCACTCTGGGACACTCCAGCACTTCCAGAGGGCAGCTGGGATGTGGGAGATGGAGCCTGGAGGAGCAGCAGCCCTGGGATGGGGCTGGCTGGCAGCCTTGGTCACAGCCATGCTGGAAATGTGCTTCACCTCTGGAGGTTCATCCCGGCCTTCCTCCTTCCTGCCATTCCCAGCGGTGCCTCAGAGTCCCTGAAACTGGAAAGCAGGGTCGGAATGAGGGGCTGGAATTGCCACATCCTGTGGGCAGCTGGGATAAAGCAGACGTGGTTCAGGAACCAGAGGCATTCCAGGGACAGGGAAAGGTCACAGCCCCAAGGCTGTGTTTGCTCTCAAGCCCAGGGGGGATTGCTGGGGTGCCCTGGAGTCAGGAGTTGGACTGATGATCCCTGTGGGCTGGGATTCTGCTCAGAATCCATGGCAGCACCACAATTCCCCTCAGTCCCTGGAGCCCATCCCATCCCATCCCATCCCATCCCATCCCATCCCATCCCATCCCATCCCATCCCATCCCATCCCATCCCAAGGCTGGGTCCTGCTGCCTTCCCGGGCAGGACAGAGCAAGGGCAGGGATTCTGGAGCAGGGCAGCTCAGGATGTGCCCCGGAGCTCTTGGCCGGCCCTAATTAGCTGTGACTTCATTGCTGCTGCACTTGCACCGTCAGCGACTCCCCCGTGTCCCCGCGGTGAAATCACCTCATCCCGGCCGCGCTGGAGATTTCTCCGTGCAAGATCTCTCACTGTCCGTGCCTGCACACGGGATATCCACGGCATCTGCCCCAGCCCGGGCCGCCATCAACAAACTGAGGGACAAACGCTGGGAAATGGGGATTTCATCGCAGATGCCCCTTGGGCACCTCTCCTGCTAATTTGCACTTAGATGGGTGCCTTTCTCTGAGCACTTTATTAATTAAGGCTCGCAGCCCACCTGTGAGGCAAGGAAGTTATTAGTGCCCTCATTTTCCAGCAGAACTGAAAGCAGTGGTTTGCCCAAGGCCACAAATCTAATCAGTGGCAGAGGCAGGGATGAGTGAGTTCTTGCAGTCTCCTGTGATACTCCGTGCACCCCACTGCCTACCTGGAACGAATTTAATGGCTTCCCTAAAAGTTCACATTTTTGTTGAAGTGATGTAAATGAAGGTGGAGCACCCAAAAGGAGCCTTGCAAGGGGGAGAGCTCCCAAAAATCTGCAGTAAAAGGCATCATCTTCTGACTGAGCCACAAACCCTCCTCCCCATAAACTCCACACTTTGTCTGTAAATTTAGTAGGAGGGTTCAAGCATAAATTTAAAAGAAGCTTTTATTGTACCCAATGCATCAACATAATTAACACCCATCCCCATTCTTTTGCTTTCTTAGGCTGGAACAAACCCTGTGCCCTTGGAGAAAATTGTTTCCCCTTTTCCTCCAGGGAATCCAGAGGCTGAGCAGCAGCTGTGAAGAGTGGAGAGAAAGAAAGAAGTGGGAGATGCTGGAAGTGCTTTGGGCGACGTGAGAAGGAGGATTTGCCCTGAAGGAGCTGTTCAAGGGCCCAGCAGCAAACCAGAGACACAAAACCTGCTTATATATAGAAGAATGTAACCCCTGTGTATGCAGACGTGGACGCGTGCATGCCTTGTCGAGAGCGTAAGCGACATTCCCTGTAGATCAGATCGCTGCCGTGAGCAGCCCTGCTCCCGCAGGCCGAGCCTGGCGCTGCTGCTGGCCCTGCTGGACACCACCCCTGCCCTGCTGGCCCGTTCCTGCAGCAGGATGAGGAGGAATCTCTACAGCCACATCTGGTGATCCTGAGAATCCCAAAGGTGCTGCCCAGGCGTGGCGGGAGCGGGTGCGGAGCGGCTCGGCCAGCGGTTTGTGTGTGTAAATATTCATGCTCTGGCACCGGGGGAGAGCAGCTTTCCTATGACTTTAGTTTCTCTGGTGCTACATTTAATATTTGTCTGGGGCTAAACTGCCTCTCTGTGGTGCTACAGTTTCCCCAAGAGGATGTTCTGAAACGTGGGACAAGGAAAGATCTATTTTGGTTATTGATATTTATACACAAGATAGCAAAAAAATAAGACTTGTTGAGAAGGTGCTATTTTTTTTTTCTTTCTTTCAATCTCTGCAGAAACTAAGACAAAACAAATAATCTACCCCAGAACTTTATAAAACTCCTTTTCTTTGGAGCAGTTCTCTTTTCTTTTTGACAGTGTGGAGCTTGGGAAGCAGCAGGCACTGAGGTGGAAAGGACACAGGGCCCTTTCCACTGCAGTGTGCACATCAAAGTCTGCTGGAGCAGCACTTTCTGCAGCTCCAGAGCTGGGAATTCTCCTGCATGGTGATTTATTCAGTCCCACACCCCCTGAACCAGGGAGGAGAACTCTTATCCAGACTGATCACTAGAGCAGGGGATAACAGCAGAACTTGGCCTTAGAAGTCAAAGGGCTTTTTTCAGTCTAGTACTGAGCACTTTTTTCCTTGCAGCCAAAACTACCTGTCAGATCTCGGGTACCTTCCACAAACAGCAACCTGTGCACAGTTTTTTAGAAACATTTTTCCTACCTTCAGATATTTGCACCAGAAAATTGACCCTGCCATGGCAGGGAGGGCATTTTCAAAGGCATAAAGGAATGTTAGAACCCAATTTCTGAAGGAAATTTGGCTCTTTTAAAAATACTTCCCACCCCTCACCCAGCCCAGGAAGAACCCGAGTGGCCTCTGTGTCCAGTGAGACCCTGCATTTTCCACTGCTGCAGGAGAAGTGTTTCTAAGCAATCTGAAAGCTAAATTCTCCCTTGATCAAATACTCACTGCAGTGTTTTGAGCCCCTGCACACGTTTTCCTGGCTGATATTGATCCAAGTCAGTGGTTCCCAGTGAGGAGCCTTGCCCTGCCGTGGTGATGTGCAGTGTTGGGAGGGGTGGTGTAGCTCTGTGTAGTCTGTCTGTCCGTACCCTTGGGGTGGTCTCAGAGCCACGGGGACCTGTGAAACATTTTCCTGCCCTTTCTGCCCTGATGCTCACTAATCCTCAGCATCCTGACCCCCTTCCCAGCTCAGTTTCCTACAGAAACAAAAGGAGGAGCCTCAGCAGATTCCAGCAGTGCTGGGCAGAGCCTTAAAAATACCAATTTCTGGAAACCCCTGGAATGTGGGAGTGAAATTGTGCCTGTGGAATTGCACAATCCCACTTGAACAGGAACCGTGGATGTGCCACTTGGCTTAGGGCACATCCTGCCCAGCCCTGGCTCACATCCCACACATTCCTCACCTTTATCAGCTCTGAATGTAATGAATTTCTCACCTGGAAGAGGCATTATTCCATTTCCCTGTGCACACAGCTGGCCCTGCCCTTGCTCTCTGCTGCCCTGGCTGTTGGGGGCTGCTCCCAGTGCTCCAATCCCCTTGGAGCAGCGCAGCCAAGGAAAAGGAAAGGAAATTCTGTCCTTCCCACCAGATCTGTGATCAGCCCCAGTGCAGGGATTGGCTGATCTCCCTCAGTCCCAACCTTCCCTGGACAGGCTCGGCTGTGAAAATCCCCAAACCTCAGAGCTCCCAGGGGATTGCTGTCCTCAGGGGCTCCAAACAGGCAGCAAAAAATGTTAAAGGACTTGTCCTGCCCAGCCTGGAACAGCCACATGGATGGTGCTTCCCAAGAGCAAACCGGTCTGGTACCCCAAACCCTGCCTTGTTCCTGGTTTGCTTCACTTCTGTAGTTCCAAACTGGATGTTTTGTGTGAACTGAGGGTGAAGTTTTGGAGTTTTGTAGCCAGAATTCCCTGTACAGAACTGGAATTCCTTGTTGAGGGTATGGATTTGTCAAAGCCTTACATTTTGTGGTGTAATTGCTATCCTTGAACGCCTCCATTTTTTGACAAGGAGTGTTTTTATCCTTTCTACAAGATCTGCTTTCCCCCTGGTTGGTGTTTGCACGGAAAGGGGAGGGTGCTGTGAGCTCCCTGGAAATTCCCAGCCCCTCCTGAGGGCAGGAAACCGGCACAGTTCCCCTCTGGCCCTTTTGTTTTCTCCCAGCAGCCGAGCAGTGCCGGGCTGGGTCAGCTGGGAGGGCCCTCTCGGGTTTCAGAGCTCGCTGATGAGCTCATGGTGTGCACAGAGCACGGCTGGGAGGGAGCTCTGCATCAATCTTTAACGCAGTTCCCTGCCAGGGCAGCTCCCAGCACAAGCTGGAATTCCGTATTCCAAGGGAAAAGAGCAGCCTGGTGTGGGCTGCTGCCACCTGCTCCAGCTGCTGCTCTGGGCAGTGAACTCACAACAGCAATGCTGGGTTATCCCAGGGCAGGGCTTGGCCCAGGAGCTCCACATTCCTCCCTCTTCTCCTTTTCCAGCAGGTAAAAAAGCTGGGATGGGCCCAGGCCTGCTGTGCCACAGCCTGGGGTGCCCAGGAGGGGCAGAAGCAGAGCAGGGAGCTGGCAGTGCCCAGGGGGATCCATCCCATCCTGCTCCTGCTTCAGAGAGGGAGGCAGGAATTCCTCTGAGCCAGCCCAAAGCAATTCCCTCAAATCCTCCTTAAACACTTCTTGAATCAGCTCCATCCGATCTGTGAGTCTGTTTTGTTTCTGTAGCACAGGAAAAGTTACAAAGATCTCTTAAACCCTCAGCATGAGCAGAAGCAGTTCCTGCTGCTGAAATCCATCACAAACTGAACTGGTTAAACTGGTGCAGTCTGTCCACAGCCAGCCTGGAATGAGGCATTCCCAGCTGGAAAACTGCACTGCCCTGTGAAAAAGGCCCCAGTGAGGACAGAACAGCCCATAATACTCAGTTTTCCTACACAGAATCTGTCCCTGATCTGCACAGGAGCCTGGTGTGTACAGACAGAGCGAGGCTCCTCACTGAACCCTGGGCACGCTGTCCATGCCCAGCAGGTGCACAACTTTCCCTGCAGCCACTTTGCTCCCAGCAAAACTGAAATTTGATTTGCAATCCAGGCTTCAAACTCAGCCTCGTTCTTGTGTAACTTTGCTGTGTGTGAGCTGAACTTTCCATCTCATCACAACAATGAGGAGACTCTGGCCAAGCCAGGTCCAAGTCCAGGGGCTGAGGGAATTGGGAATTCCATGGGAATTGGGATTCCCTAGGACCAGCCAGCCTGAGAAAAGGAGAGGGATCCTCACCTGCTGCTCCTGCCCTGGGTTTTTACACCACAAAATACAATTTTTATTTTTTTTTAATATTTATTTGAGTACAGGAGTGAATTTTGATGTGACTTCAGTGTCCACTCCGAGGGAATTACTGAAGTGTTGAATATCCCAAGGTATTTAATATTTACAGGAAGAGACTCTGGAGCTTGATAAATATTCACTGAAAGCATCTGAGGCTTAAATGGCCATTAATTAGTTACACCATTATTAATTACACCTTTATTAGTTACTCCATCAGCAGTTACAGGTGGCAGCAAGCAGAGCAGACCCAGCTGCAGTGGGATTTAATTCCCTGGGTTTTTACAGCATCCCTTTTCCAGTCATCCACCAGTTTATCACAAAACCCTCCCATCCTCCTTAGTCCTGAGGCCACTGGGAATTGCCCAGTCTCTGCCAGGGGCACTGCCCAGGGAATGCCAGGCAGGGAATGCCCAATTCCTGGCATTTTGCTGATCCAGAGGCATTGGGATGAAATCCAGCAGGGTCACTGTGCAGGTTTCCCCTCACCAAAGCAAGGGCAGGGCCTGTGCTCGGAGTTCCTGGAGCTCCAGGAGGCTCCTGGTCCTGGCTGGATGGGGCTTCTCTCTTTTGTAAAAGGAATTTCATATGCTGAGACTCTTTGTACATATTTATAAGGAATTTATTAAAAAAAAAAAAAGAAAAATAACTGTTCAATGGCAAAAAAAAAGGCTCTGAGTTTTATTTCCTCTCTCTGGGGAATTTCCTTCCACAGCCTTCCCTGTTTTCCCATGGAAATCAACAATCATTGGAACTGAAGTTCCCCCTGGATGTTTTTTGTCATGTTCTAGGAGAAGGTAGGACCATCCTCCAAAAAAAATCCCAAAATTTAAGAATGCAAACCCACACTTTCCCTGTGATTTCCTGCCTTACCACCAATAAAAACCGAATTTTGAAGCAGTGTAGCCCACACTTTCCTATTGAGCTTTTCCTACACTCCTCCAAACACATTTTCCAGGAGCATTTAGGGAAAAAAATTCAGGATGAGAAGCAGCTTTTGAAACAGTTTGAAAGCAGCAACACCAAGCCTTGGGTTCCCTGGCACTGCAGTGACACTGAGGCCTTTCAGAACCTCCCTGCCCGTGGAATCACCCATTTCCCTTTTCCTGGTCAATATTCCAGACTATCACACACCACATTTGTTGTGCCCAATGAAAAATTGCTCCCTACCATTCTGAATTCTCCCATCCCACAGACAGGGAGCTGTTCCCATTGCAGAGAGCAATGGGATTCCTTGGCTCAGTTCACTTCCACAGGGTCCATCAGGCAGGAATTTGACATCACTTTGCTTTGGAAATTAAAGCTTTTCCTGCTCTGCTTCCCTGGACCTCTCAAGCCAGGTTTGGACTCTGCCCAGCTTTCACCACTCCTCAGCCACTCTGAGCTTATTCCACAGAATGTGGAGCTTCACTCCTGCTCCCATCAGCTCCTGTTGGCTTTAATTCCTCCCTGTGGAGTCTCCAGCAGCACAGCCAGAACCTCCTTCCCTCAGGAGCCTCTTCCTGCTGCTGCTCAGGTGGGGCTGTCACCTTCAGCCATTTCCATGGCAATGAGCTGGGGATGCTGCTGCTCCTCAGGGTGGTTTGGGGACAGGGAAAACTCCAGAACAAACTGCAGCTCCTCCCTCTGAGGGCTTGTGCTGCTGGAGAAGCTCAGCAGAGAGCTCAGCCACAGGGATTGGGTAATTCCTGTTAATTCCTGCCAGGGATCTCCTCCCTCAGGAGCTCCTGCTGAAGCTCAAGGCTCTGGTTTGCCCTGCTGGAGGAGCACAGGGCAGGGACACTGAGCTGTGAGATGCTCTTAGACAGGTGCTGCATTTCCATCCAGACAAACCCAACTCAACTTCAACCTCCCTCTGCTCTCCCCAGAGACTGGGAAATAGAAAGTCTCACCATGAAAGTTAAAGAGGAAGAACATTTCCAGGGAAAGGAGGTGTCACTTCCAGCTCCACTGGCAAGGTCCTTCCCAAGCTCCCTGTGATTTTCCCAAGATAACAGCACGTGCCATTTGTGGAATCAACTGGGAAATGACATTTCTGCAACTGCAGCTCTGGACAGGAGGTTCTGAAGCCCTGCTTGGGAAGAGTTCTCAGAGAGAGGTGCTGTGCAATTCTGTAAAGTGATGGACTCAGGGAATGCAGGCCCAGGGGATGTGGAGCTCCTGAGCCAGAGCACAGCTTTGTTCAGCACTCACAGCTCCCCTGCCCTGGACACGCTGTTTGTCCATACTGAAAGGAAAACAGGAAACATCCCAGACACTTTACAACCCTGTAAGCTCCAGAAACACCCTGGAGTTTATCACAACATAACCCACACCTCCCCTGCCTTCCAGGGTTAAGTTTCTGCCCAGTCACAATTGTTCTGTTGGCTGGAAAAAGGAATGACAGAACTGAGCAGGGATCCTGGGATTTTCCAGGTGAGCTGCCCTGCTGTCTGTCTGTCTGTCAGTACACCTGCAGGAGGGCAGGGCTGCCCTGCTGGCTGTCTGTCTGTCTGTCAGTACACCTGCAGGAGGGCAGGGCTGCCCTGCTGGCTGTCTGTCTGTCTGTCAGTACACCTGCAGGTGGGCAGAGGTGGTGCCGTCCTTCCAGCAGCGCAGCGTCTCCACGGTCACCGAGCGGCACAGGGGACACGTCTTCTCCCGGTCGAACCACAGGCACAGGCACTCCTCACAGAACACGTGCTGGGGACACAGGGGCTGTCACCAGTCTCACATTGCAAATGGGGCTGTGTGTTCTATCCCCATCTGTGAGAGCTGGGGCAGTTCTCTGCTGTCCATGGGCAGTTTTTTCTTTATCTCCCCCACAGCCAACCCTCCCTCCAGGAGATCTCTGCTGTCCATGGCCACTGAGTGTCCCTGCAGGGCTGATCCAATCCCAGCATCCCATGGGGAGATGCTCCGCCCAGGGGAGGAGCCAAGCATTCCTACCTGGATCCAATCTGAGCCTGGCCCAGCACAGCAGCCTTTGCCCCCTGCATTGCCAGAGGAGCAGCTTTCTGCTGCCCTGCATGGCCAGAGGGAGCCCAGGCCCATCTGCAGCAGCCCTGGAGCTGCAGAGGAAAACTCCCCCCTTGTGCAGGATCCCTGCTGCAGCAGAGCCACAGCTGGCACTGCAGGAGGGCTGAGCCCCCATGGGTGGGGCTGGGACACCCCCTGGCACACAGGGGGCAGGGACTGTGATCACTCTGACAATGTTGTTATGTATCACTGCATAATTTTATTTTTTATTTTCTTCCCTAGTAAAAACCTGTTATTCCTACTCCTATATCTTTTTCTGAGAGTCCCTTGATTTCAAAATTATAATAATTCAGACAAAGGGGGTTTGCATTCTCCTGCCTTCCTCAGCAGACACCTGTCTGCTCAAACCCAGACACTCCACCAGCAGGGAGGCAGCTGGTACAGCTGGCACTCACAGGGTGTGGGAAATAAACCCCAGTTTGCCAAAGCTCTGGTTTTTAATAACAGCTAACTAGAAATAAACATTCCAAAGGCCTACAGCACCTGGGCTGGGAGGGTTTTCCTCTACCATATTCCCCTCCTCAGCTCCCTAAGTCCTTACTGAGCTCCCATAACCTCTTTCTTTCCCCTGCTCCTTGCATTTGCTTTATTCTGCAGTCCCAGTTTCCCCTTTTCAGTTTTCATCCCTTATCTCCATCTCTGGTTTCTGCACTGACCCCTCCCTGGGTTCTCCCCATCCAATCCCAGACTGGGAGAGCAGGAAAAGGGCAAGGAGGGAGCACGAGGAGCTGTGAGGAGCTGGGAACTCCCCCACACACGAGGACTCGGCAGAAATGTCACTCCTCAAATCCCAGCCCTGCCAAGCAGACCCAAAAGCAGCTCCTGAGGGGCTTCCAGCTTGGAAACATCTGCCCAGATGTTCACAGCAAGGCTAAGAGGCACCTTTGGTGCACAGGATGGCTTTAATTTGATAAAACTGTTATCAAAAGGGTGTTTTAATCTACCCAGGCCTCTCAAGGGGCAGAGTAGTCCCAGGGTCTGCACTGCCCACCCCACAGCCACAGTCACCCACCAGTGGTCACCCAGGGCAATTTCCTGCCCTGGAATGGAAAATGGAAACTCTCTCCCTCTGAATTGTTATAATCTTGGAAATTTAGGGGCTCTCAGGCAAAGATATGGGAGTAGGAATAACAGTTCTTTATTAGTGAAAAAATAAAAGTAAAATAAAAATGCAGTAATACAACACCCACCAGGAGCTGGATCAGGAGCATGCAGGAGCTCCCAGGCTGGCTGTGCCTCTGCCCTCTGTAGGAGCTCACTGAGGGAATGGCAGCAGGGGAGTTTGGGGCCTTACCTGGCACAGAAGGGGAGTTTGGGGCTTTACCTGGCACAGAAGGGGAGTTTGGGGCCTTACCTGGCACAGAAGGGGAGTTTGGGGCCTTACCTGGCACAGAAGGATCAGAGGTTCCCTGAACTCTGCCTGGCAGATGGCACAGATGTCTCCTGCCTCACTGCACTGCTGGCTCGTGGCACGGACCCCATAGGTCTGCCAGGGACAGGGGGGGAAAAACAAACCCCAGGTGAAAGGATTGGAGGGTAAATGTGCACAAAGGGGGGAAAACAAACCCCAGGTGAAAGGATTGGGAAGTTAAATGTGCAGAAAGGAGTAAAAAACAAACCCCAGGTCAAAGGATTGGGAAGTTAAATGTGCAGAAAGGAGTAAAAAACAAACCCCAGGTGAAAGGATTGCAGGGTAAATGTGCACAAAGGGGGTAAAACAAACCCCAGGTCAAAGGACTGGAAGGGTAAATGTGCAGAAAGGAGTAAAAAACAAACCCCAGGTCAAAGGATTGGAGGGTAAATGTGCACAAAGGGGGGAAAACAAACCCCAGGTGAAAGGATTGCAGGGTAAATGTGCACAAAGGGGGTAAAACAAACCCCAGGTCAAAGGATTGGGAGGGTAAATGTGCACAAAGGGGGTAAACAAACGCCAGGTGAAAGGATTGGAGGGTAAATGTGCACAAAGGTAAAACAAACCCCAGGTCAAAGGATTGGAAGGGTAAATGTGCACAAAGAGGTAAAACAAACCCCAGGTGAAAGCATTGAAGGGTAAATGTGCAGAAAGGAGTAAAAAACAAACCCCAGGTGAAAGGATTGGAGGGTAAATGTGCACAAAGGGGGTAAAACAAACCCCAGGTGAAAGGATTGGAGGGTAAATGTGCACAAAAGTTGCTTTTCACCCCCACATTCCCCACAGGGCCAGCAGGGTGGGGAAGGGGGCTCTCTGCTCCCTGTCTGCCTTTCCCTGCAGCTGCCTCCATCTTTTAGGGCCTCCACTTGTGCAGCAAGGATAATGGAATTTAATGAGCTCAACAGGGAGCTGAGAGGATTAATTCAGCATCATTTGCAGGGGTGTTTAGATGGAGGGAGGGATTATTATTATTATTATTATTAGAAAGCAGGAGACAATGGAAGAAAGAGAAACAGCAGCAGCACCCACAGGCTGCCCATTTCCCCTTCAGATACAGGGAAGGGAAATGTTGCTGTTCCACTGTAAGAGATTTAGGGCAAACAGAAACCTGCTGAGGGAAAATGACCAGCCCAAGCCCAGGGAATAAGCAAGATAAGCTCTAACAAACTTTGATGAGGTTCTTTTCCTCTACAGCTTTTGATTTTACCCTTTTAAAATGGAAGTGACTGCAGAAGATCTAAATATCAGCCCTGTGGGATGCAGTGCCTGGGATAATTCCTGGGTCTCTTTCAGGCACCACAAAATCCTCAAAGTCCTTCCCACACTCTGCACTACAAAGTTTTGCAGCTCCTTGCAGTTGGATTAATTCACATAAATGTCAGAAAAGGTCCCTGATGTCCCTGACTGGAGCCCCCAGCCTGCCCAGCCATGGGCTAACATTGTTTTATTCCGTGGTCCTGAGCAATTTTCAGTTTTATCATTCAGCAGGAACAAGGTTCCACCTCTGGGACTGCTTCTCCTTACCTGGGGGGTGCAAAGGACCTTCAGTGCCTTCCTGACACTTCCCACACGGCCACAGATGTCAAAAGACTGCAAAAAAACACATCTCATTTTAGATCATTTTCACAAAATCTCTTTGTGTGTGTGTGTGTGACAGAAACTCAGCAAACATTCTCCAAATGGATACACAGAGGGGAAAAAGTAACAATGGTGCCAAAAAAGATTTCATGGTGATCATGAAATATGTAATAAATGGGGATTGACAGTAGGGAAGGGTGGCCAGAAAAGCTCTGGGAGCAGCTGAGTGCAAAGTGGGGACTTTGGAGGACACAGAGGGGGTGGCACCAGGCTGGGGACAATTGTCCATCCAAACAGGGGAAAGGGGAAGGGAAGGGAAGGGAAGGGAAGGGAAGGGAAGGGAAGGGAAGGGAAGGGAAGGGAAGGGAAGGGAAGGGAAGGGAAAGGGGCAAAAGGGAAAGGGGGAAAGGGGGAAAAGGGAAAGGGGTAAAAAGGGAAAAGGGGGGAAAAGGGAAAAGGGGGAAAAGGGAAAGGGGGAAAAGGGAAAGGGGGAAAAAGGGAAAGGGGGAAAAAGGGAAAGGGGGAAAAAGGGAAAGGGGGAAAGAGAAAGGAGGAGAGGGAAAGGGGAAAAAGGAAAGGGGGAAAAAGGGAAAGGGGAAAAGGGAAAGGGGGAAAGGGGGAAAAGGGAAAGGGGGAAAAGGGAAAGGGGGAAAAGGGGGAAAAAGGGAAAGGGGGAAAAAGGGAAAAGGGGGGAAAAGGAAAAGGGGAAAAAGGAAAAAGGAGGAAGAAGAAAAAAAGCCTGAAACCTAACCCAGCCCATGTTTCTCCTCCCTGCCTGCAGGCAGAGCACAGGGAAAGCTCTCTGAGCTAAAGCAGACGTGAGCAGGTGGCAGTGCAAGGAGCAGATGGGCTGGTGGCCCTGCAGGAGCTGTTCCCTGGGTCACTGCAGCTGTGGGGCTGCAGGGCTGGGGCAGCAGGGCACGGGCACAGGCAGGAGCTGCAGTGCCTGTGGTGAGTGATGGAGTGGGCTCACTGCAGGAATGCCAATGAGCTCCTGCTGCAAGGCAAGGGGAAGCAAAGGCAGCACCCACAGGGCTCAGGGCTCCTTCCAGTAATGCTTCCACTGGGGCTGCCCCTGCCTCAACATCCCCTCTCCTGCTGAGGATGGGCTCAGCCCTTTCTCTCCCAGTGCAGTTCCCAGCTTTTCCTGCCTGCTTTGCTGACAGCACAACTCCACTGCCTTTGCTCTGATGTCTCCTCTCTCCCAGCCCATATTCCCCCTCATTTCTCTCCCTCTGGAGCTCCCTGCACACCCAAAAGCTGATTGTTTCAGAGTGCCCACACCCATTTCTCACCCATTTTTTGTTGTACCAGCCATCACCTCACAGCTGGATCACACACAGGGAGTGCTGCTGCTCAGGACAGGCAAAAAACCCAACCTGGGTGTGTGAACACCTGGGATTTCTGCACCAAAAGCAGAGGCACCAGCCCAGCTCCAAGCAGCCTCCTGGAAATGCTCCTGCCCTTTGTGCAGGGAAGGGGACACAGCCCCAGCCCAACCTGGGATTCTGCCAGAAGCACAGGAGCTCTCAGTGCCAAATTGGCTGCTGTGGTTTTTCTAATGTGGTTTGTGGCTTTGCTAATGTAGACTCCTCTAGGGATATTCTCAGTGTCTCAAGCAAGGAGCTGGACTTGCAGCTCTGGGGACTGGAAATGGGATGGGCACAGCCAGGGCTCTCTGCCCTGCACTGGCAGGGGAGCTCCCCCTTCCCTTCTTCCCTTCTTCCCTTCTTCCCTTCTTCCCTTCTTCCCTTCCCTTCCCTTCCCTTCCCTTCCCTTCCCTTCCCTTCCCTTCCCTTCCCTTCCCTTCCCTTCCCTTCCCTTCCCTTCCCTTCCCTTCCCTCCCCTCCCCTCCCCCTCCCCTCCCTGGCAAAGGCTTGGTGTGCACAGGACTGACCCTGACCTGAAGCTGCTTTTCCAACCCACATCACCCCAACACTCCCTGTAAAGGCTTCACAGGACAGCAACATCAAGGAGCTGCTCCCACCCGTGCCAGGCCTGAGCAGCCTCACCTGGGCTCTCCTCCCACAGCCCTGGGCCCAGCAGCTCCAGCTCAGCTCAGCCTTGGAGGTCCCAGCTCATGGCTGGGTGTTTTAGGCTGGAAATGTAAGATTTATCTGGGGGTGTGTGTTTTATCCCCATCTGTCAGAGCTGGGGCAGTTCTCTGCTGTCCATGGGCAGTTTTTTCTTTATCTCTCCCACAGCCAACCCTCCCTCCAGGAGATCTCTGCTGTCCATGGCCCTGAGTGTCCCTGCAGGGCTGATCCAATCCCAGCATCCCATGGGGAGATGCCCCGCCCAGGGGAGGAGCCAAGCATTCCTACCTGGATCCAATCTGAGCCTGGCCCAGCACAGCAGCCTTTGCCCCCTGCATTGCCAGAGGAGCAGCTTTCTGCTGCCCTGCATGGCCAGAGGGAGCCCAGGCCCATCTGCAGCAGCCCTGGAGCTGCAGAGGAAAACTCCCCCCTTGTGCAGGATCCCTGCTGCAGCAGAGCCACAGCTGGCACTGCAGGAGGGCTGAGCCCCCATGGGTGGGGCTGGGACACCCCCTGGCACACAGGGGGCAAGGCAGATTCTCACTCTGACAATGTTGTTATGTATTACTGCATTTTTATTTTATTTTTATTTTTCCCTAGTAAAGAACTGTAATTCCTACTCCCACATCTTTGCCTGAGAGCCCCTTAATTTCAAAATTATAATAATTCAGAGGGTGGTTACATTCTCCTGCCTTCCTCAGCAGACACCTGCCTGTTCAAACCACACACTGAGCTGTGCTCTGGAGGTGTCCAGGTGAGCTGTGCCTTGCTCCAGGTCCCCCTGCTCTGCACCCTCCTCATCCTCCCCTGAGCCCCCCTCACTGCTGGGCTCAGGGAATGCAAATGAGTAGGTGTCATTTACTCAGAGGAGTCCCAGGTGGAGAAATAATTGTATTTCTAGTGCTGTGTGTTGAACCCTGCCCAGGGGCAGGGCAGTAGCTGAATCAAGCTCTGATAAAGCAGAGGTTCACCCCTCTGAGAAGGGCCAGGCCTGCTCCATCCCACAGCCCTGGCTGTGCCTGTGGCTCTGCAGGAGCAGCCTGAAAATGAAGAACAGAGAATACATCCAAGCTGGAAACAGCTGATGCCCTTTCCTGCCAGCTGTGCTGTTGAGTTTGGCACCCCTTGCTCCAAGGAGCAGAATTCCCCACCAGCACCTTCCCTCTCTGAGGGCTTCTCAGGAGCAAGAAATGCCACATGGAACTGCAGCCCCTTTCCAGGGGTTGAGTTATTTTTTCAAGCAGGGGACAGCAAAGATCACTTGAAACCTGCTCTTTGTCCACCTGTGTCTGCAGGGAGGGGTGGATGCTGCAGTGGGTCCAGGCAATGACACCTCTGAAAGGGCCCCCCAGCACAGGGAGAGGAGCAGGAGGGGTGTGCAGGAGCTGCTCCTGTCCTGGCACTGCTTGTCCTGCTCAGGCCTGCTGTGACCACATCACCTCCCTGGCCACGGCCTCCTCTGCCTGATCTGCTCACAAGAACTGCAAAGCCCAGCACAGGAGGGGTTGCAGAACCCTATTCCTGCACCACACTCTGTAATTCAGCATTGCTCTGCTCCTCTCAGCTGCTTCCAGCTTGAATGTATTCTCTATTCTTCAGCCCCTCATATATTCTCTGTTCTTCATTTTCAGGCTGCTCCTGCAGAGCCACAGGCACAGCCAGGGCTGTGGGATGGAGCAGGCCTGGCCCTTCTCAGAGGGGTGAACCTCTGCTTTATCAGAGCTTGATTCAGCTACTGCCCTGCCCCTGGGCAGGGTTCAACACACAGCACTAGAAATACAATTATTTCTACACCTGGGACTCCTCTGACTAAATGACACCTACTCATTTACATTTGTACCAACTTTGTGCTCTTGTTTCTGAGGAAACCTGAATTACCCCTGTCCATCACTTGTGTCAGCCAGAGCAGGGCTGGAATGGGAGCTGTTTTATCCAGGCAGGACTTGGCTGCTGCTTTCCCTCCCTGCTGCTCTCAGAGCTGTGAGTGGCAGAGGAAAGCTCAGAGACAGCCAGGAGTGTGTGCAGCCTGGTTTGTGTGACACCTGGAGGCGTGCAGCTCCCCCAGGACCAGCTCCCCTCCTCCTGCAGCCTCTGCAGAGAGGGATGAGCAGAGCAGCAATGACTTCATGAGTCTGATGCAACCCTGGGAGCAGGCTCAGATCCTCCCCCAGCCCAGCAGTGCCCACATGCTGGGCAGCTGAAGCAGGGACAGCCACAAGCAAAAGCAGCATTTGTCCCTTCAGCTGTGCTGCTCCCCTGGCCCTGCTGCCAGGGAAGGTTCAGGAGGTGCTGCTCACCTTGCAGAGGCTGTACATGATGATGAGGATGCCACCCAGGAAGTAGCTGCTGGAGGGATCGTCCCCCATGATGTATTTGTACCACAGCTGGATGGGCACCAGCGAGCGGAACAGCTGGCTCAGCTCCTCAATGATCAGATAAAACTTTCCCTGCAAGACAACCAGGCAAGTGAGACAGGATCATTATCAGGAAGTCAAAAGAAGAACATTTAATTTGTGCAGGGCTGGTGTTCAGTGATCAGTGCACTGTTAAATGGTGCAGAGATCACACTCATGAGGTGCAGCTTTCTCTGCAGCCCCTCAGCTCTGTGCCCAGACAGGAAAAACATCCCTTTGTTCCTCCACAGGGCTCAGCTGAACAAGTCTCTAAAATATTCACTAGTTTTTTACTGTCAACTTAAACTTGAAATTTGAAATCAATGAAATCTGCTATGCAGCATTTTGGAATTATCAACTTTAGAGCAGGCAATAAATTGTGTGTCTGGACAACGCCGCAGAAAAACAAAGGTTAACATGAGATTCATAAAATGTAAACTGCAGATATTATTATTATTAGTGAAAAAGGAAAGCAAGTTTATCTCTGACCTTACAACCTTCTGAAGGTACAGGGATTAAATGTAAAGTGACCCCAGACTTCCTGACAACTTTTTAGGTTTAAGAATCAAATTAATTATGTTTGCCAGCATCCTTCCCCTCCCCCTCAGGCGGGTGTTGGCTCTTGGGCAGTACACAGATAAAAAAAAATGGAAATTAAACCCTCAGGCCATTTAAAACTCAAAGAGACCAAACCTTCCTGAAGAGCTCAAGGAAGGAAAGGTGGGGAGGGGCAACGTGCTGCTTGAAATGCTTCTCTCTCAAAAGAGACTCAAAGAATGGGCAGCATCCTTTGTCAACCTCCACCAAAGCCTGAATAAGTGCCTAATTTAGGGCCACCCCCAGCTTGTTTTGTCCCACGCTGTTTACAGGGACAGCTGGTGGCAAACGAGCCCAGAAGGATGCTTAATGCAGACATTATCTGGGCTGAAAGATGTGGGTTTGTCCCGTCAAAATCCTTTTATCTGCTAAGCTCCTGGAGAAGGGGAAATTCCCCTGGAATGTTGCTGTGCTGTCCCAGTTAGCTCTGTCATCAGTGATGTCATCGCAGGCCAATCACTAATTGCTGAGGTGGGGATGGAGTCCTGCAGCCGGGCTGGCAGCAGCCAGCGCCCTTCCCCGGGGGCTGGATGAGATCACTCGCAGGCCATCCTGCTGCTCGGCAATCCAACCCTCCCCACAGCGCTGCTCATGAGCTCATGTCCCCCGGGACGCCACTGAGGTCACACCAGCGGCTGCTGGCTGCTGTCGGGCCCGGCTGCTTCCCTGCCCTCCCCATCCCATCCCCATCCCATCCCCATTCCTCTTCCCTGCCCTCTTATTCCCACCCCCATCTCATCCCCATTTCTCTTTCCTGCCCTCCCCATCCCCATTCCTCTTCCCTGCCCTCCCCATCCCCATTCCTCTTCCCTGCCCTCCCCATCCCATCCCCATTTCTCTTCCCTGCCCTCCTCATCCCATCCCCATCTCATCCCCATTTCTCTTCCCTGCCCTCCCCATCCCATCCCCATCCAAATCCTATCTCCATCCCTCCTCCAGCGCCATTCTACCTCTATCCCCATCCCCTCCTCATCCCTCTTCTACCTCCACCTCACCCCCACCCCAACCCCATCCCCTCCTCATCCCCCTCCATCCCCATCCCCATTCTATCTCTATCCCCATTCCCATCCTTTCCCTTCCCCATCCCCATCCCCCCTCCAGCCCCATCCCCATCCTACCCCCATCACCCCTCCATCTCCATTCTATCTCTATCCCCATCCCTATCCCTTCCCCTTCCCCATCCCTATTCCCCTTCCATCCCCTCCCCATCCCCCTTCTATCCTCATTCCATTCCATCCCATCCCACCCCATCCCATCTTCATCCCCATCCTTCCTCCAGTCCCATCTCCATCCCCATTCCCCCTCCATCCTCACTCCATCCCCATTCCATCCTACCCCCATCCCATCCCCACCTCATCCCGATCCTCACTCCACCCCTTCCCCATCCCACCACCATCACCTCTCCCCTCCTCATCCTCCCTCCATCCCCTCATCCCCATCCTATCCCCATCCCCATCCCCATCCCCTCCCCTCCCGGCACAGCCCCCGCAGCACTCCGGGCTCGGCACCGCCCCAGTTTACGCAATCAGCACTGCGGCCTCTCCCAGCCCCGCCGCGATGCCATCACGGTTTATTTCGGGCGTTGCTGGGACAGAAATGACACCGCTGTCACCGTGGCCCTCCACAGGGCTCTGATGAAAGCTCCCAGCAAGGTAAAGGCAGCGAATTTTGCTTTCTGCTCTCATCCCTCCCACCCTCCATCCATCCCTGCTGCTGGCTGGGACAGGTCACTGCTTGCTGTCCCATTGCATCAGCCAGAGCTGCTGCATCCTGCATCCTGCTGCATCCTTCATCCTGCTGGAACTCTGCTCCAACACAACCTCTGAGCACCAAAAACCCTCAGTGATCATCTGTGAGCAAAGCTGGGCACAGCCCTGGGCACAGCCAGGCTCTGGAGGTGACAGTGGCATCGAGTGACAAACTTCAGCATCCAACCACAATTCCTGCACCCTCCCCAGAGCTGCCAGAACTCCCTTATCTCCAGTTTCCAGTGCTAACAGCAGGGTAGCAGGATTTTTTAGCAGCTAGAAACTTGGTGACAGCCTCCCTAGAGTGATGTTTTAAGGGATGCATCCCTCCCTGCAGCCCCTTAGCAGCACCCACCTGACCATAAATGTTGGCAAATTTAGAGTGATTCCAGCAGGGCAGCTGAGAATCACTTAAAGAGAACCAAAAAAACTAAAAACTTCAGGCATCTCAGTGCACCCCTCCAGCCCCTTCTTTAAGCTAGGAAAAGTGCCAGAAAATCAGAAATGATTCTACAATTAGTGAGGCCCTCCTTCTGAGCCAGAAGCTTGGAAAATGAGGATTGTTCCCTACAGTTTCAGCAGTAAAATGCAGATTTCTGATAGCAGGAATTTACTGCAGACAGCACCCATCAGTGGGAGCACACTCAAAACACTTGCCTGCCACTGCTCAGCTCTGTTGTCTCTTGGCTATCTAGGTTACACTTTGCAAAATCAAATCTTTGTCTCAGCTGAATTTTGTTTGAAAAAATCAGCTAGAATACATCAGCTTTTTTTTTTTTCTCCTTCAAGATTACAACTGTGTGTTATGTGAAGCACAAACATAATGATTTCTCCTGTGCATCTGATTTGGTACTACAGCTTGAAATAAGGCAAGGTCTGTTTCTGTCAGGTGAGTTTTCCTATGTTAGAAAAACCTTTGTAAATATGGGAATTTTCTCTGAAATGCACTGTAGAGAGGTTGAAGAGCTCTCTAAGATCAGCAGAATCTTTCTGGTGGGCCAGCCCTGTGCAGGAGTGTGGGAGCTGAACTGCAGAGATTAAATAAGAAATGACCTGGAGTTATGGCTGCTGATGAGGATGGGGTAGGATGAGCAGGAAGGCTCTGCTCCCATCAAGAGTTAACTCAGCCTGCCCAAGAAGTGAGGAGGGCAGTGCTGGCCCTGCTTCCTCTGAGGGAGCTGCTGCTGCTGCTATCAAACACTTCATTAGCACACGTGGGGAAGGGCTGTGCTGGGATCTAATTTTAGCAGCTCTGCTGATGAGCCTCAGATACCACATGGTGAAATTCTGATTCCTTATTTTTTCAGTGCTCAGTTAAAAACACAAGTCAATGACTGGGGTACAATCCTCCCATTTTTCTGAACCTCCTTCACCACACAGAAATACAATTTCTATACTCTAAACCAAGCAGTTCTTTTGAAAGAGGGGAATTCAGCATTTTCACACAATTGCATTTTCCCTCCTGTACACGCAGAGTTTCAGCACTGGCTGTTTTTGCACGGAATTTCTGGGTATTTTGTTACATCCTCACTACCTGATGGCAGATCTGCATCTGATCCCCTCCTGCCATTTGAGCTCTGCCCAGAGGAGCACATTCCTGGAATTTCTTCAGTCCCTTTACGACATCAGCACTACAGAAAACACTTTTAAAACCCCTTTATTTTCATGCTGCTGCCTGACCTCAGGGACAGCTTTTCTGTGCATTTTCTAAATGAGAACCTGAGACACACAAAGGTCAAGGCAAGGTTGTTTTGGTGTCCAAGCTGAGGTGCTGGGATTAGATTTTTTATAAAGCACTTCATTTTCTAGATCACGTTACCATTAAAAGCTGAACCCCTGACTTCAGTTTGCAGCTCTACCTGACTTCTCTAGACTCACACAGGAATTACTTGGCAAAGTAAAGGACAGGATTTAATTCTCCAGTGTAGCAACTCAACTTGAACTTGTAGAATATTCTTCTCTTTGTTTCCTGTGAACTTTCCAGTTGCTGCAACAGCTTCTTCCAATCCCTCACCTTCACCCTTGGGGCGTGGTGGTGAAGTCTCACAGAAAAATAAGATGGAACAGTGGAATTAAAAACTGAATGCCAAGCTGGACACAGCACAGGGAATGCAAATTCCCCCAGGGCTCAGTGTGCAGCCCCTTGGCCATAAGGCTGTGCCTCCCACAAGGAACAGAGGCACAGCAAGGGCTGACACGGTGCAGGCAGCAGAAGTGAGAGAAGTTGCAATGAGGCAACTGCAAGGTGTGATTAGCACTCGAGGGAAGCTCCAAGTCTCACTTGCTCTGCTGCCAGCAGCAGCATTAGGGCATATTCTGAAACATGCTTGAAAAAGCTTTGGA
Source organism: Zonotrichia albicollis (assembly GCF_047830755.1). Lineage (NCBI taxonomy): Eukaryota > Metazoa > Chordata > Aves > Passeriformes > Passerellidae > Zonotrichia > Zonotrichia albicollis. The sequence goes on along the minus strand of NC_133836.1, from coordinate 12,116,155 downwards.
GTCCTGCTGGCAATTTGGATCAGAGGAGAGCAGGCTCTGCTGAGATTCCAGGTCATGGTGCCAACAGATCAAGTGCTGGGTAGGAGCAATAAAACACAAAATTCCCAGATTTACACAGCAAACAGCATTGTGGCATGGAGGATGCTGGTGAAAATCCATGCTGGACTAATGAGGAGTCATGTCAAGGTGGGCTAGAGGGGAAATTGAGAATTTTAATGCCTCTGGAAATCACATCTTTTGTGTCTTAAACTGGGAAAGCACTGAAGAGCAATAATTTTTAGAAAGTTCAGTAGCAGTGACTTGCAAAGCAAGCTTAGGGAGGGGGACAGAGGAGTCTCCACTCCTCAGTACCTGCTGCTGTGCTTCAGTTAAGTTTTTAATTTTGTAAATAAGGAATCCCACACTCCTGACTCTGGGACAGCACATCAGCCCCAGCTGCAGCAGGGAAATGTCCCTGCAGAACATCCTGGATGGCTCAAGAGGAGCCAAGCTCAGCTGCTCCATGAGAGTGAATCTGTTGGGAGTGAGCTCCCTCCAAGAGGACCAAGGCCAGAGAGGACAGGGATGAGAGGCTGGGCTGTCACCTGCCTGGGAACACCTCCCCTCCCACAACAAACTCCATATTGCACAGACAAGGACCAGGAACATCTTTGCCTGGGTAGTTTTAATTCAACATCAACTATGAGCAAGCTCTCAGTGAGTTTTTTATTGCTTCTGTAATTTTAGAGGACTCAAATGCTCCAAGAGTCTTTTTTTCCCCCTTAGGACAAAAGAAAGGTGAAGTTTCAGAAGGAATGTGGAAATTATTGTGCCAGGTTCCCTGGCAGAGTTGTGTCCAGCTATGGCAGGAAATAGGATGTGCACCTGACAAAGGTTTTTGGTCCAAGTGCAGAATTTGCAATTGCTGCCAAATTCAAGCCAAGTTTTCTCTGACCAGACTTGATGAGATGATACTTTAAATATAAAAAGCACTAATAAAACAATCAAAACTGGAAAAAATCACCAAGCAAGTATGTTCAAAGCTGCAGTGAGGGGGCAATGCCAGTGTTCTCCTTTGGCACTTTCACTCTCCTGGAAATGCAATCCCCTCTAACTTGACTCTGCACTGAGCATGCACAGAAAATCCTTATTTAGGGCCTTTCTGATGTATAAAATGTCCATGGTATCTTTGTAGGGACACACAGATGCAAGAACTTGGGCTAACAGTTCCTTACAGTCCCTTACATTTGGTTTGATTTCCTTTCTCCCTCCCCCATGTTTCACTCACTTCTCCAGCTCAGATTGCTGACAACAACATGAGGAGGGGATGGGAGGCTTGCAGGCACCTGGGATTTCCTAAGTGAAATCTTTGGCAAGTGTGTCCTTTTATTATTTATTTCCTGATTTTGAATTCCACCCCCCTCAAGCTGTCATTCCTTAGCAGTGCAAATGAAAAGCTGCCCTTGATGTGTGCACAACAATGGAAGCCTCTGCAGGCCACATGGCTCCTGCAGTTTAATTTACTTTAATTCATTTTATATTGAACCAAATGATCTTATTTGCCTTTTTTAATGGAGAGCCTTCAAGCCAAGCCCTCCCTTCCAAAGGAATGATGAGCTCAGCTGTTCCTGAAACCTGTACCCAGCTCAGGGTGGCTGTCACAGCCTGGGGGCAGGGAGGGGACACCCCCAGCACGGTGGGAACCTCTGGAAACTGCCCAGAGCTCTGGGATCAGTCTGATCCTGGGGTGACATCCCTTTTCCTGCTTTTCTCTCCAATCCACAAGCTCTTCTTTCCCTCCATTCCTGACTGGAGTCTCACAGCCTCCCCTGGTGCCTCTGTTTCCCAGGTTGGTTTGGAACCTGGGAAAGTCTGGGGTTATTTTGTCAGAATTTCAGTCTTCCCTCATTCTTTGGAGGAGTTGCTCTGAATTTCTGAGTTACTCAGGCTTGGGCAACTCTGGTTGGTTGTACCCTCATAATAAAGCAGCTCTCATGCTTCAGACTTCACACTTCCAGCACCCACTGTGCAAAGACAAACTTTTTCTGCCCCTCAATTTGAGTTCAATTTCTCTCAGTTAAAGCATAAACTGATGCCACAAATCACATTAGTTTCCAACAAAAATTGTCCTTCCTGTGATGGGCCACACTAGGAAAACATGAGCCAGATACTTTGGATGGGGGAACTGAGTGTTCTAATCCAGATTTTTTATGTGTTTTGTTTCAAAATGAAAAGATGCATCCAACTGATGAAAGCAGAGTTTGGTGCTGTTCACTATTGTCATTGATGATCCTGATGGAACAAAGTTATGTACAGCTGACACTAAGCTGTAAGCACAATTGGAAAGAAGGATTATACTCCAAATTTGTCTTGACAGACTGGAGAAATGGTCTGGAAAACAGGGAGGGAATGAAGACAGTCCAGAAGAGAATAACAAAATCTGGGATTAACAATCTCTGAGAAAAGACTCAATGTTCAGTCTACAGACAAGAGTGAGGGGAGATATAGAGGCTGATAAATAAAAGCAAAAACCACACAGAATTCAGAGAAAACCCGGATCGCAAGGAGCAGCAGGAAAAGCCAGATTAGGTTTGCAAGTGCCTTTGAACTTCCCAAATGAGGAAAATCTGAAGAACCAGCTCAGATCTGGGCTGAGTGCAGGATGAATAAAGTTCCCCACATCCCATCCAAGGGCAAGTTTTAGGATCTCCTGCTGACTGCCAGCAGCTGAGGATTAAATCCCTGGGTGCTGAACTCCCTGAGAATGCAGAAACCTCCACCTCAGGCTCTCTACCAGGGGAGCAAGAGGCTGCTGCTCTCAGTGGTTAAATTGGCACTAAAACTTCTCACTATACAGAAATACCCATCTTGAAAAAATCAAGCTCTGCTGAGTTAAATTCATATTTCTCCAGCAGCCTGTTACCATTAAATGACAGCTACCCAGAAGTTCATAAACTCCAAGATGGGCTTCAGGCAGAAATCCTGCTTGGAGGACATTGGGAGGAAGAGAATAACTTTGTGTCTGGCAAGTATGCAGAGAAAAAACTTGATAAAAATTTTGGTCAAAGTTAATGTGCATAAATTGCACCAGAAGTGTTCAAAATGAGGAAAAGGTTCCATTTAAATCCTCCCCTGTGAGGGGGGTCAGCTATATGATCACCAATTACCATTTCCATGGTGTCCTGTGGTTCTCCTGGAGCCCTCCCACCCCAGTTTGATCTTAAATTTGTTCCATCTCATCCTTGGCTGGGTTAAAGGCTGCAGAGTGGGGGAGAGAACCCCCAAACCAAACCCAGCTCTGGTGCTGGGTGCCAGCAGTGCCAGGGGACAGTGACACCATCCCCAACATCCTCAGACAAAAAGGGGCTTAAAAAAAAGTGAGACACATTGCACTCCAGAAAAAAGGTATTAAAAATGAAGCATCTGTGCTCTGAGTCATTACAGGCCCTTGACAGATGTGATCCTACCAGCCTCTCACTGGAGCTGCAAATAAAGACCCCTTCTCTTTCTTCTCTCCAGACAAGGATTAATGAGTACTTGGGATGGCTCTCAGACAAGCAGGCAAAGGCTGTGAACCTTTTCCAACACTGCCATTTATCTTGGGAGGACTATTCACATCACTTCTCCCTCCCTCCCCAGCCTGGATTATGCTCTGACCCAGCACATTAATCTCCCAAAATATAATAATAATAATAGAAGGAGGGTAAAAAAAAAAAAAAGCTGGACAATTGCCAGAATTAAATTAATAACCATCTCAGATAGCCCTGCTGTGCAGGAACAAACTGCTCAACTCCCCTGCCACCCCTGTCATTTCTAAGCAAAACTATTCCCAGTTTAGATACCCCCTGAAGAGCCCTGCCTGAGAGTTTCAGCAATTCCTGCTGGTACCTGGACCTGCAGGTGCTTTCCATCCCCACAGCTGCCAGGGGTTTCTTCACTGAATGCAAATAACACACACTGTCACATCTGCCCCCAGAATGGGGACACTGGGTCAGGACACTGTGTCCCTCCATTGAGTGCAGGGAGAGGCAGCATGAGAGAGAAGTAAAATAAAAACATATCAAAAAGTGTTTGGAATGAGAGAGAGAAACTTTTACAAGTTAGGCTTAGTCTACATGTGGTTTCATAAGCATTTAAATATGTGAAGCATTTAATTTTTTTTTCTCCCATGGTAAGAACTGCTTCTGCCTTTTGTGGCTTTAGTTTAACCCAGTTATTTCTTTGACCCAAGTGGGAAGCCAAAGAGACAAATATTTGCAACTTCTTCCCAGGAAATGAGGAGGTTCCTACTTTAGAAATATGAATTTACAGAGATTACTCAGAAAACAAGACTTAATAAGAAAAGCAATTATCTGGCTGCTACACTGATTCCTCCTCAAGCACTGCTCACCTCACCTCACCTCCCTGGGCTTTAATCACTGCTGGTAGCACCAAACCCTTGCTCAGGTCTGTGATGGCTCAAAAAACACCCCTCAATCTCAAACTTTTAGCAACAGATTTTAATGTTTTTATTCTTCCATCCATACTTGGCACTGGCACAGGGTGCCCAGAGCAGCTGTGGCTGCCCCTGGATCCCTGGAAATGTCCCAGGCCAGGCTGGATGGGGTTTGGAGCAGCCTGGGACAGTGGGAGGTGTCCCTGCCATGGCAGGGGTAGCACTGCAGGGGGATTTAAGGTCCCCTCTCACTCAAACCATTCCCTGATTCTCTGACAATGAGGAGGTTCCTGCTTCAGAAACATGAATTTACAGAGATTACTCAGAAAACAAGACTTAAACTCAATGAGAAAGCAATTATCTGGCTGCTACATTGATTCCTCCTCAAGCACTGCTCACCTCACCTCCCTGGGCTTTAATCACTGCTGGTAGCACCAAACCCTTGCTCAGGTCTGTGATGGCTCGAAAAACACCCCTCAATCCCAAACTTTTAGCAACAGATTTTAATGTTTTTATTCTTCCATCCATACTTGGCACTGGCACAGGGTGCCCAGAGCAGCTGTGGCTGCCCCTGGATCCCTGGAAATGTCCCAGGCCAGACTGGATGGGGTTTGGAGCAGCCTGGGACAGTGGGAGGTGTCCCTGCCATGGCAGGGGTAGCACTGCAGGGGGATTTAAGGTCCCCTCTCACTCAAACCATTCCCTGATTCTCTGACTCTGGAAATGAGGAGGTTCCTGCTTCAGAAACATGAATTTACAGAGATTACTCAGAAAACAAGACTTAAACTCAATGAGAAAAGCAATTATCTGGCTGCTACACTGATTCCTCCTCAAGCACTGCTCATCTCCCTGGGCTTTAATCACTGCTGGTAGCACCAAACCCTTGCTCAGGTCTGTGATGGCTCAAAGAACACCCCTCAATCCAAACTTTTAGCAAAGTTTTAGATTTTAAATTTTAGATTTTAATGTTTTTATTCTTCCATCCATACTTGGCACTGGCACAGGGTGCCCAGAGCAGCTGTGGCTGCCCCTGGATCCCTGGAAATGTCCCAGGCCAGGTTGGATGGGATTTGGAGCACTTTGGGACAGTGGGAGGTGTCCCTGCCATGGAACTGGGTGGGATTTAAGATCCCTTCCCACCCAAACCATTCCCTGATTCTCTGATTCCATGCTGCAAATGTGTGGTGAAGGTACCAGATTATCAAAACCAAAGTTTGTGCCTCAAGCAGAGTCACCTACCTTAGACTTGACAGCGAGGATGATCTTGGGCAGGGCCACCACGAGGCATTTCAGGGCAATGGTGAGGTACTTCAGCACAAAGTCTGCAATGCCCACAATCCACATCAGGTCAAAGAAGTCCAGCCTGTCCAGGTTGGGTTTCAGGAATATTAGGCTGAAAGAGACACCAAAGCTCAAACACCACTGAGGAGAAGCTTGCTCAAGCTCCTTGTAGGCACTGCTGGCTGCAGAGAGCCCAGCAAGGGCCCTGAACTTCAGGGAAGTTCTCAAGGGCAAGAAAAACACAAATCAGGTCTGGGCTTCCTGACTTTGCTCTTGGCAGCTTCTACAGGGGTCAGCAGGCTTGCCCAGTGTCACAAAACAGGACCCAGGCACTCAAAATCTGTTTGGAATCCAGCAGTGTCCATAAGCTGGGGTGCTGACAGTGCCCTCAGCGCAGAGTGAGGGATCTGGGTGTCACAGCTTGTCCTGGCAGTCCTGCTCACAACAATCCTGTTTCCCTGGGCAAGGGAACAGCCCCTCAGGCTGCTCTGCCACAGGGGCACAGTCCCTAAAGCCACTGGGCACATCAGACAAAGGGGTGACACAGGAAACCCTGCACCAGCCATGGCACAAAGGGGAGAACTTCACGCTTTGTGTCCTGCCCTGACAGTGCCTCTTACTGAAGCACAGCAAGAGCTGGGCTCTGTTATACCCTTACCTGAATCAAAGATCCAAAAATTAATGCCCCTTACATAATGTCATTGATTGGGCTGAACATTTGCTGTTTGAAAAAGCGGAGTCTGGGACAGCAAAATTTCACCCAGCAATGGGCAGGAGCTACTGGCCTGAGCAATAATCAATAATGAGAACTAGACCCTAGTCAGACTGAAAAAACAGGATTCACCTTCAGGGTTTTACCTGCTAAAGCCTCATGGTAGAAAGTTTTAACAGAAAAAAAAAAAAAACCAAACAAAATTAAAAAAAAAGGCAAAGTAAAATAACCAACCCAAAACAAAAAGCCTGAACATGAAATTAAAATACTCACAACACTGGCACAGCACAACAGGTAAAATTACACCCTAAAAACAGAAACAGAATCAGAAACTTTACGACTATTCATGCACTAGAAACAAGAAAAAAAATCAGGAAATGAAAAATGAAAGAAAGAAACAGAACTGAAGCAGACATTTCTAATTTGACAAGGCTGGCTTGGGAATAGTCCCAGGTCTGGCAAGCAAGAGATGCAGCAGCCTGAGCATGACAGGAACAGGGCTTTTCCTGGAGCTGTGGCCCAGCCTGGCCACTGGCAATAAACCACACTCTAAACTGTCTGTAGGATGGCCCCAAATTGCTAAAATCCCTATATTTTACATGATTTAGCCTTTATTTTGAACTAGTCCCATTCATGCTTTTAACTTTGGCCATCTTCTTAGAGACACCCTGTGTGCAAACATTTCACTTCCAGACCTTTGTGCCATTCCTGTCCCTCCTCTCCCACTCCCTCCAGACCATCCCATGGCTTGGCCTCTCCCCTTCAGCCCCACATTCAAACCTTCTCAGCTCTCCCCCTTTCTCTGCTTATTGTATGCTTAAACCTCTGATTATTTCTCTCTGCTTTACATTAAGTTGTGATTCAAATCCATGAGCAGAAACCTTGCTGTATTTGAGAATTAACTCAGGATTTGAAATCTTAATTACCTCAGATCCAAGTGCCCTGAGAACATTGGGGTAAAACTATTTCATCTCCTGTCCTACACTCCAATCTGGACAGACTGAAGAGGAAAATCAGTGGGTCAGTTCCTCAACTGCCCTTGATGTTCAGCTGCAGTGGTCACAATGGGAATTCAGAGGGCATTTTGGAAAGGATCCACCCTGCTTTGACACCATCACATTTACACACTGCTTATGTCCTTTACTGACAGGAGCATGGTAGGGTGACACACAAATCCATTTCCTGCACTGGAGGGTATTACAAAGATGTAACAAACACAGCAGATGCTTTAGGGGCACACAGTTCCTCCCACAGGGTGGGATTCCCTCTTTCCCTCCCTGGCAATGATTCCCTGCTCCCAGCCTGCACAATGCAGGTTTTGCTCACCTGTTGTAAAGCTGCTGAGAGCTGAATGTGTAAAGCAAGTACAAGGTGTTTCCAGTGAGGAAGGCCAGGATCCAGAAGACAACCAGCACTGATCTCTTCTCCTGAGCAAGGAAAAACAGCAGAGTTATTGCAGATCAAAATCTCAAGACTTGAGCTGAGCCTTGCTGAAAAATCCAACAGATATGTAACAAAGTGCTCAGTAATTAGTTATTTACACAGGACTAAGAAGTAGTCTGCAAGGTAAAGATATCTATAAACACAAGCAGAAATGCTTCTCACTCCTGCAACATTTTCAATGGAAAATAATTGAAATAAGCTGGTGAAAATGACAGAATTACTTGCAGAATGCATCTTCAAAGCTAGGATCTTTCTTGTGACATCTAAAATCTCCTGATATTTAAAATGCAGTTTAAAAAATGTGTATTCCATGTATTGTCCTAAATTCTGAGCTGTCACCTGGCTGGAGTGACAATTCATGGTGTTTTATAAAAAGACCCAAAGCCACTCACTGGAAGGCTCAGCTAAATCAAATACACCCCACCACTACCTGCAGCACATCTGGGTGCTATCCTAAAGCATGGGGGTTCTGGAACATTCATTTGTGATTGAACAAATAATTAAAGGTGGAAAGAAGTGGAAATTTTGCATTTCAACATATATGGAAAGTTACAGACAAGCTGGATGGCAGCAGACACTGCCCTGGGTCTTGGCCCTTGGTAACTTTGGGGAGTAAATTTTATTCCTGAGAGGAAATACACCCACCATTTGTCTTGTGAGCTGATTTATTAAGAAAGGAGGTCTCTGCAGCTGTCCAGCAGCCAGGCCTGCTGTGCTGAGATTTAAAGCAGGCAGATCAAGGGGCACAGTGCTGGAAGGGCAGAGGTGCAGAGTGCAAGGCAGCAGCAATCTGTTACTGGGCTGTGCCACTGCTCTGCTCACTCAGGGCTGGATCTCACTGATTCCACTGCTCCTGGCACACACAGGCATGCACTTGTGTGGACAAAAAAGCAATTCTAGCTTTATGCTTTCAGCACTGTTGAATTGTTCTCCTGACACAGATCAGAAAACCTTGAAAAGATCTGCTGGTTTCTTTACATTCTAAGCATATTAATGCCCAGAGCATTATAAAGCTACTAGCAAGCAAGACATCTATGAAATCTTTCAGCTGAACATCTCAAAGCATTAGCTAAATGTGAATTAGCAGAATCTCATCATTAATAAGTTAAATAGGCATCAGCATCTCTGCTGTACATGATGGGAAAACCAAGGTGCAGAGAAGTGCTGGAACAGGCACAGCCAAGGCAGAAGGAGATGAAGATTACAACATCCCTGACCTGTCCTTTTTGTTTTATTACACCACATTTCACAAAAAAGCAGGACAGAGACTTTGGGAGAGGCAGGAAGGAGAAGACAGATCTGTGCACAAATAAATGCATTCAGCCCTACACTGCAATCAAAGGTTCAACACAGATGCTATTTTGTGCATGGAAAATGATGTTTGCTGGGAACAGGAGTGTTGGAATCCAAAATGCAGGGAATTCTCACAACTTTGGGCCTGTAAGCCAAAGCTTAGAATTAAAGACAGGATTTATTTCAAGACCTTGGAAAAGGCTTCCAAACTTAGGTGCTAGAAGTGAGAAGGTGGATTTATAGTTTGAAGTAGAGACACATGAAGTGGAGGAAAGTTTGGAGTTTTATAGTTTAAATTATAGAAAAAATAAAAGTAGTTACAAAGGTAAACAAGGAGTTTAGAATGCAGTATTGTAGGTCTGTGTGTCATAACATGATCAGCTAAGAAAGCTTACACTAGCATGGGTCCATAAGATGGAAGTCCATAAGGACTGAGTCAAAAACATAAATATCCCTGTTAGCAGTGTTTTATTAGTCAATAAATCATTAAAAGGTCTCGTAACCAGGGGTCTTGTGACCTTCTGAACCACCTTCTCACATCCTGTAAAGATGTGAGCTGAACTCAGCCTTCCTATCTATGCAGAAAATAAGAAAATAAATGGCATCATCTAAAAACCTCAGAGTCCTGTCTCTAATTCATTGAAAACTCCTTCAAAAATCCCCATACAGGAAAAAGTAAAATGCCAGACTCACCTTCAGAGCCACCTGCTCTCGGAGCGTGGAGTTGGCGTAGGCAAAGGTGCTGGCCATGCCAATGCACACAGCAATTCCTGCAGGGAAAGGCTCTGTCAGACACAAACTGCTGATGCTGTTGGGCTGGATTTCACACCCAGCACCCTCCCTGCGAGACAGGAGTGTCTGAACCCCTCTGTGCCACACAGAAAGCTTTGCTGTCACCAAGCCCATCTCTCCTAGAGTGAGAAGCCTTGGTAACATCCTGAGGAATGTCAGGGAGAAATCAGGGAATGGAACAGCACTGGTCAGGACAGGCAAGAGATGGGTCTGACCCTGATGAAGACAGCTTGGACTGAAAGTAGGGGGGATTTATCACAAATTTATCACATGCATTTGAGTATGTTCCTTTCATGCTAGACTCCACCCGGACACTGCCACGTGGATAAATATATCAGACATCAGAGCCTGATAAAACCTCCCAACCACTCTATAATCACAGCTCAAAAAGCATGGATGCATCATGTGAAAAATGCATGTAGTTTATGATTGGCTTTTCGCAAATATTAAAATGAATGTTATATGTGTTGTGTTAGAAAGTAATGCTGTATTAATTCTCTTAAGTAGTGTGTTAAATATAGTTTCAGGTTATAAAAATTGTTAAATAGAAATGATTCTCTGCAAGATACTTTTTTTTAAAGAAAGGACTGGCAGTGAGATAGCAGCCCCAGACACCTGAATCTTTCAGAGAAAAAGAATTTATTGCCTTCTTATCAGAAGAAATGAACTTCTTCCCACTCTGAAGGCACTGTTAGGATTTGGAGGAAGAAGTTGACGATCACCAGACAGAATCCTGCATTTGAATGGAATTTATGCATCATGTATGAGGTGTAGGAATATACAACAGGCATTGTTTATAAGGGTTAATCCTTTGTTAACGTGGGTCCTTTTCCAGGCTCCTGCTGCCCAGAAAAGGTACCAGGACTTCTGTAACTCTTTGTATTTGTTGTCTCATATTGTCCTAATTCAAAATGTTCAAATTATAATTACTCTAATTGTATTACTATTTTTATAACCATTTTAATAATATTAAACTTTTAAAATTTTAAACCCAAGTGACTGGCGTTTTTCACAGATATCACAACCTGCTAAAGTCTCCCTACCACCCTCTAACCACAGCTCAAAAAGCTTTGACGAATACTCACCAAGCTTGTGCTGGAAACAAACTTTAGCCAGGAGGATCAAGATGAAGGGAAGCCCTTTCTGCAGCCACCCAACGACAGCTTTGAGCTCGGAGAGAGCCGGGGCCGGCGTCCCGGCCTGTTCCTCGGCGCCCTCCTCGCCGTGCCCGTGCCGCTCTCCGCCCGCCATGTGCAGCAGCGAGGAGCCGCGGTGGTGCCCGTGCTGGAAGGGATGAGCCGGGGCCCGGTGGTGGAACGGAGCCCCCTCAGCCCGACCGGCACCCTCATCCCTCGGGGCCGGCATCTGGATGAAGACTTCTCCCCCTCCGGCCGCCGAGCCCAGCACCAGCCCGGCCGGGAAGGGCGCGGCGGCGATGGAGGCGGCGGGCAGGCCGGCCAGCCCCGAGAAGAGCTGCTGAGGGGAGGCGGCCTCGGCCTTGAGGCTCTCGAACACTCCGCTCTCGTCCACGCTGGCCTCAGAGCTCAGCGTCTGGCTCCGGCTCCTGCAAAGGGCACAGACACGGGATGCAGTCAAAATGGGGGTACACACCCAGGGATTCAGTCAAAACAGGGCCAGAGACCCCAGGGATGCAGTCAAAATGGGGTACAGACCCAGGGACTCAGCCAGAATGGGGGCACAGCCAAAACGGGGTACAGTCCCGAGGGATTCACCCAAAATGGGGGTACAGACCCCATGATTCACCCAAAATGGGGGTCCAGACCCCAGGGATTCAGTCAAAACAAGGGCACAGATCCCAAGGATTGAGCCAAAACAGGGGCATAGACCTCAGTGATTCATCCAAAATGGGTGTATAGACCCCAGGGATTCAGACAAAACAGGGTACAGACCCCAGGGATTCAGACAAAATGGGGGTACGGACCCAGGAATTCAGTCAAAGCGGGCACAGAGCCAGGGATTCACCCAAAATGGGGGCACAGCCAAGACAGGGTACAGTCCACAGGGATTCAGCCAAAACAAGGGCACAGACCCCAGGGATTCAGCCAAAACGGGGCACAGACTCCAGGATTCAGACAAAACAAGGGCATAGACGCCAGGGATGCACCCAAAATGGGGTGCAGACTCCAGGGATTCAGCCAAAATGGGGTACAGACCCCATGATTCACCCAAAATGGGGGTACAGACCCCAGGGATTCACCCAAAACAGGGGCACAGACAAAATGGGGGCAATAGACCCTGGGATTCAGCCATCATGAGGGCACAGACCCCAGGATTCAGCCAGAACAGGGGCACAGAGCCAGGGATTCAGTCAAAATGGGTGTATAGACCCCAGAGATTCAGCCAACATGGGGTAACAGACCCCAGGATTCAGCCAAAACGAGAGCACAGACCCCAGGGATTCAGCCAAAACGGGGTACAGACCCCAGGATTCAGACAAAACAAGGGCATACACCCCAGGGATTCAGTCAAAACAGGGGTACAGACCCCAGGATTCAGCCAAAATGGGGTACAGAACTGGGTGCTGGTTTAGCCCAGCCCTCAGTGCAGTGATTCCTCACTCTCTCTATTGTTGCTTGGGGGTTTATGTACAAATCCTGAGTGGGATGGGACTGCTGCATCTAGAGCTGTTTATTCTCCAGCACCACTCTCATTATTACATGGTTATGGCAATGGGAGGATGCCAGCAGCTCATTTTCTTGTCAGTAGCCAAAGAACTTAATGTTACAACTCACTTTAAAAGTGTTTTGACCAATCACACAAAGCAAAAGCACATTGACAGCAGTTCTATCCAACCACTATAAGCACAGATACCTTTGGTTAAACAATGCTTGCTTATTTCAAATACAATACCTGTTTGTAAACATTAAAATGCAATGCACAGAGATCCTTTATTAGAACTCCCTAATGTCTCTCTGGATATACTTTTCTGCATCTTAGGGAGTTATTCTAGCCAAGTACCATTGCTCTATTTGTCCTTACTTTCTACATCTCATATAATTTTTCTGCTGACAAACCTTATGGCTACTTCTTAGCTCTAATCACAGTTCTGTTGTCTCTGAGGCCTGCCTTTTACAGCTTTCCCAAAACCCTCTGATTGTAAGGATTCCCACTCAGAACACCAAGGTATCCAGATGATTTTCCCTGTATTTTCTGTAGAGAAGTCACAGCTGCAAAACTGGAGGTCAGTAACCTGATCAGAGCCTCTCCAGGCCTGACCAGAACACATCAGTTCCCTCACCAAGGAATGAAGCTCCCAAATACCCTGCTTGCTTTTGGAAAAAACAAAGAAATAATACATCCAATACCAAATCCAGTATCTTCCATAATGATTTGGGTACTTAAAGAAAAACATACAAAACTTCATGGAAACTGACACAGCACCACCAAGTCCAGTCATACTATAAACAAACAAACTAACCAGGCTAACTCAAAGCAATGAGCTACCCCCAAAATCCTCTGTAATTTGGGACAATCACTACGTGCCCACTGATTAACAGCACCAGAAGAGACACAATCACCAGGGCAAGAGAAGCATTGAGAGCTGCTTTATGTGTCCCTGACATGACACAAAAATGAAGGATGTGCTCATGAATCCAAATAAATTCTTTGTTTTTATATTTTTGGTGAATTGGGCATGGATGTGCCCAAATTACTGTGCAGAACTAGTTCTGGTATTGATTCTTTCCTAAGCATGTTGGAATACAGCCAGATTCCAAAAAGAAAGTCTAAATACCTTTATCCTGACATCAAAAGACAACAGGTTTTTTTTTTCCTTCACTAGAAATCAATAGAAAGAAAGTTTAGTTGAGAGGGAACAAAGCAGGTAACAAGAATATGATCACCAGGCCCTGTGAGTAAATACCTGACAGACAACAAACACTTCTCTAACCTGCAAACGCAGAGTAAACAACAAACAAACCCCAGCAAGAGGCAAAGCCCACAAGCAAGGCATGGTGCAGAGCTTTGCTCCCTCCTGGTTTGAATCCTGGGAGATCTCTAACTTTAGGAACAGTGGTTACAAGTTGAGACAGCACACCCAGGGCCCTCAACCCTCTCTCCCCCATGGTTCCAAAGCCTCCCCAGGGCACAGAGCTCTGCCTTCCACCTCCCTCTGGGGACACCCTCAAACCTCTCTGGCCAAACCTTCCCACTAAGCAAACTCCTAATAAGGCTTTTTTTATAGCTGCACCCCATTCCCACTGCATCTCCACAGGCTCCCGCAGGGAATCAAGTCAACAAGACATTGCACACCTTGTTCTGGTCCAAAATATCCATCAGCCAGGCCTTTAAATTCACACCTAACATTAGAACTCAGGGATGTACACACAGCTCAGGGCTGGGAATGTAACAAACAGCCTGGGAGGAACCCAGGGCTACAAATACACAACTATCCTTTGGAATAATATTGGAGTGTGCTTTCAGCAGGAAGGAATTCATCTGTGACATATTTATAAACAAACAAGGGTTGTTTGTTGAAATTGTGAGGCTGCTGAAGTTAACAGAAGTGAAGACCAGTGGCAACAGCATTTCCTTCTACAGTTAGAAAAACTTCAGCCTCTGTTCCTGACTATGTATTTACCCTGTTAAGAATCAGAAACATCATGGAGAAAAAAACTGAGGATGGCTTTCTTTCCCCCTGAAATTAAGAATGGTATCGTGCTAGCAATGGCCATGACATAAGGCTTCAACCCTAATTGCAAAACCACTATAGAAAATAAAATATTTACTAATGATCTTTCACTTTTAATCTCAGCTCAAACAGAGCAATTAAATACATTAGTTCCATCTTTGTCTTGGAGTAATTAGATTAGTTTCTTCTCTAGGAATAAAAATAAAAAAAGTCATACTCTAACTCTGGGAAAGCACCAGGGAATATTTAGAACCAGAACAACAACAGTGGCAAAGCTCCCTTGCTGATGGTGTAATTACAGAAGCAAATTAGAGGTATTCTAAATACTCACATACATGTAGATAGATACAGAGTCTGGGAAGATGCAAAGGGTCACCCAAATTCTTCATAAAACACTAAGTCAAAGTAGTTGAGAGCTTCAGACCAGCAGACTTTTCAAACACTTCAGTAAGAGAAGTGTGAATGGTTCCTGTTCACACAGGTCCATCCTTGCACACTGACAGTGCTCAGGTGCCATAAATCCATCCCTTCCTCCAAAACTCCACAATCCTGCCCATGCTCAGCCAGATGTCTGCCAGCTGTGCCATCCTGGGTCACCCTGAAACACTGTGGCTGGCTGCAATCAGTGAGTGACAGCAAGGAGAAAAGTAAACTTGTCTCTAGAATCCCCAGACTCGAGCAGAGAGCCTGGCCACACCACACACACAGGAATTTGACTTCCTCAGTTTTGAGCTTTCATCTTCTAAAACACCCCCTATGTTGGATTAAGCCTTTTCCTGACCCAGATGGGGCAACTGAGAGGAGTTTTAAAAACTTTTATTCTATTTTCTCGGTCTCATGAGAAGGGTGGGACAATACAGGTGTTATAATTCACACCATCACAATCAGAAGCCAATTATATCCTAATTACAATACAATCTGTTTCTTGGCCTATCAGCTTTTGCCAGAGGAAAAATGTGGAGAATGTGTCTGGGTCAGAAAAAGGCTTAATCTGACACCCCTACTGTTAAATCAGAACCCTCCTCTTGGGGAGGAGCCTGGAGGGAAGAAGAAGGGGAAGCATTTACCTTTCGGGAGGCACGCTGTCCGTGTTGCTGCTGTGCCGCCTCTGCATTTTCCTCAAAACCCTAAAACACAGCACGCTCAACATGAACCCTGCAGCTCAGCAAATCCCAGAGTGGCTACTGGCACAGGCCCTGGGGGCAGAGGGCACTGGGACCCGCTCAGCTGGGCACATGGCTGGCAGCAAGCATTGGTTTCTGTGACAGAGCACCTCCAGCTCCCATTTGTTTCTCAGCACGCTTGAAGGGACAGCTTTGAATGGCAGAGGGGGCACGCAGGTGTCCAGGCTGGGCAGGAGTCAGTCAGAAAGTAGCAGTCACCAGGAGGGATGGCATGTCCTGGCAAGGGACATGGGGACACCTAACAGTGGCTCTCGAGGTGACACGGGACTCAACAGCCTCTGGGGAAATGAGATCCCGTCTTCCTTTTCTGCAGGAACTTGCTCTGCAAAGCAAAACTGAGAGGGAAGAAGAAAAAGAAAGTGTGTAAACACTTCTAATGAAAAAAATACTATTAGCTCATGACAATAAACAACTCATCCATTTTAATCTACAGAAATACCATTTGCAAAGTCTGGACAATAGGCCCAGAGTACAATAGCTACTTAATAAAATGTACAGACTAAGATGTAAATACTCTTGAATATAAAAACTTATTATTCATAACACATGTCAATATATACATAGATGTGCAGCCCATGTGTAAAGGCACAGTGGCTCTGGGAAGGTTTGCCAGCTGTCTCCAAGCACAGTACCTGAAGAACAGCTTTATGCAGAGGTGAGAGGTGCCACTGGCAGAGATGGAAGCCCAGGAGTGTGCAGACATTCACAGAAGGAGTGCTTCAGACAGTCCAGGACAGTCCAGATTCCAAACTCATCCCAGTCCTCCCAGCCAGTGACTGTCAGCACCTGGCCCTGGTGCTCACACAGGGACACCTGGAGGAAGCACACACAGAGAGCAATTTTCAGCACAGCACAAAGAGTTTTACCTCTTGCATGTCCCTGGGAAAGGCAGAGAGGTGCAGGAACCCTCGGTGCTTCAAGCCCTGCCCACGTGCATGGCCCAGCAAAGCTGTTTGCCTGTGGGATTGGCACCTGCAGCCCTGCTCCCCACACAGGCACTCCCTGGGAGTGCTCCCAGAGCTGTGCTCTGCCTTCAGTGTGTCCATACACACATCTTTTGTCACACACACACACACATGTGTGTGTATATGTGTCTGGAATAAACATAGACATAAATGTATTTATATATACATGCACTTGCATCACAGAATGTATCATACACATATAATATGTACTTTATATATCCATCTGTACATACACATATGTACAAATGCATGTGTATGTACATATCTATGTATGTGTATACACATATATATACACATACTTACATATACATAGATGTATAGGTATAGATCTGTTAATGTATACCTACATACCTATCTATTAATAATTCTATACATATATATGTGTATATACATATATATACAGACATCTATTAATACAGTTCTATATATATATCTACATATCCATATATCTACACACACATATGCATAGTTTACATATCTAGATATACATACATATCTATGTATAGGTATACATACATGTATATACATACATAGAGAGACATATTATTAATCAGTTCTATATATACACACATATACAAATCTATATATATACACAAATACATAGTATACATATATAGATATACATACCTATATATGTATAGATATACAAACATGCATATACATATATATACACAGAAATATCTATTAATACAGTTCTATACCTATACATACATATATACATCTGTATATATACGTACATATATACGTGGTATACATATATATACACCTATATACCTAAATAGACGTAGATATACACACATGTATATATATATATGCAGGAGTATCTAGTAATACGGTACTATACATACATATACACATCTATAAATACAAATATATGTATGTATACATAGTATACATATATAGGTATGCATACCTGTATATACATCTATATACAGACATATCTATTAATATGATTATATACATACACATAAGTCTATACATCTATATATACACACAGTATATATATACACTCATATATATAGGCATACACGTATATATAGTTATACATACATGTATATACATCTATGTACAGAAATACCTATTAATACGGTTCTATACCTATGCATACATCTATATATATGCATACATATATACATGGTATACATCCATAGATATATACATATATGCACACAGATACATACATACACATATATGTGTGTGTGTGTGTATATATAGATGTATATGAAATTAAACCATACAATTCTATACGTACGCGCATATACACATGCACACACAGACATAAGCCAGGCCTTTTTTCCGGTTAGATGGGGGAAGGAGATTCCCGCTGGAATGCGTGGCGCGGTGCCGCGTACCCAGCGGCTCGGCCTGGCGCTGCCGGTGGTGCCAGTGCTGCCGGTGCCGCCGGTATCGGTGCCGGGGGTGCCGGTGCCGCCCCGCGCACGCCCGGCCGCGGTTTCCGCCCTCCCGCCCCGCCCGCCGGCGGAAGCGCTCGGGCCGCGCTGGGGCCGCGCGGGGCTCGCTGCGCCCGCCGGTGATGCCGGCCCCGGGCCCGCGCTGCCCCGAGCCCGGTCATGGTGCCCTGCGGGGCCGTGCTCTGGCGGAGGCTGCTCCGGAAGCGCTGGGTGCTCGGCGTCGTGTTCGGGCTCTCGCTCGTCTACTTCATCAGCAGCACCTTCAAGCAGGTCAGTGCCGGCCGGGCCCCGCGGCTGGGTTAGACCTGCCCGTATGGCACGGGCAGTCTCGTTCTCCAGGTGCTGTCACCGCACTCTGGGTGATGCTGCCCTAAGAATGACGTTATAAATATTGAATGGATGCAAGAGTTTAAAATTGGAATGCCTGCTTCTGTGTTTGGCAGCAGCAGCGTTTTGAACCAAAACTGGGAAAAGAAAGTCTCCACTGGGTTTGGTGGGTGTTGTTGTTGTGTCTCTTGGGAGTGGTGGTTCCACTGAGCCCACAAAGGGCTCATGAATGAGAAATATGTTCAGCTATTATATTTAATATAAAATATACTTTATATATTTATATATTATATATTAATATATATTATATTATTGTATATTAACATTATATTAATATATATTATTTATTTAATATATAATTAATATATCATGTACTTTAATATAAAATATGCATATAAAATATGTTCAGCTATTATATTTAATATAAAATATACTATTGTGGTTGTAGTGACTGAGTTCAGCTGTGTTAGCTGATCCACAGTGAACTGGAATACCCTGACTTTACTGTACCGTGTGTCTTCTGTTGAAGTATGAAATAAAATACTACAACTAGTAAATTGTTTGCAATATTGATGGTGGAATTTCCTGTGCTGGGGAGTTTACAAGTACTAGGCATCTTTAATCCTGGTGGATTGAAGTGGCAGGAGGAGCTGGCATGTTTGGCTGCATTCCTGTTTTTCCTTGCAGGAAGAGAGGATGGTGAGAGATCGGACTCTCCTCCAAGTGCAGGAGCATGAGCAGCCCATCATGTGGAAGGTGAAGTTCAGCTCGGGGAACAGCAGCCAGCTGAGCAACCAGTGCAGGAACTCTGTGCAGGGGAAGCTCCTCATTACAGATGAACTGGGTACAGTTGATATTTAGTTGAATTTATTCTGCATATGGCAGTGCTGAATGCTGCTTTGCCTCTCTGACTGCTGATGGCACTTTGATGGAACAGCTGCTCTTTATTAAGGCATTTTCACTCACCCTTGGCCTGTTCTCCTGGCTGCCTGAATTTCACTGTGGCTGCAGGTGCTGCTGCTTTGGTTGTGTGCACATCAGACTCAGGCCCAGGGCTGTGTGAGTGTGACCACCTAAAATTCAAAGAATTCCAGTTACTTTGCACAGAACCCGGACATTGAATCCTGCTCGGTTTGCTGTGGCTGCTTGCAGAGCTCTGTGTGTCTCCCTCTGCTGCTGTCAGGGGGAGAGCAACTGAGGAAACCTTGGCCTTGCATGGAGGCAGCTCAGGGCTGGTGCAATTAGTGCTCAGTCACAGTTAATGAGCTTGTCTGACCTTGTAAACCCAAGGTTATTAACCACTTGTTCCAAGCAGTAGAAGCTAAAGACTTTCCTGCCCTGCACTGTGCTTGTTGCTTAGACCTGGATGGTTCTTGGCCACAAATCAAGGCTGCAGAGAACCCACCACATCTTTTGTGATTTGCATCAGGGTTAAATTTGGCACTGCCTGACTTAGGCTTAGTGCCAGTTCATAAGATCTCTAAAAATTACAGTTCTCTCACTGTCTAACACTGTGGTAGTACTGTTTCTATATATATTTAATATGTTGTATATTCTGTAATATACACTATATTTCTATACTGTTAAGGATTCCACTCAGCAATGAATATTACACTGGCTAAATCTAAGTCTCTTCATACTGAACTGTAAGAGAATTATCCAGACACAGACCTGTTGCAAAAAGGTGTGTTGTGGGTTTTTTCCCAATATAATCAATGCCAATCCCATTTCCCCTTTCACAACAAGGAACTGTGCCCAAAAAAAGATGTCAGAATTGAAATAATGTGCATTTAAATACTCTTGGTGTATATAGAGCATACATTGAAGTAGGATGTGCTGGCTGTGCAGGTAACACCAGGCTGTCTGAACCACTGCTCTCCATTTCAAAGAGTGGCTGCACAGGACTGAGGGGGATCATAACCCACTAAATAACAAACAAACCTGTTCTTAAGGATTGTGATTCTTGCTTAGACCTGGCTCTCTCTTAGCCACAAATCAAGGCTGCAGAGAACCCACCACATCTTTTGTGATTTGCATCAATGTTACATTTGGCACTGTCTGACTTAGGCTTAGTGCCAGTTCATAAGATCTCTAAAAATTACAGCTCTCTCACTGTCTAACACTGTGGTAGTACTGTTTCTATATATATTTAATATGGTGTATATTCTGTAATATACACCATATTTCTATACTGTTAAGGATTCCACTCAGCAATGAATATTACACTGTCCTTCATGGATAAACCTAAGTCTCTTCATACTGAACTGTAAGAGAATTATTCAGACACAGACCTGTTGCAAAAAGGTGTGTTGTGGGGTTTTTTTCCAATATAATCAATGCCAATCCCATTTCCCCTTTCACAACAAGGAACTGTGCCCAAAAAAAAAGTCAGAACTGAAATAATGTGCATTTAAATACTCTTGGTGTATATAGAGCATACATTAAAGTAGGATGTGCTGGCTGTGCAGATAACACCAGGCTGTCTGAACCACTGCTCTCCATTTCAAAGAGTGGCTGCACAGGACTGAGGGGGATCATAACCCACTAAATAACAAACAAACCTGCTCTTTGGGATTGTGATCCTTACTGCAGATTTCCACAGGACACACAGAGGGGTGTGCCTTGCCAGTTGTCACTCCTGTTGCTGTTTTCCAGGCTACATCTGTGAGAGGAAGGACCTGCTGGTGAATGGCTGCTGCAATGTGCACGTGCCCAGCACCAAGCTGTACAGCTGTGACAGCTGCCTGCCCAACGGCTGCTGCAGCATCTACGAGTTCTGCGTGTCCTGCTGCCTGCAGCCCAGCAAGGTGATGGATTCCCTCCTCATTTCCAGGGGTTCTCAGCTGCTGGGCTCCCTCTGTGGCTAAAAGGGCTTCTTTGTGAGGAGCTTTATTAGAGGGATTATAGTTATTTATTAGTTCCTTTTCTTGGAATGATGAGGAAAGCCTCCAAGGAGTGTATGGCAAGCTATAAATAAAGCTTTAACTAAACTCATCCATCCCACCTTTGGGAGTAAATACTGGAAGTCCTGAAAAGTGTTTCAGCTTCAGGAGAATTGCATTTGCTGAAGAGCAATGATTGCAGAAGAGTTACTGCAGCCAGTATTAGTTTTTTAATTGTAAGTTCCCCTTTTTCTGTGAGCTTCTCTTAGATTCTTGTCCTGCTGCTGGGGTTCTGAGGCATTAGCCTCTCAGTGCTTGCTAGAAATCCTAAGTGGAGTTCCTTACTGTTCCTTTGATACCTGAGCTTTGCAGGCTGGGGTGGGCTCTGATTGCTCCTTGCTGGAGCTGAGTGTTTCTGATTTTTGCCTTTCTTTGCTGCCCACTTCAGCAACACCTCCTGGAGCGGTTCTTGAACCGGGCGGCGATGGCGTTCCAGAACCTCTTCATGGCCGTGGAGGATCACTTTGAGCTGTGTCTGGCCAAGTGCAGGACTTCATCACAGGTGAGGCACCAGCACATGTCCAGGGCCCAAAAATGCCCTTGGGAAATGGGCTCAGTGCTGTGAATTGAACAGGTGTGTTGTGTTTGTATCTTCATAAAAGCTGAAGCTCTGGCTGAGAACCAGCCTGAAAGGAAAGCACTTTATATAGAGCAGGATGAGTTGCACATTCTCTGTAGAAAAGAGGGGCTTAACCAAAAAGAGCCTGAGTTCAGTGACCAGTGAAGATCTCAGATGAGTTCTGGGGAAGATCTCATTGGGATAAAGACAGTGAGAGCTGTTGCCAGTAGCCTCAGAATGTTTTTTATTTTATGGTGCAGCTGCAGAGTCACCCTGTACTGACAATCACCTGCATGGAAACTCAAAACTGTGCTGTAATTTCTCTGCTAATTATTAAGGTGAATCTCTGTTACCCATGTGATTTTAATAGAAGTTTTGCTCTAAGCAAGCAGTGGCCTGTTTAGAAAGTGCTGTTGGGTATGTCCTGCAGCTTTGGTATTTCAGGTAGCAATAGGGATGGACTGCAAACAAAAGATGGAGTTCCAGATATCTCCAAAGTTACTGGGATGTTTTACCCATAAAATCTGAACTCTAGTTTTTGTCAAGAGAAATGCACACATCTCAAGTTGCAACTTCATTGTGGTCTGCTTGCTTAGAACATTTGATGATACTGCCTAAACAGATCTAATTTTTTAAATTAAATCTTTTCCCACCTACTTGGGTACTCTGTTGAAAAGGAGGTTCTGGTTCAACATTCCAGTGCTGTAATCAGCTGGCTCTTGTGTGCTGGCAGTGCAGAATTCTTTGATCCAAAGGCACTCTGATGTCTAGAATAATTTGGGAATTTTTTTTTTGCTGTGCCTAAACTCTGTGCAATTTGTCCCTCAGTGAAGGGATGCCTTGTTTCACTGTGTGTATTTTGTTAAAGCTTCTCCTCCTTTCCTGGCAGAGTGTGCAGCATGAGAACACCTACAGAGACCCAATTGCCAAATACTGCTATGGGGAGTACCCCCCAGAGCTGCTGCCTGTCTGAGAGCTGCACATCTGAGCAGCAGAGGAAGGAACTGGAACCTTGAATCCAAAAGGACCAGACAGCTTTGGTAAAGCAGCTGTTGCTTTACCAAAGCCTCGGTGTAAAAAACTTGCCTTGGATGTGGGGGCAAACCCAGAGGTGAAGAGAGGAAGTAATGGACTTCTGGGACTGAATCCTGCTTTCTTCAATTTATTGTGCACCTGCTTTGGAGTGATGGTGCTGTGCTGCTGTGCCAGTGCATTCTTTGAATACTTCCTCTGAATTTCAGGAATCATGGAGTCAATCTAGGCTGTAGAACATCATGGGGAAAATATCTAATGTGGCTTTGCAGCTGTAAATGGAGGTTCAGTTGGGTCTCAGAGACTTTCCAGGGTGACAGAAGTAACTGGAAGACTTTTCCTTTCAGAGGGCAAAGCATGCCCACTGTGCTTCTCTCTCTGGAGCCCTTCTTGGCGTGCATGGTGTACACTACATATGTAATTATGAATTATTTATTCATTTTATATGGGTCACTGGCTGAAAGTACAGATGCTTTGCATAGCTAATTGTGGATGCCTTTCAGTCCCTGCTCTGCTGTGTCAGCTAGAAGGGATATTTTAGATCCTGACTAAAGTTGGTAGGGGCTTTTTTCCTCCTTAGTCTAAAGGAATTGTATTGGGATTTGTCACTATAGTCAATATGTTCCTCTTAGTGAGTTTAACCATTCAGAACTCCAATGGAGTTGGTTCTGCCACAGTCTCATAGCACAAGAGAAGAGCAGGGATCTGCCTAGGATGGGATGTTTATTGTCTCTAAACACTTTCCTTGTTACTCTGCAGCAGTTTCCTCAAAGAGGAGTCCAGATTTGTGAGCAGCTCTCTGCTGCCCACTTGCTGACAGGGAGCTGGGAAGATTTGTTTGCTTGAACTTGTTCAGGCCTCGGTATTTCAAATTCACTCCTGGTTGTGCAGGAGGCCAAAGGGTGGAGCTGAGCTCCCCCAGCACCTTTCCCAGAGCTGCCAGTGGCTTTCCAGCCTGCTCCAGATCCTCAAATGTTTGACATCTGCATCTCAGGCAGCAAACAGCAACTTCCTTTAAGCCCCTGGAACCCACTGCACCAAATTCCAGCTGATCTTCACCTTTAACAAACGTATTAAACAGGACTCAGTTAAGAAGACAAGAATTCATTATCCCCTGCTTGCTTTACACAACCCAGTGCCCAGCTCCTGCCACTGTACCTCAGGCAATGGGGAAAGGAGGACAGCAACCTGCGCCCGGGAGTTTAGGATAAAAGGAGGCTGCGTGCTCCGAAATCTCGACAGAGATCCCACGGGGGTATGGGGTAGTGGACTGTCTCCCTTTATTCGAATAAAGTTGCAGGACTCCTCTGTCTACTTTGTGAGCATTGGCTTATTCACGCGAGCAGGGCAGCAGCCGCGTCCGACCAGACCGCCGCGGGACACTGACGCGCACTGAGGTAACCCGGAAGTGAAACGCCCTAGTTTTACCTTCCCCAGAGCCAATGGTAGCGCCGGCTGCCCCTCACGTGACATCCATACCCGCCCTTGGGTCCTAACTCCCGCCGGCGGGGGCGCGCCGAGCTGAGCATGCGCAGTGCGGCCCTCCCGGCATTTTTCCCCAATTTTGTGGGAAAATCTTTCATCCTTCTGTGAGAAAATGTCCCCACAGCGTCCCCGCGGGGCCACGCGTGTCCCTGTCCCCTCGGGACCGGTGCTGCTCCAGGGGTGGGTGAGGGCTCCCCCCGGCCGAGACCCCGCCAGGCCCGCAGCCCCTCACGGCCCAGGGAAACACGAGCTGAGCCGCGGCTCAGGATTAGCCTTTATTACCTTCATTAACTTTAATTAAACTCTGCGGAAGCCACAGCCAGGTGGGGAAGCCGCCTAATGCCGGGTGCTGGAAGAGCCCAGGACAGCCAGGCCGAGGCCGAGCCCTCATCCTCCCGCTCTGCGGCCGTGCCCGGCTCTGATGCCCCGTGAGGGACGCTTGGGGACAAAGAGGAGCTTGCAGCACTGCCGGGCCTTCTCGAGCATGCTGATTTATTAAAAATATGGATATTGATCTAGTACCGATATCCAACTGTGGCGGACAAAGGCTCTCTAACAGTTTAGAGTTAGAAAGTATGTTTATTGTGGGATAACTCCCAAATACACATCACAATTTACAGGTGCTTACAGAGTCCTTTTATCTATACAAGTATTGAATACCCAAAATACAAATGCATATTCATAACTTTGGTACATCCCAGTCCCCGATTTGTAAGGTAATTAGTTCAAAAGCTTTTAAGCATGCGTAGTTTGTTTCTTGAAATGGATCAATGGTCCCTTTCATGGGGAGGGGTCCCAAAATGAGGAAGTAAATGAAGTCTTCCTCGTTCTGACCTTTCCACCTTTTCAATGCAAATATGACAAATGAACCCATTGGTAAAACTCCCATTCCTCATCTTCAATTGGTTTCAGAGCAGAGGAGGCCTACAGTTGTCTTATGTACCTAAAAGCTATTTATCAGTTTCTATATTCTTCATTATACACCCAGCTAACCAAACATTATGTGGACAAGCAATCAAATATCAGTTAACTACTAACTCTTAACTTCATCAAGGCCTACCTATTTACTTTGATAAACTCTAATATTAAAGGCTTAACTTTAACTAAAACCTCAGCTCCTCTAAAATCCCGAAATTCTTTCAAGTTTATGTCTCAATGCAAAGGTGGATTTTAACCATCCCTCCCAGGGCTGCCGCTCTCTAGAGCCACCTGAGGGCTGGGGACAGGGCACAGTAATAGGTGCCGCTGTCGTCCTGGCAGGCGGCGGCGATGGTGAGGATGCAGGCGTTGCTGGCCAGGTCCTTGGTGGCCGAGAAGCGCTCGGGAGTCCTGGCAGGCTTGTGCTTGTCTCTCTCGGAGTTGTAGTAGAGCAGGTACGTGAGGGAGTGCCCCGGGCGCTGCTGGTACCAGGAGATGCCGAAGTGGCTGATGTTGTACTGCGGGCTCAGCATGCACGAGAGCCGAGCGCTCTGCCCAGGCTGCACGAACACCGAGTGGGGCTGGCTGAGAACGGGCTGAGCCCTGGCAGCTGCACACACCGGGGAGGCAGTTAGGGATGGGCTGAGCTGTGTCCCCCATCACAGCCCACAAAATATTCCTCAGCCACCACCCTGCTCATCGCATCACAAACGCCCTACTCAAACCAAGCCTCCTTGGACAGCCCAGCCTGCTCTCCACCTGCAGTGCCCCACAGAGCTGCCTCACTCCCTCACCTGTGCCCAGCACCAACGCCGAGTGGGGCTGGCTGAGCACGGGCTGAGCCCTGGCAGCTGCACGCACCGGGAATGCAGTTAGGGACAGGCTGAGCCGTGTCCCCCATCACCCTTTGTCCCCAAATGAGAAGGGGGACACTAACAACCCATCACTAACTCCACAAAACATTCCCCAGCCACCACCCTGCTCATCACAAGCCCCCTACTCAAACCAACCCCCTTGGAGAGCCCAGCCTGCCCTCCACCTGCAGTGCCCCCAGGCAGAGCTGCCTCCCTCCCTTACCTGTGCCCAGCGTCCCCAGCAGGAGCAGGGCTGTGACTCCCAGGGCCATGGCAGGAGGCAGGGGCAGGGAGGCTGTTTCAGAGCAGCTCTGGGTGCTGCACAAGCCCGGGTGCTGTGCTGTGGCCTGGCGGGGTGTATGTAAATGACACAGGGGGCTCAGGGACTCTGCTCCCCGGGGCTGCTCGCTCTGCTGCAGCTGGGCTTCAGGGAGGGGTGAGAGCCACCCACCTTCACCTCAACCCATTTCCTTCAGCTGCACCAGCACACCCACAGCTCACCCCATGCCCTGGGCATCACTGACCATCTCTCTTTGCTGAAGGGAGGAGCAGAGAGGTTTCCCGCAGTCCCACACTCACGCCCTTTGCTGCCGGGCATGCAGGAGCCTGAGCCACACCATGCCAAGGATGCCCTGGGCAGGCAGCAGCCTGGGGGCCACCAGGGAGAAGGGAGCTGTCCCATCACAGAAACGACAGAAAGCAAGCTGCTGCTGCCTTCATGCAGCTCCGTCACTGTGGCAGGAATGACTGGGCAGGGTCTCAGCAGAACTTGCAGCAGGGAGGTGCTGCGGGTGCTGCCTCTTGGCCAGGGCCCCTCAGGAGCAGCAGCATGGGCAGCCCTGCTGGGTGGGTGGGTGGGTGGGTGCTGAGGCCAGCGGGCAGGAGGTGTGGTGTCCCCAGGGAGAGCTGATGTCCCCAGGGAGAGGTGGCTCAGCACAGCTGCTGCGGAAGGACAGCAGACTGTCACAGCAACGGCCACCAGCTCAGCGGGCGTGAAGCCACTCCCGCCTGTGACACCTGCCACGGGGCCACTGTGTCACATGGCCGCCAGCCCGGGCTGTCCCCAGCCGTGAGGGCAGCGGGCACCTCTCATGTGCCAGAGCTGCTGGGCACCTCCTGCCCTCCCCAGGCAGGCTCAGCTCCTGCCAGTGCCACCTCATCACCACCCTCTGGGGAGGGTACAGCTGCTCTCTCCCTCTGCAGCACCCACAGTGTCCCCGAACAAAGACATTTGCAAGTTTGTACCTGCGGATATCAGCAGTTTGTGTTTGATGAGCTCTGGCAGGTAGGAGCACCCTGCAGGTGCAGCTGCTGCCCACCAGCACTCCCCACATTCTGCCAAGTGGTGCCAAGATGAACACGTCTCTCTGCACTTGTCCCAGGGGAGGAGTGTCACACACACACACACACACACACACCTTGTCCCAGTCTCTGAGCAGGTCAAGTCCATGGATTAGGCTGACTGTGAAGTGAAACCTGGCAAGACAGAGGGAAATCCCCTCCTCATGCAAAGAGGGGCATTCCAGAGAAAGGGAATTTGTCCTCACAGCAGTGAGCACTGGATAATGCAGCACATCAGTGTTGTTACTGGGTCCCTCCATTCCTGCCTCCCCATTGCTGAGCAGCCCAGGGACATGATTCCATCCATGTTTTCCACAGGAAAAGGGGATGATGCTACAGGGCCCTGGCTGCAGGAACACTTGCACAGCAACATTTGGGCACCAGACAGAAGATGCAGGCAGCACATGACCATGTCCACCACGGGGCTGCAAAACCCCATGCCACAGAGCAGGTTTTGAGCAGGATCCTCAGGGGGGTTTCTCCAGTGGCATCAGCCATGTCACACAGCAGGCCAGGCTGGCCTTGCAGCAATGCTGGCCTCAGCTAGGAGCAGGGTGAGCAGATGTGGCACCACCACAGCCCAGATGAGCTGCAGGACAAATGGGGGCGCCAGGAAACACCACGAGACTCCAGAAAGTCTGAAATTCAGAGCCTCTGGGACCACATGGAGCAGGCAGCCTTCCCACAGGCTGCTGTTTAGCTCTGCCTCCCCTCTCCCCCCGCAGGAGGCTCGGCAATCTGCAGGGGCCATTCACTCCCTGTTGCTGGGCAATCTGGCTACTGAAACCACAACAGCGTCCGTGGGGATGGACTGTCCTGGGCTGTGCCGCAGCTCCCAGCGCTGCCTGCAGGGAGGGACCCGGCAGCAGCACCATGTTCGCCACAGTGAGATTCGGAGGTAGGTGAGGGCAGCCGGGCACCTGGGCCACCCTGTCACCCCACCAGGGGCAGGCAGGGACACAGCACCCGGGGCTCAGCAGTGCCCAGGCTGAGGGAACGGGCAGGAGAGCTCTGCCAGGCACGGCAGCATCCTGCACATCACTGCTTTTCAAAAAGGGAGATCTGTTACCTCTACACTCCAAATCATGGAGGGAAAGCACGCCAGCAGAGCTGAGCTAAGCACGGGGAGAGAGGCTGGGGTGAGTGTGACAGTGTTCACAGGAGTCTGAGGATGAGGGAAGAGATGAGGATCTGACTCCATGTTTCAGAAGGCTGGTTTATTATTTTATTATATATATTATATTAAAACTATACTAAAATGAATAGAAGAAAGGATTTCATCAGAAAGCTAGCTAAGAACAGAAAAAGAATGATAACAAAGGTTTGTGTCTCAGACTTTCTGTCTGAGCCAGCTGACTGTGATTGGTCATTAATTACAAACAACCACGTGAGACCAATAAAAGATCCACCTGTTGCATTCCACAGCCGCAGATAATCATTGTTTACATTTTGCTCCTGAGGCCTCTCAGCTTCTTAGGAGGAAAAATCCTAAGGAAAGAATTTTTCATGAAAGATGTCTGTGACAGCTCAGGAGGAGTTCCCAGCCTGGCAGCTCTGGGAAAGCACCAGAGGGGGCCCTGCTTATGGAGAGATAACCAGAAGAGGCGTGGGGCACCAGTGGCAGCTGCCAGCAGAGCTCCTGTGTTCTGGGCTGTGTGGGAAGGGTTCCCTGGCTGCAATCCTGGCTCTCAGTGTCAGAGAGCAGGCATTTGTGGGAAGGAACAAGCAGCCCCTCTGCTGACCTTACCCAGCTGGCTGGAAGCCTTGGCCTTGCCCCAGACACTCGTGGCTGAGCCATCACACACACACAGTCCCAAGCCTTTGCTCCCTCTGCTATTTGAATTGGATCCCCAGCCCTGGGTGCTGACGTGTGTCAGCCCTGGGGGATTTCTCAATTGTGACAAACTCGGTCAGAGTTCATGGCCAAAATATCCTGGGTGACTCAGCCACAATCTGCAGCTCCTTCCCCGTGTGACTGGCACCAGCTCGTAGGAGGGCACTGGCACGGACTCTGCTTTTTCCTACTCATGCTGATGAAACAAATTGAAGGACAGAGACTCTTCATCAATCAGAACCATTCTCCCCAAATGAAAGTGCTCATCTTCTCCCCTTGCGCTGGAGCACTCAGCACTTACCCATGGCTGTAAGTCAGCTGCCCAAGGCCCTGCTGGTGCCACCTGGGGTCCTGCCTTTGCTGGCCACAGTGGGCACCTTGGAGCCACCTGCCATGCCCATGTGGTCCCTGGGTTTGGGGTGACCACGCTCCTATCTCAGGTCTCGTTCTGTTTGCAGCCAACTGCCAAGAGATGGTGAACCTGCTCTGCTCTGTCCAGACCCTCACAGGCCACCTGAAGTGGAAATGCCAGTGCAGGCCTGAAGGTAGGAGTGCTCTGTGGTCACCAAGGGACTGCCACTCACCCATAGAGAGCAGCACAGGGTAACAAATGGGTCACACGGGAGTCACAGAACATCCCAAAACACAGGGAAAGGGACAGCAAACCTCCCACTGCCCAGATCCTGCTCTAAGTGTAACTTGCCAAGGAAAATGCCTCTAAACCCCTCAGGCACATGTTGGCCCCACAGGGGCAGCCTGGGCTCCCTTCTCCACATCTCTCTCTCCAGACTGCATTGATCTGATGGATGAAAAGGGCACCCTGATGAACCTGAGCAAGGTGGAGGATCCTGCATCTGAGTATGCCAGTAAACACCTGCAGGGAAGGCAGCGCTACATCCTCCTCAGAGCTGTCCGTGAGTTCTGAGCAGCCAGCCCTGCTCTGGGGGCAGCTCTGGGGAGGGCTCTGCTCTGCAGCCACTGGGACACACCCAGGAGCTCTGAGGAGGCAGAGGCCAGCTCAGATGAACAGCTGGAGCTGAGCCTTTGTTTGTCCAAGGGCTGCTCCAGGGGAAAAGGAACCTTTCCTGGGCAGAACCAGCTGCCCCAGTTACAAGCCTTCAGTTTACAGACTAATCCATTTCTCCCACTCTGCTGCCAGGAGAAGAAAACTCTGAAGCCATCTGCTATGAATCCTTGCTTGAGGACCTGGGGAAACACTACCCTGAGCTCCCAGGTAAGAGCCAGGCACCCACCTCACCTCCACAGAGGAGTCAGGGGTGCAGGCATCACTCCTGTTCCCCCTCAGCCCTCACACAGCACCTGTTGGACTCTCCTCTGATCCCCCTGTGCTCCTCCAGGGCTCCTGGGGGCAGTGAGGGCACTCAGGCACCAAAGGAGGGGACAGGCCGGGCTGCTGTGCAGGACCCCTCCCAGTTAGGAGTGACAGCCCACAGCAGGCAGAGCCCTGTCCAGCTTGTCCCCCTGGCAAAGAGAGTCATCTCCTTGATGTCATTCCATGGGGAGGAATGACATCAGGAGAAACTGGGAAACCCTCAAGTGTCTCTCCAGGATGTAGTCTGACAGGTTGGCAGTGCCTTGCTCAACACGTAATGGGCAACTGACCAACACAGCAGGGAAACAACTCTGGAGGGGCTTGGTCACCCCACAGATCGGCTGCAGCAGCTCTCAGCAAGGACCCAGAGGACAGAGCAGAGGAAGAAGGGCTCCTTGCAGAGGGCTCAGCCTCACACCAGCTCCCGAGCCAGGAACAGGAGCACCTCACAGAGCAAGAGGAGCCTGGAACACAAGAGCACCCCTAAATGAGGGGCAGACCCATCACTGGTGAGCACAGCCCCCACCAGGTTCTTATTCCAGCACAGCAGAGCCCCCCGTACTGAGCCCCTCTCCCTGGGATCCCCTGTCCCCCCCGAGATTCACACATCCCAAGCTGTGGCACCCTGGTTTTTTAAGATTTTCTGAGCCTTCTGATGTTGACATTCTTGTAGTGAACTTTCTCACACACTTTCCGTAAATAACTCATTGTTTTGTATTCCTTTATAGAGGAGGAGAAAGTTGATGGACTGTTGGTCTGTCCAGTGTCACTGGAGAGGTGGCACTGTCACCCTCCAATCCACTGTCACTCTTGGAAAACTATAAATGTTAAGAGTCAGAAAATAAACTTCCCTTTTTCTTCACCTTGAGAACAGCGGTGTGAGCTTGAGTTCTTTTGTGTCCTATAGTGACAAAGCTGCACCCTGACAAACCCAGCAACCCCAGCATCACAGCCAGGCACAGGCTCCATCCTCCTGCCCCCCTGGCATGGCCTGCACCCCCAGGGACAAGAACCTGCACCTCCTCCCCACCCAGCTGCACTCCCAGCACAGCGGGGGCTGCTTCCCACTGCAGCAGGGACTTTTCTCAATTTCTCAAAGGGACTTTTCCCTTTCTCCAGGAAAAGCTGCTCCAGAGACAGCACAACTGCAGGAGCAGCACTGTGCCAAGATGGGTAAAGGCAGGACACACCTGCTGCAGGTGCTGCTGCTCCTTCTCCACCCAGAGCAACACACCAACAGCATAATACACTTATTTCTTAAAGGGAGTTAAGCAGCTTTGGAGTGGTTCCTCTCTGCTCTCAGCACACAGAGCACTTGGGCTTTTAATCTCTGCCATCTACATTTTCCCTTGGCTGTCTCTAAGCAGAACACCAGACACCCCTGCTAAGGCCAGGCACAGCTCAGGGTATCTCTGCCAAGAATTTAAGACTGTGACATTTAGAAGGAGCAGGATTTTCAACACCAGCCCCCAGTACCTGCTAACAGCATTTACCACCCAGATTTGGATTTCCTCACAGATCCCAGCAAGGGGCTGAGAACTTGCCCTTTATTCAACAGTCAGATCAAAGGTTAAAAGACTCATTCTGGCATGAAAAATGCATCAGTTAAGTACCTGAAAGTGTCCTGGCTTCACTGCTGTGCCACTAAAACTCCAGCTGAAACCTCAGAATTCCCTGTTAGACCAGCATGAGGAACAGGGTGTCCTGCTGGAGGCCAGCAATCACGAGGCTGTGCTGCCAAGGTGACTGCAAGAGCAAAGCAGCTCCAAACTTCCCCTGCTGCCAGTGCCCTTGAGAACATTGCATAACCTGCTGAAGCCTCAGAGTCACATCAGCCAACTGTACCCCAGTGCCACAGCCAGACAGGTCACACTCTCAGCTCTGAGGGCAGGACAGGTACTCAGGAAGAGGATATCTATAGGAAAGTGATTTGTCACTGAAAATCCCATGGGACACGTGTTGGCTTAGCTCATTCAGCCTCTCCTTGGCCTGGAGGGCAGCCAGTGTCTGGATCCCCTTGTGCCAAGTCATGCAGGCCCAGTCCCTGCTAGGCTGCACCCCATTTCCAGGAATACACACTTGTGCCTTGTCCTTCGGCTGACAATGTTCATGCTTTGGTAGCTGGATTTTAGCTTAAGAATTAAATAAAGAACATGCACAGGTGATAGGTCCAAATAAATTCTTTTATTTCTCTGTAATAAATACAGTGCTATCTGAACACTGAAGACCCTTGGGTCCAATCATTCCCTTCCTTCCCTACTAGTTCAGAAGTGAATTACCACTAGAATACTCCTGGTCACTCTGCTCCCTCCAGCTCTGTCTGTCCTGCCACTCCCTGGGGACAGCAGGGCTCTACACCACGATCCTCTTCCCTACGAGGGGGCCAATTCTTCACAGGAGAGAAGAAACACCTGCAGGGAGGAAGCAGAAGGTCAGCATTAGGAACACGTTCCAGCAGCTGGAGTTAAAGCTCTCTCACCCAGTGTAACCAGACCATGACCTCACTAAGGACAGAAGCTTGTGCCAAATACAGCAGGAATTAGAGAGTCAGCCAGGGAGAGCTGCCCATGGCAGCAAGAGTGGATTCTCTAAGAAGGTGCCTGCAGCCTCCCAGCCTTCACAGAGACCTGGCCACAATCATTTCCCCTTCCCAGCTGCCTTCCTGACTAAATTCACAACTACTTCCTACTCAAGCCCTAAAGGGCGCTATATACCAAAAAAACATTTCTGTAGCCCTCAAGCCCTCTGCGGCGTTGTGCTGTCACAGCTCCCTCCCGCAGCTCCCGGCCCCGCTCACCGTTGCTGTACTTGCACTGCTTCAGCGCCTCGTTGAAGCCCTCGCACAGGGTCAGGTCCCGCTGGTTGGTGGCGCACTCCAGGAACTGCTTCATCTCATAGTGGCACGGTCCGTACGGCGACTGCTGCAGCACGGCCGGCGGCTCCTGCGCCCACGGGCCCGGTCAGGCCGGCGGGGGCAGCGGCGCCGAGCCCAGCGCGCTCCCGTCCCCTCCAGCAGGGACGGCTGCCCGTCCGTCCGTCTGTCTGTCCGTCCCTCCCCCCCTCCCGGCCCCGCTCCCCTGTCCCAAGGGCGGCCCAAGGGCACGGCCCGGCCCCGCTCGCACCTGGGCGGGCGCCGCCGCCTTGGCGGGCTCGGAGGAGCCGCCGCTGAAGGCACCGGTGATGGCGCTGCCCACGACGTGTCCCACGGCGGAACCCACGGCCACGCCGGCCGCCGTGCTCGCCATCTGCGCCATCAGCCCGGGCTGCGCCGGCTGCGCCGCGGGCATCGGGGCCGCTGGGGCCGGGCTGCGGAGAGAAGGGAGTCATGAGGGGCGGCGCGGGGCGGCGAGCCGCGGTGTGCCCGCCTGAGCCCGGCCGAGCCGCGGTACCTGGCGGGCGCGGGGTGCGCGGGGGCCTTGGCGGGCCGGGACACGCTCCTGCTGCCGCGCGCCATGGCTGTGAGCGCGCCCCGCCCCGCGCCCGCCTTTAAATGACACGCGCCCACACGTGACGCAGCGCGCACGCGCAAACGGCGGCTGCAGCCAGGCCACGCCCCGCTGTGGGAAGGAGCTGCTCCTGCAGAGCGCATGCGTAGAAGGCGCGGGGAGTCCCGTGTACCGCCCGCCTGCCCCCGGCAGAGGGCGCGCGAGAACCGTGCGGGGCCGGGAGCGGGAACCGGGAACGGGATCGAACACGGGACCGGTAATGGAACCAATCACGGGATCGATAATAGAACCGGTCACGGGATCGATAATGGAACAGGGGACGGGATCGAACAGGGGTTCGATTATGGAACCAGTGACGGGATCGATCATGGTATCGATAATAGAACCGGTGACGGGATCAATCACGGGATCGATTATGACCCAATAACGGGATCAGTAATAGAACTGGTAACGAGATCGATCACGGGATCAATAATGGAACAGGTGACGGGATCGGTCACGGGGTCAGTAATGGAACCAGTCACGGCATTGATCTCAGGATCAATAATAGAACCGGTCACGGGATCAATCACGGAACCGGTCACGGGATGGGTCATGGACTCAATAATGGACCTGGTCACAGGATCAGTCATGGGATCGATCATAGAACCGGTCATGGTATCAATCACAGAACTGATAACGGGATCAATCACAGGATCGATCATGGAACTGGTCACGGGATCAATAATGGAACCGGTCCCGGAATCGATACAGGATCAATCACGGGACCGATCACCGAAACATCGAGACACCCGAACACCGAAACAACCACTGAGTGCAGGCGCTCAGCCAAGGCCGCCAGTGCCCGCTGTCCCCGGTGCCCGGTGTCCCCGGTGTCCCCAGTGCCCATTGTCCCCAGTGCCCATTGTCCCCGGTGCCCGCTGTCCCCGGTGCCCGCTGTCCCCGGTGCCCGCTGTCCCCGGTACCGCACCGCGCAGTTTCCGAGCACCCCCAGGCGGTGACCCCGTGCGGGGCTGGGCAGCCCCTTCAGTGCACAAATCTGTCCCTGATGTCCAAGGCGAACATTCCATCCCAAATTGAGGCCGTTCCCTCTTGTGCCGCCTGCGGGAGCAGAGCGATCCCCGGGAGCGCAGGGACAGCGGCCCCGGGACAGGGCCCCGGTTCGGCGCTGCAGGGCGGGACACGGCGCCGCTCCCCGGGCAGGGCTCTGCGGAGCTCGGAGCTGCTCTGCCGGGTGTGGGGCAGGCCCGGAGAGCGTGAAGGGGCTTGTACCGGGCAATGAAGGCGGCGGGAACGAGGGAATGCGAGCGCTCCGCAATTGGGGCAGGGCAAGGAGCTGCCGGCGAGGAGGGAAGGCAGGAATGATGTGGTCTGAACCAGTGACCAGCAGAACAATTTTTGCAGCAGCCCTCTGGATACAAACCAGGAGATCAAGGAGCGCTGTGCAAGGCGTGGACATTGTTGGGCAGGAGGAATCCTTGAAAAGATGATGATGAGCCCTCAAATAATGAAGAGACAGGCTGGACGACGCCAGCTTTACCTCCAGACCAATTTCCTGACAATTATCTCTTCCCTGGCACCCCCACTTGTCTCCAGGGCCCCTCAGTGTCTCCCTGGAACGGGCCTCGTTGCCACCTCTATCTTTGGGTGTTCCTTCCCCCAGTGGAGAGAAAAAATTCCCAAAATTGAGAAGGATCCAGAAGCTGTCCAGGAAAAAGAAATATCGCAGCTGTGTCGTGTCTCTAAGGCTGCGTTCGTGCACTCAGCAAGTTGTGAAAAGCAGCTCTTTGGGCTGGTTCATTGACTGGCAGGAATTAGAGAGCTCAGCCTCTGCAGGGCTGGCAATTAGCTGCCGTGGAAGTGTTTGTGTAGAGTCAAATTTCCAGCACGAGGGAGAAGAGAAAAGCGTTTGGAAAAGCAAGCCGCCCCTCGGTGCGGGAGCCGGGCGGGCAGGGGGAGCTGCAGCTCCCGAGGGAAGGAAAGGATCGAGGATGGTTCCCAAACAAACCCCACTGCGAGGGGAACACCCCCAAATCCTCCCCCTGCAGTGCCCCAGGAGCTGTGCAGTGCAATTTCACACCCAGCATTTCTTTCCCTGCCTCAATTCTCCCACCGACAGAGGGGCCGAGCAGCTGGGAACGCTGGAACGGGGCTGCAAAGTTCCCACCCCAGCAGCACCTGCACTTTCCCCTTTTCCCAGCTCCTGGGGATGTCTGGCTTCTTTCCTTGAAGGGAAGAGCGTGTCCCTGTCCTGAGGAGCCACGAGAGCAGAGAGGAGGGATGGACAGGACAGAGGAAGGGGAGACGAGGATGGGTGAGCTCAGGGAGGCCCTGGCTGTGAGGAGCATGAGCTGGAGGGAGGAAAACACGGATTCAGGGGCACAGGGAGTGCCAGAGCCCCAGCTGTAAGAAATCACCATTCATTATTTCAGCACACCCAGAAGAACTTGCTGAAGGATCCCGGGCTCCCTCTTTGGGACGCTTGGATTTGCTTAATTAGACACAAAGTTGTCCTGTGCTGAGGAGAGCAGCTACTCCGGCTTTACTAATGGGATAATTGGGTGTGTACACAGCTCCACCCCGCACACCCCACCGGGAGAGGCCCCGCACCCGCAGTTGTGGTGTCAGGTCTCCCTGCCTTTCCCCATTTTCCATGGTTTTTGCCCCATTTTTGCAGTTCTCAAGGAGGATGAGTCCCTGATCATTGCCCCATTTTCCCCCATTTTTTCCTCATTTCCCCCCGTTTTTCCCCATTTTTTTTTCACTGTTTTTTCCCATTTTTTCACCATTCTCCCTGTTTTTTCCCCAGTTCCCAAGGAGGACAAGTCACTGATCATTTCCCCATCTTTTCCTCCCCCTCATATTTCCCCCATTTCCCCCCCATATTTCCCCCTTTTCCCCTGCTTTTTCACATTTTTCCCATTTTCTCTGGTTTTTGCCCCAGTTCCCGAGGAGGACGAGTCCCATATCATCGGGGGCCAGCCCTGCTCCGTGGCCCAGTGCCTGTTCCAGGACAATTCCCCCCATTTTTTTCCCATTTTCTCACTGTTTTTTCCCATTTTTCATCATTTTCCCCCCATTTTCCACCGTTTTTCATGTGCCCCATTTTTGCAGTTCTCAAGGAGGACAAGTTGCTGATCATTTCCCCATTTTTTCCCCATTTTTCCCAATTTATTCCCCATTTTTCCCCATTTTTTTCCATTTTTCCTGTTTTTTCACCATTTTTCCCATTTCCCCCTGTTTTTGCCCCAGTTCTCGAGGGACCATCCTCCCACTGCAGGAAGGCCTCATTTACATCCAATTACCCTCACAAAAATTTTCACTCTTTGACCAGCCAAACTTCCAAATTCCGCTATTTTTCACCCTCATTTTGCCCTTTGATTCAGTGAAGTGGCTTCATTTTGTCTTTTTCTTCTTCCCTGCCCCAGATCTCTCCTTACACAGCTGTTGGGGCTTGCCTACACTTGAAGGTTTTGCCTCTGCATTTAGGGACGTATAAATCTGAAAGATAATCACTAATTCTTGAATACTTCTGGAAGGATTTACTCAAAAATCAGTAATTTCTGAGTAACTTGGTGCCCTGGCTCCCAGTTTAGCTTCCTTTTAGCATGAGAGCGTGCAGGGGCACATCTGGGCACTGCAGTTATTTGGGTTACAGCAAATTGCTTGCTCGGGGAGCCGGGCAAGCTATTCAAAGCAGCACAAAGCGTCTGATGGGTTCGCCAATATTTTTGTTTGTGGACAACCCCCCCCTAAAAAAGACAGAAGAGAACCCTCCAGTTCTTACCAATGCGTTGTTTGCTGCTCAAAATTACTCCGTGAATCATTTGGGACTGGGTGTATGCAGGCAGTGGTTTCTCATGCCCTCCTTTTATTTTGCTCTTTGAGCTCCAGCTCGTCTTAATTTGCTTGTGCCAAGGGGCTGATTTCAGTCCCCAAGGTGCACACAGCAGAGCACTCAGAGGGAAAGGTACTCAAGGTGGAAATATGCAAGAACTAACTTTTTATCCTATACAGTTTTTAGCAAGCAGAGTTGCAGCCAACAAATAAGAATTTTAAAACAAACAAAAAACCCTGAACAAACAAAAAACCCAAAACCCAAAACAAAACCAAAATAAACCCCCCCTCAAAAAACCCAAAAATTGCTACCACTAAACAGAAGTCACAGATTTTTCATGAGCAAATGGCAAATTTCCGCTGCTCCCCCGGGGATGACAAGGAGCAGTGTCACAGGCACAAAACCAAAATAAACCCCCCAAAAAACCCCAAAAAACCAGGCAAGTTGCTGCCACTGAACAGAAGTCACAGATTTTTCATGAGCAAATGGCAAATTTCCGCTGCTCCCCCGGGGATGACAAGGAGCAGTGTCACAGGCAGGTGATGGTGGCACTCAGCCCCGTGTGCCACTCCCCACGCCCCATCCTGCTGTCTGCATCCTCGCTCCGCTGCTCTTTGGCCAAAATTCAACCCCTGCCACCAAGCGCCGGTGGTGCAGGAGGGAGAGGAGCCGTGGGAGGAGGAGCAGCCCGCTCGGAGTGACTGAGGAGCTGCAGAAGGGGCTGCGAGGGGAGGGAGGCAGCGCCCAGAGCCCCGTTCAGCTTTCGAGCCCCGTGCTCCGGGATCTCCACATGCCATTTCTTGGATGTGGTTTGCCCCCAGGGCAATCTCAACAGCTGTGAAGTTTCAACAGATGAACGATGTAGTTTTCAATAAGTTTCACCAGGCAGAGGGAAGGATTTTAACTCGTTCGTGCTAGCCCACTTTTGGGCTGAAGGATCTTCTGGACCCGAATCCATTCAGGCCAGGAGTGTTTGCTGTTTGAGCCCCAGGCACAGCTGAGCTGCACTGAAGTTTTCCCCATCACAAGAGGTTTCTCTCAGCCCTGCCCATGGCTCTTGGGAGGTGCAGGAACATCCCTGCCTTCACCCGAGCCACTTGGACCCACTCCGGTGGAGGAAGGTACCAAACGTGGATGCCCTCAACTCCTGGTGAGGAAAAGAGACATGACAGAAAGACAATTTTCCAAATCTCCTTGTGGCAACTGCATCTTGGAAGTTCCATTTCCTTTGTGCTCTCTCATCCAGAAGTGGGGTTTGTGCTCCTGCAGTCGTGTTCTCATCCCAGCTGAAGGATGATGCCATTCACTGTGACTGCAAGAGGGGCTTTGTGTTCCTGAATTCTTCAGTCAGGGAAGTCAAGAAATTCCAGAACACATCAGGTGTATCCTCAGGAGGATTCAGGAGGAGGAATTGACCTGCTGTGCACAGGACAGGACAGCAAGGCTGGGTCCTGAGGTGAGAAGCCAGCACAGGGATTTTGGTGCATGTCTAAGCAGTGGGGCTGTGGCCTTTGCTGCCTCTCCCTGGCAGGGATCCGTCAGGAGCCCAAAGCAGCAGAGAGCTCACAGAGATGTCAGTGCTGAGTGAGCCTGGGGGGTCTCACACCTGCTCAGGCTTCCCCTGCCCTGCCTCACCTTCAGTGGGCTCAGCGTTTCCTCCAAACCCAAATGTCTGCCCAGAGGCCCTTCCCTGCTGCTCCTGCACTGCTGCTCCCTGGCCAGCCTGGCTGCCCCTCTCTCTGCAGACAGACAGACAGACAGACAGACTGACAGCAAACATCTCCAGGGGCTGCCCCCGTGGTTCCCTACAGCTCTGGAGGGCACTGATGGAGTTTCCCTGTAGTGAAACAACACAGGACCAGCTACAAGCTCGAGGATGGGTCTGTGTGTGAGCCAGTGGTATCTCCTTTTCACATGGAAAGTAAATAACGCTGTAAATGCACAGGGCAGGGATGCCCATGACCTTCAGGAAGCTCTTAGCACCAGCCCAGGAGCAGCTCTGAGCTAGAACACTGCAGTGAGAGCCTCCCCACCTCTGCCCCTTCAAGCAAAGACACAGCTCCCCAAGAGATCTTGGGGGCTCTGCAGCCTCTACACAACACTGCACAGACACAGATTTGGGGCCTTTTGTCCCAGCTCTCCAAAATGTTTCATGAGTTTTAGTCGCCACATTGCTCTCCGTGTCCTACTGAGGGTCTCCAGCCATCAGCTTCCAACAGAGATGTCTC
The DNA here is from genome assembly GCF_047830755.1 of Zonotrichia albicollis. Taxonomy (NCBI): domain Eukaryota; kingdom Metazoa; phylum Chordata; class Aves; order Passeriformes; family Passerellidae; genus Zonotrichia; species Zonotrichia albicollis. Next base: position 12,075,871 of record NC_133836.1, on the reverse strand, counting down.
AAAACTAAGTATCAGATCCCATCTTTTCCTTCCTGTAAAAGAAGCCAGTGGAACCTCCTTTTCACATGGAAAGTCAATAACACTGCAAATGCACGGGGCAGCCTGGTTGTGCACTCTGATTTCTCATGATTTCTGCTGAAATGCTTTCCTTTCAGCTGGTATCTCTGCCAGAGCCACCCATGGGCTCCTCCACAGGATCACTGCAAACACCCCCTGTAGCAACAGCCTGACCTTTTGTAAAATCAGTGATCTGAGCTCTCTGGGAAGGCTGGGCACTGTGGGTGCTGTGCTGGGTCCATTCCCAGCCTTGGGCAAGCTCTCTGGTGCCCTTTCCAGATGGATCTCCAGAGGGGTCTCTGGGTGCTGCCCTGGATCTGAGGCTGCCACAGGGAGTTTGTGACAATTCAGTCTCCGAGTTCAGCAACTGCAGCCTGAGAGAAAGCAGAGAAACACTTTGGGAACATTGGGAACAATTTATCCCAGTGACATTTGCCAGTGGCAGTGCAGTTGTGTCACACAGAGCATCCAGGCAGGGTGGAATGGCAGGACATGGCATCACTGCTGTGCAGCTACAGCTGGAGAGGCACTTTGCATCCCAGAGGAGCCAGGAGTGTGCTCACACCACCAAAATCCACATTTCTGTGGTCTCCCTTCATGGATATCTCCTCGGGGATGAATTTTTTTGCTCTCCTGTCTTTTTTTCCCCCTGGCTCACATCCCCACTGCCTTCACATGGGTTTATTTATTCAGAACTCTGTGTCTGGCTGATTTTGCTCACCTAGCACTAAGGATCCCATGAGTGCAGCCTCTATCCTGCCCAGGTGTGGGGAGCCCTGTCCTTGCCAATGCAGCCTGCCCATCCTGGGGACAGACCCCTCTGGCCCTGAGCCTGCCCAGGACACGGTGCCAGGGCAGTGAGGAGGAGCAGGAGGGTCCCAGCGCTGTGTGAGAGGAGCTGGGGCTGCCCCAGGGAAGGGAGTTCAGCAGCTGGGAAGGGGGAGAGGGAGCCGAGGGGTTTGGCTGCTCTGAGCAGGAACGTGCGCGAAGAAAAGCCTCGACCCAACCCTGAATTCCACAGCTCGACTCCAGGGACAGGGAGAGGGAGAGAGGACAGGACGGGACAATTCCGGCAGCCCCGCGACTTGTTCATGAAAGCCTCATCTCCCCAGCCCTGCCTGCCTCCTCCCCCATCGCCTCCGCGGCTCACGCTGGGTTTTATTAACGCAGCTCCCCTCGGGCTAGAGGGAATCACGTCCCAGGAGACATTCCAGTCTCAGATCAGCTTCGGAGGGGATCAGAGGGAGCCAAGGCTGGGGGGGCGTTCCACCGGGGCCCTTCCATACGCGGGGAGCCGGCAGGCCGGGAGCGCTGCACGACGGCACCGGCAGCTCCCGATGGGAGCCCGAGAGCCTCGGGCTGCGGCCGAGCCCTGCCCGGTGCTGTGTGCCCGGTGCTGTGCCCGGTGCTGTGCCCCAGCCACTGTGTCCCCTGCTCTGTGTCCCAGTCACCCATGCTGTGCCCGGTGCTTTGTGCCCAGCCACTGGTGCTGTGCCCGGTGCTGTGTGCCCAGCCTCTTGTTCTTTGTGTGGTGATCTGTGTCCCAGCCACCTGTGTTGTGCCTCCTGCTTCTGTGTCCCATCACGCATGCTGTGTCCCCTGCACTGTGTCCCAGCCACTTGTGCTGTGTCCCAGTGCTTTGTGTCCCAGCCACCCATGCTGTGCCCAATGCTTTGTGTCCCATCACCCGTGCTGTGTCCCCTGCACTGTGTCCCAGCCACGTGTGCTGTGCCTCCTGCTTCTGTGTCCCATCACCCATGCTGTGTCCCCTGCTCTGCATCCCATCACTCGTGCTTTGTGTGGTGCTCTGTATCCCAGCCACCTGTGCTGTGCCCAGTGCTTTGTGCCCAGTCACCCGTGCTGTGCCCCAGCCACCCTTGCTGTGCCCGGTGCTCTGTGTCCCATCACCCATGCTGTGTCCCCTGCTCTGTGTCCCATCACCTGTGCTGTGTCCCCCTGCTCTGTGTCCTGACACCTGTGCTGTGTCCAGCTCCTGGCCAGGCTCTGCCAGGTGCTGGTGCCCGGGTGGGCACAGAGGGCTCTGGGCAGTCACTGTGGCCCTGTGGTTCACTGGGCTCGCTGTTGGTGACCCACAGCCACAAGGACTCAGCCCCGGGCCAGCCGTCCCCGAGCACCACCAGGACCCCAGTGCCAGCCCCTCGGCACCACGGCCCTGCAGCAGCCGGAGCAGCAGCGGTTCCTGCCGCCAGGAACGGGAGCCGCTGGCTCCCAGGCGTCTAGCTCCCCAGGTGAATTGCGGTGCACCCTGAGCCCGTGCCAGGAAAATGCCAGCAGATGAAACTGCGTCTCAGGCCAAGAGACACGAAGATGGATGTGTTTTCCTCGCCCTGCTTATCTCGCAGGCAGCGCTTCCCAGGCGAGCCCGGCTGTGTTTGTGTGCGCTCGGCTCCTGGCACGGGGCAGGATGAGCAGACACAAACACTGCGGGCGCTGAGCGGCTCCTGAGCCCGGCCCGGCCCTGCCCGCACCGCGGCACCGACCGAGCCGCTCCTGGGCCAAACCAGGGCTGGGCCAGGGCTGAGTCCGGGGCTGGGCCTAGGGTCAGGTCCCAGGGCTGTCTGTAGCTGCTCTGGGGCTGCAGAGGGAGAAGAGAGAGGAAGAACCGGAGCACCCCGCAGCTGCTTGGGCACCGTGCAAACTGCACTGTGAGCTGCCCTGCACTGTGAGCTGCCCTGCACTGAGAGTTGCCCTGCACTGAGAGCTGCCCTGCGCTGTTGTCTTGGTTTGGAAAGACAGGAGTCTGCTAAGGATGGCAGGAGCTTCCCCTGAAATGGAGAATGTAAACCCTCCCCACCCACTCCCCGTGCCCGTGTCTTGGGCTGCCAGCAGAGGGGAACCGGGTAATTCAAAAAGCACTCCTGATCAATCATGTTTACATGGGCATTCACTGCACTGACCCCCAGCCCTGTTTGCACCCACCACCACCTGTACAAACACCAACTTTGCCTGCCCAGGAGAAAAAGAAGGTGCCAAGGCCAGAGAAAAGGGGAATCCCAAAAGCAAGAGGTGAGAACAGAGACTTGCCTGGTGGGGACGTGTCCTCATTTGTCACCCGCTGAGCAGTGATGCTGGAGACATCAGTTCATGAGGTTATCTCCTGCAGAGAGAGCAGGAAAGACATCAGAGAAATCAAAGGGTTTTGGCTCCTGGAGCCTCTTCCAGCTGCTCAGGGCAATGCCCAGGGGGTGTAAAGCTCAGTGCTGACTTTGCAGGGGACCTCAAGCCCAGTCCCCAGGCACACAGAACGCAGCTGTGAAAGTCACACCAGGGAGGTGACAGGAAACAAAGGACTTTGGACAGACAGGCTTAATCCATTTAAATTCAGTTTCTCTCTCAGTTCCCTCCCCTTTCCCCTTGGCTCTCATCAGAAACTCTTCCCCACCTCCCCTCAGTCCCAAGTGCCTTACAGCAGTACCACACCCAAGAGGGCTGAGGGAATTATTCCACCTCTCTGCTGCTCACAAAGAATCAAACCTGCTGTTCTCTTCCCCTGGCACAGCCCCTTTCCCCCCAACACCTGCTGGGTGCAGAGTGAGGTTATCCCCAGCTGCTGGTTCCTGCTGAGACTCACATTACCATGCTGCTTTGCCTGCCCAGGTGCTCACAAGGCCCTCCTTGTTGGGACGTCTTAGGGGAGTGGGAGAAGAGCTGATGCTTGTGGTCAGAAGGACTTGGAAATCTCCTGCCTGCTCTGCCACTTGCTGGGGCTGGAAGGCCCTGAACAGGTGCTGAGCAAGAAGAGCTCCATGTGTGGGATGCTCAATCAGCAACATCAGTGACCATGGGGACCTCTCAGCCGTGAGAGCTTCCACTGAGCTCCTGCAGCATCCCAAGGAGCCCAAGTGTCACAGACATCTTTTATGGAAAATCCTTTCCTTAGGATTTTTCCTCCTGAGAAGCTGAGAGGCCTCAGGAGCAAAATGTAAACATTGATTATTTGGTTCTGTGGAATGCAACAGGTGCATCTGTGATTGGCCCATGTGGTTGTTTGTAATTAATGGCCAATCACAGTCAGCTGGCTCAGGCTGTCTGCCCGAGACACAAGCCTTTGTTATTGACTCCTTCTTTTTCTATTCTTAGCCAGCCTTCTGATGAAATCCTTTCTTCTATTCTTTTAGTATAGTTTTAATGTAATATATATCATAAAATAATAAATCAAGCCTTCTGAAACATGGAGTCAGATCCTCGTCTCTTCCCTCAAACTGAGACCCCTGTGAGCACCATCACACCTGAGTTTGGCTCCAGCCAGACAGGAGCTGCAGGAAAGCAAGCAGAGAGTGAGATGTCAGAGTGGAGATGTCAGAGTGGGAAATGTCAGAGGGGAGATGTCAAAGTGGGAGATTTCAGACTGAGGGATGTCAGACTGTCGGTGCTCTGGGGCTGGGGTGGGAGCTCTGTGCTCATCCCTGCGCATCCATGGGGCTGCATGGACAGCACAGACAGCGGCTGAGAGAGCTCCCAGCTCAGGATCACAACAAGAAGGAATTCTGCACGCTGCACACAGGGCATGGCAGTCCCCAGGACACCCAGCAGCCATTTTCCTGCTGCTGAACTTCTACTGGCTTGGCTGGGAAATATCTGTGATCCCAAACACAACATGCACTCTCTTTTGTGCTGAGGGCCTTGGCAGGAGCCAGCAGTTCTCACACACAGCTCCATCTCTGCAAGGACCAAGTTTCCCAGAACGCTCCCTTTAAAATCTCCCTTCATTAAGAGGAGCCAAGCTGCCTGGTGCTGCCTCACAGGCTGCTCCCATTCCTCTCTGTGCTTCCCCAGGGCTCCACTGCCACGGGCTGGAAAGCTCTGAGCTCCCAGAGACACCAGCACTAAAAGAAAAGACACTAAAGAAAAGGGAGACAAAGGCAGGAAAGCTTTTTTCACTGGGACCCAGCTGTCTGGCTCAGAGAAAGGCAAGGAACAAGGATCTGCTCTGCATTCCTGGGGCACAGCCAGAGTAAGAGCAGAAGGGTAAATTCCACAGTGCAACGTGGTTTTCCCTGCTCCCCTGTCCCCTTTACAAACAAGGCCTAGGGGATGCTCTGAGCATGGTGCTGGGACATCTTGCTAACAGCCTGTGAGTTAAACACTGCAGCACCTTCCACAGCCAGCCAAGGCCAGGCTCTTTCTTCTCACATCTGCTCACCGTACCCAGGATTTACATCGTCAGTATGGTTCCCATAAAACTAAACATGAACAACTGATCACAGACAAATAAAGCAGTAATAGAGCCTGGGATGTCAGGAAGCCTTACTCACTCCCTGCACACCAGCCCAGGCAGCTGGAGATCAAAGTTTTCTTATTTGCAATACATTTCTTGAAACAATTTTCAGCTAAACTCAGTCTGCTGAGAGGATGCTGACACAATCCAGGGCTTCTCCCATAGAAACTAGAACCAAGAAACCAGATCTGTGCCTTGCTGCCTCCATCTCCAGGTGGCTGAGCAGATGGAGAAGGCTTTGGCATCTCCAAAATGAGGAGCTGCTCCCTTCCTTCCCCTCCCTCAGCATCCCTGCTCGGGAAAGCCTTCTTGCACAGGGTGAGTGAAAAAGTGAGCAAAGCAGAGCTTTGCACGGGCAAAGCAGGAGTTCAAACTCATCAAAACACTGCTGTGAGCTATTCCCCATGGGGACTGGAGTGGTCTCGAAGGGTTGAGGATGGGATTTAGTGCTTGGTGCCCTTAGGTGAGGATGGGCTTAGTCTTTGGTGCCCTTAGGCAGGAGGGTGAGAGACACCTTTAGAGGGGCCCGTTTGAAGGCTCCCAGAGTCAGGCAGGAGAGTGAGAGACGCCTTTAGAGGAGCCCGTTTGAAGGCACCCCAGGGCAGGCAGGAGAGGTGAGGGACACATTTAGAAGAGCCCGTTTGAAGGCTCCCCGAGTCAGGCAGGAGCCGGGGGCCAGTGCCGGGCAGGCGTGGGAGGGGGTCCCGCCCCGTTCCGCCCCCGGGGGGTGGCGGGGCGGAGCGGCCGGCCCGGGCGGGACCGGACCCCCCTCCCGCGATGCGGCCGGGCCGTGTCCCCCCGGCCCGAGCAGCCGCGGCTCGGGGAGAACAAAAGGCAGGAGCGGGAGGAGGCGCGAGGAGGAGGAGGGCAGGCGGCCACGGTGGGGGGATAAAAGGCTCTGCGGGACCCCCCCCTCCCCTCCCTCCTCGTGTGCCCCATGTCCGAGCCCGCTCCGCCGCCCGGCATGGCCCGCCCGCCGCTGCCCGCCGCCGCCGCCTTGCTGGCCGCCGCTCTGCTGCACTGCGCGCCCGCCGCGCCCGCCCGCCGACACAAGCCGGTGAGTCGGGGCCGCCCGGTGCCTCCCTCCGCGTCCCCCGGTGCTGTCCCAGGGCGGGATCTCCCCGCTGAGCGGGATGAGCTGTGTTATCCCCCCGCCGCTCCATCCATCCATCCCCGAGCCGCGCTGGGGATGCCGGCATGGGAATCACCGGCCGCGGGACGCTGCCCCTGCCCCGGCCGTGCCTCCCGCTCCACAGGCTCCTCCTGCCTTCTTGGGGAGCTTTCACAGCCGTGTTCCCGAGGGAAAACGGGGACAGGGACCAGGAGAGCTTAGGAGAGGACGCGGCATCCATCCATCCCCCGTGCTTCAGAGGCAGCAGAGCCCCCGCTGCTGCTCCGACACCCCCTGCGCGCTGCGCTGGCAGCTCCCGAAGTTACGGCAGACGAGAGTGAAGGGATGAATGAAAGGCAGGCAGGAGAGGAGCAGCAGGGCTCCTTCTTCCTGCAGATCCTGCCCGATCCCTGCACCTGGGACCGGAGAGGAGCAGCGGCGTGCGGGGGATTTGGGGACGGGAGAGGACAGAGAGCTCCTTGTGCTGGGAATGTGTGCGTGTGTAATCGCGTTATTGTAGACATGCGCTTCGCTGCTGTGCCATGAAATAATAACAGAGCAAATGCCCGGTAGCAGCCCAAGGGGATTAGTTCAGGTTCTGTCGATGGTTTTATTATCAGCTCTGTCATCTGAGCGCTTTCTAACTTGGCTGCTAAATCTGCTGTGGGCTGGGACTTGGCACGGAGCAGCCTTGGCCCCCAAAGTGCTCGCATTCCTCCGAACGAAATGTCACCGCGCTCTGCCTCGGGGGAAGGTGAGGCCGAGCGCTCGCTGGTGGCACCCTGGTGGCACCCTGCACTCCAGGAATGTCGCTGCTCTGAGGGCTTGAGTCCCATCCGAGAGCAGCAGGGGCTGGGCTGGGAGGGCAGAGCTCCACTCGCACAAAGCTGGAGGCTCCTGGTTCCCGTGGGCTGGCAGGTGCCTTGGGCTCTGCCCTGTGTGAGCTCTGAAGCTGCTGCTCCTGGGGGAGCCTGCACAGCCCCTGGTCCTGGCCAGGCTGCCAGCAAGGGCCTGTGTGGGGTCCGGGGGAAGGGAGAGCCAGCCTGGGTTTCACTCTCTGAGCTGGAGCCCAGCCCAGCTGCCCATGTCACCGTTCATGTCCTTGTGCCAGCACCCACAGCTGCTGCAGGGGCTCAGCTCACTTAGCCAGTGCCCCTCGAGCTGGTTTGTGCCCCAGACTGCTGGAGAGCACAGAGTTAATGCAGGATCCAGAGCTGCTCAGACTCCTGCTCCATCAAATCCACTGCCACGCTCCACAAGGTCCCCCCAGGTGGCAGTCTGCTAGCAGAGAGGTGATTTCTTCCTCATCCTCGGCTCATGCTGTGCTCTGTGGGTGCTAATCCTTCCCTCCTGGCTGGAGTAGCTCCAGGTGATGCTCCTGCAGGTCTGTTTTGTTCAGGAATGCCTTGTGCTGGGGTAGCACCAGCCATGTGGAGCTCAGGCTTTCAGACTGGTGTGTTTGACCCAGCCTTTGCAGAGATGGTGGCTGCGTTGGTTGGGTTGGAGATGGACAGGTGATCCCCCATCCTTTCAAACAGCAGTTCTGTCACCCCACACAGCTGCTCTTTTGGGTTCCTCATCTCCCGTCAAGGCTTCTGAAGGTTATTCTGCTGCCTCTGAGGGGCAGCCAGTTTTACAGGACGGAGGTGGCAGCCGGGGAACACGTGTGTGCAGGACAGCTGAGGTGGCACTGCTAGGCTGACAGAGGCCTGGCCACCCTGTGCCCTCTCTCACAGGGAGCTGTGCCATCCCACCCCGTGCTCCCTGCTCTGGCTGCTCCAGCCTGCTGCACAAAGGATGTTTCCCTCATGTCTGACAGCCGCTCATTTCCTGTCTGGGCACCTTTTGCTGTCAGGTGATGAATGAGAAAGGAGCCAAGGGGCTGAGCCGGGAAAAGAGATTCACACTCCAGTGAGGCAGAGCCCAGGAGCTCCTCGGGCTGTGCCAGTACGGGGGTGGGCAAGGACAGCAGGATTGTGCTGCACCCAGCTGTTTGTGGCTGTTTGTGCTCCAACAGCGAGTCACAACAGCAGCAGCTGGGAGGGGAGGGAATCAGGGCTGAGATTCGCTTTAAAGCCAGGCTATAGGGCAAGTTGCAGAAGGACTTGTGTTCTTTTGAGGCAAACCCTGTAGAGCTCCTTCACTTTCATATTAATGCCTAAAGCAAGCAAGAGAAAACTGAGAGCAGAATAAAGGCTGGGTCCGGTGTCCACTGTAAAACTTGAGAACAAAAGATCCGCAGTCCCCGGGCTGTGCACGCGCAGACACCGAATTCCTGCCCTGCCTGCGGCTCCCCGGGGAAATCAAAGCCCTGCCTTTGCTGGGAAGGTCTCTCTCGGTGGAGAAGAGCTGGGCACCCTCCCAGCTACCAACACAACCCCTCATGGTGCTGCAGCTGCCCCCTGAGCACAGCAGGTTCCCCTCTGTGCCTTCCCCACAGCCCCTGCCTGCCTCGCTCCGGGCTCAGGCGGCTCCCGCAGGAAGGGTTGGATTTGCACTCCTTGGTTTTGGCTATTTAAAAACTGCAGCCGGGGCTGGGGTAATTTTAGGCATGTTTATCTTGTGCTCTGGGAGAGGCTCGAGACACATGTAAGTGGTTATTCTGCAGAGGGTTTGTTGTGTTTGTGCTTCACAGGCAGCACACACAGACACACACACGCCCTGCAGGGTGGCAGGGCTTGGGATGCAGCTGGGAGGGGAGAAGGAGAAGGAGAAAGGAGAAGGAGAAGAGCAGTCTGGGGAGGATCCCCCTCTCCAGGTTATGTTGCACTTCCTTGCCCCACACTTGTCCTGCCCTGGCACCATAACCTGTGGGGCTCTGCAGAAGAAGGGATGCATTGTATAGGAGTTGTTTGAAAAGGATTTTTAGTGGAAAGTTATCCTGCAGAGATGCTGGACATCACACTTTCCCCCCGCCCACTTTTGTAGCTCTTTCCTACTAATCTCTAATGTGGACAGGTAAATAAAGGGTTTGTGGGTGTTCCTGACTGGGGATGGCTCAGCCAAAAGCGAATGGGAGCACAGCTGAGTCTGCACATAGCTGCCCAGCAAAATGAAAAGCAGAGCACTTCAGGGGCTCACTAAGGCCACAGACATGTTTTCAGATGTTCACTGAGATCCTGGTGCAGACAGAGGAGTCCCAGCAAGGACAGGCAATGACCAGACTTCCTCCCCTTGATGGATTTGGGCAGGGGAGAGGCACTGGCGGGTCATGGCTCCCCTTAGCTTGGGTGTAAGTGCACAACGAACAAAACATCTCAGCCCCCTTCCTCCCCTGCCAGGAGTGTGCCACATCCCAGTGCAGTTTCTTCGTTTCAAGGGGAATTCTAGGTCATCAGATTAAGGGCTCTTGAAACCTTTTGCTCTGTCAGCATCCTGGGGCTTGTTTGCTCTGTAAGTACTCCTGTTTCTGGCAAGCTGTTTCTTGGGTGACACCAGCAGCTTGGTTGTGGTGTTGTTGATGGAATAGTCTCCCAAACTGTCACATAATTAAAATGTCTGATAATAAAAATAGTCCTGCAGTGTTTATTCATTTGCTTTCTCTTGTTACACCAAAGCCTGCTTCTTCTCATTCTCTCTGTGGCCATAAACATTTGCAGTCCATAATGTTTCATGTTCCACGTTGCTTAGGGAAAATAAACATTTTCCTTTTTTCATTGCCAACAACAACTACCACCAAGTAATCCGGAAACAAAGCGTCAGGCCCTGGGAGGTGGTGCTGGATGGTGCCAGGGTGTGGAAGTGAGGGGAGAGGAAAATCCAGCAGTGTGGGCATGGCCAGGCACTGCAGCAGCTCCTGTTTGGCCCCAGCCTTTGTGCTCTGCCTGTCTGCAGTGGGACCAGGCTGCAGCCTGCATGGAGCAGGCCCGGAGTGAAGAATTTTGTGTGGGCAAAGAATTCATGGAGGGGTTGGGAGACCTTGTCCTGGTGAGGCAGGATCAATAAATCTGCTGGCTTTGCCTGGGCACAGTTTCCACTAACAGTGCATTCAGCTCAGGGTTAGACCACACCACAATCACGTTTCTGCCATGAAATTCCACCTGCAGCATCAGCACCTTCCCAGCCCAGGCTGCTCCTGGAACACAACCCGACCAGAATGGAGCTGGTTCCAGTTTTACCATGAACCATCAGCTGTAGCTGCACTTTCAAATCCAACCCCTGCAAATCCATGCTGGGCTGAGAGGCAGGCTGCACAAAAAGCTGTCTCTGCATCAGGAGAACAATGCTGATCACAGGCTGGAGCATTGCTGTTCAGGGGTGCAGAGCCCTTGGGGGCATGGCCACCCCACAGTGGGCAAAAATGGGGTGAGAGAACTGCAAGAGGAAGCATTTCTGCTGAAACGAGGGCAGGAGTGCTCTGAGGTGCAGGCTCCTAAGGAGGAGGGGATAATGCTGCAAACACCAGGGCCTTGGAAATGCTCTGAGTGACAAAAGCAGGAAGCAGAAACAGAAGCAATGGAAAAGCAGGAGCAGAAGGGGCAGGGAAATGGAGACAAAGTCCTTGAGCTCATTCCCCAAGTGCAGGGGAAGCAGTGAGAGGGGAAGCACACAAGACTGAAGGGTTCAGGCTGTAACTTGTCCCGTCCCTCCTGTCTGACAGGGAGAGGGGTCTCCTTTCATGTCCATGCCACAGGAGCAGCCAGGAGCCCGGATGATCGGGTACACAAAGAGGACACAAATTTGAGCTCAGGCAGGCAGAGGAGGACGGAGCCAGGCTCAGGAGAGCCGTGGGCTGGTCAGCAGCAGGCACCAGCCCAGCCCTGTGCTCGTTTGGGCTGATGCTGCCCTGCCCCTGTGCTGCTGCAGCTGCTGCTGCTCCCGGGGCTCTGCAGGGTCAGCGCTGCCCAGCACAGGAGGTTAAAGATGCTCCTGGCTCCCTGGGATGGCTGGAACACTTCCTGGGAAGCTTGGCTGCTGTTCATCTGGCTGCAGCAGCCCCAGAGGTGATGGCTGCTGTATCACAGCACTCGAAGGCTGATAAAGCTGTGAGGAGCTGAGTGGGCAGCCTGGACCTCTGCTGTGGTTTTGCTGTCCCCTGGGATCTGTCCTTCCCTCCTGCTCCCCCTCAGCCTTTCAGGCTGCAGGAAGAGGCACTTTCTTGGTGAGGAGCCTGTAGCACAGCCCTCTTTGGTACAGCTTTGCTCCTCTGCTGCTTTCACTGCCCTCAGCCTTTGGTTTCAGGCCTGGGATCCTCTCTGGGCTTGTGCTGTGTTCACTTTTACTGAGCAGCCTCTGTTGCAAAGACCTGGCCTCTCCCTTGACCTCAAGGCAGCTGCTCCCATGCCCAGCTGTGGGTTATGCAGGGTGGGCACTGCCAGGGGCTGCACACACTCAGCCAGGGGCTCAGATCTGTTTTGCATTGCTGGGGCAAACCCTGGGATTTTCCTTTGCTTTTGTGTTCAGGAATCCCCTCCCCTCTGCTGGTGGGATGCCCTGATGGGTACCCAGTGCCCTCCTCCCCTTGCCCTCCCAGCTCTGCAGCAGCCTGGGCAGCAGCAGGGCCCTGAGGGAGCCATGAGCAATCAGCACAGCTCAGGGAACAAAGCAGATCTCCCCATGAGAGGAGGGCTCAGCACTGCCTGGGAAGGATGCAACCTTCAGCAAGCTGGACATGGTATCTAATCCCTGGGAAGTGCCTGCAGCAAGGTGTGTCCAGCCAAGGAGGCCAAGATCTCCAGCCTGGGTGTCCCCTGAGCATTGTTTGGCAAGTGGTTTGTGCCTGTCACATTTCCCCTTGCCTGCAGTGGCATTTTCCAGCCCTTTCCTGCCATGGTGCTAATGTTGGTGCAGTGACGACAGGGACAGAGTCACTGTTTGTCCAGGGGCACACTCAGGGCACCAGGGCAGGTCCTGCCTCCTGTCCCACCCACAGGAGCCCATTGTGCCCCTTCCAGGACCTGCAAAGGGCAGGAGGAGCAGGGAGGGTCCTGCTGTTGCAAGGTGGGGTTTGGAGAGCTGGGATTCATAGCAGTGCCTTGGGGTAACAAAGAGGAGAGAAAATCTGCCTCTGCTCTGCCTCTGAACATGGGATTCCTCAGGGCAAGAAGGAAACAGGCAGCTTCTCCTGGTCAGAGGAGGGAGAAAACCTCCAGTTCATGGCAGTGGCCCCAGCCTGTAAGGAAATTTGCCTTCCCAGGAGGGGAATGTGCAGAGCATCACCAAGGCAAAAACCAGGGGTAAGGGGCATCTGGGTCAGCTCAGCCCACCCACCCACCTGAGCACTCCTTGGGGGTTCCCCTCTGCTCCCAGGCCCTGCACTTGGAAAGCCAGGTGCATTCCTCACCCCAATCCTCAGCTGCCAGGAGCTGGCAGAGGGTGCACCCAGGAGCAAGGGCTGAGCAGCCCTGCAGGCTGAGCCCTGGTGACACAGAGCCATTGTGTGCCTCGGTGTCATCGGGGCTGACAGCAAATGTTGGCCAGAACATGAACTTTGTCAGCTCCTGCTGCCAGCTGTCCCTTGCTGCAGGAGCTGCCAGCCCAGGCAGGGTGCCAGGGGCTCTCAGAGAGCTCCTCTCAGAGGACAGGTACCTCCAGCCTGGCAGGGCTCCAGTCCAGCCTGGGGACAGCCCAGCCCGTGTTGCTCCTCCCCAGGCCCTGAATGGATGCTCAGGGTGTGCCTGGTGGCCTGGGCAGCTTTGCTGTCCAAGGTGTGACAATCCTGCTGTCCACAGTGTGACAATCCTGCTGTTCAGGGTGTGAAAATCCTGCTGTTCAGGATGGTTTCTCTCTTTGCTGGTGCAGTTCCTGTGCTGTGTGAGAGTGCACTGGGACACCGGGGTTGTATCAATGGCTCTGAGGCACAGGCTGGCAGGTGCCCAGCCACCAAGGGTGTCTGTCTGTCTGTCTGGGGAGGTTCAGCCAGCAGGCTGGAGTGGTGACAGACACACCAAAAGCCTAAAGTGACGTGCGGACACCCAGAGTGCCCTGCCTGGCTCCCCTGTCCATCCGTGCCTGGCTCAGTGGTGGAATTCATGCCAAGGCCTTCACACTTCATTCCAGCCTGCATGAATGGGCCCATTGTGGCAGCAGAGGTGGCAGCATGTGGATTTCAGGCATCATGGCAGCACTGGCACCGTGCCATCCTGACCCCCGTGTCATGGGCAGGGCAGCCAGGAAAGCTGGCCTGGAAGGAGGCAGCTCTGTGCAGGGCAGGAAAGAGCTGCCCAAATCCTTGGAGCCCTGTGGGACAGAGCTGCCTGTTCAGCACTGCTGCATCTCAGCTCCTGCCTGCTCAAACACCTTTCATCCTTTCATTTGCTGCATAAAATCAGGCAAAAAAAAAAAAATCTATGTTTGGCCCTCTGCAGCACAGTGATGTGGACCAAGCATCTATCACCCCACAGGCCTCACAGCAGCTTGGAGGTGACACCTGGTTTGTGTTTCACGGTGGCAACATGGGAAACTGGTGGAAGTCAGCTAATTAGCATTAATTAATATTGTCAAGAGAAACCTTGCTTTTCCAACTAAGTGTGGGAGAGCCGAGGAGATGCTACCCCGAGCAGAATCAGAGGCACAGGGAGGTGAGGGGACACGGTGCAGTCCTTCCCTCAGGCAGTGGTGGGGCTGCAGGGACAGTCCCTGCTGCTCTCTGGGCTGTCACCCACACCCCTGTGTCCTGCTCTGCCATGCTGGGACCTGCCCACGGTGCCAGGGCAGCAAGGGGACACCACGGAAGTGACAACAAGGAGCACAGCTGCGTGCTGGGGACTGAAGACTTCCTCCCATTAATGTCACCTCCACCCCGGGCCAGGAGGGAATAAAGGATGTAGGGCAAAGGGGGAGAATTTATTCCCTGGTGATTTGTTTTATACTTGAAGGGTCTGGTTCTCATCCACAGCCTGCAAAAGTATTTCCTGCGGGCCAGCTGCCAAGGAAACGTGGACCAAAAATAGCTGAGTGCTCAGTGGGTGCCGTGGCACAACACAGTGCCCCCCAGGTGTGAGCCAGCCCCAGAGCAGGGAGCAGGGCATGTTTGTGGGGCAGGCTGTGCCCTACCAGCGGGTAAACAGAAGTGGAACCCACTGCTCAGGACTGCTGTGGGCAGCTGTCCATCCATCTGCAGCAGGAAGCATCTTCACGGACACTGAAGTCGTGCTTTTGCTTTTGCCTTTCAGGACGTGTCTCGAAAGCATCCCACCTGGAAGGAGCAGGCTCCTTGGCTGGCCGCCCTGGTGAGCGCCGTGGGCACGGGCGTGCCTGCCAAGGGCTCCCCCGGGGCCGTGGCGGGGCCCTGGGCCGGCTGGAACCCGCCCCGCTGCGGCGTGCCCGACCCCGAGCCGCCCGCAGCCCAGGGCGCCCGCAACCGCCAGAAGCGCTTCGTGCTCTCCGGGGGCCGCTGGGACAAAACCAACCTCACCTACAGGTAAGGGGGCTGCCGTGGTGGCCAGGCTGGCGTGTGACAGTCAGGCTGGTGTGGCACTCAGGCTGGTGTGTGACAGTCAGGCTGGTGTGGCACTCAGGCTGGTGTGTGACAGTCAGGCTGGTGTGTGACAGTAAGCTGGTGTGTGACAGTCAGGCTGGCGTGACAGTCAGGCTGGTGTGTGACAGTCAGGCTGGTGTGTGACAGTCAGGCTGGTGTGGCACTCAGGCTGGTGTGATGGTGGTCATGGAGGTCTTTGGATGAGGGAAGAGACCAGGATCTGACTCCATATTTCAGAAGGCTTGATTTATTATTTTATGATATATATTACATTAAAACTATACTAAAAGAAGAGAAGAAAGGATTTCATCAAAAGGCTGGCTAAGAATAGAATAAGAATGAATGGATAACAAAGGCTTCTGTCCCAGACTCTCTGTCTGAGCCAGCTGACTGTGATGGGCCATTAATTAGAAACAACCATATGAGACCAATCACAGATGCACCTGTTGCATTCCACAGCAGCAGATAATCATTGTTTACATTTTGTTCCTGAGGCCTCTCAGCTTCTCAGGAGGAAAAAAATCTCAAAGAAGGTATTTTCATAAAAAGATGTCTGCGATAGGCTGGTGTGCCACTCAGGCTGGTTCCCTTTTCCCTGCCCAAACGCTCGGTCTGGTATCCCCAGAGCTGTGATGTGACCGTGAGAGGCACAGGGGCCAGCAGAGCCACTCTGAGCCACAGCAGGCTTGTCCCCAGCACCTCCTCATCCCCTCCTGAGCATCCTCCACAAACAAAGCTGCCCTCCCATTGAGCACAGCCATTGCCTCAGCCCTGGGCAGTGCCACACCAGCACCCCTGGGCACACAGGGTCACTGTCATCACAGGTCACTGCCCTCACTCTGTCACTGCCCTCACATATCCTGAGCTGAGCCCCCACCACCAGCACTCTCCTGCTCTGCCTCTGCCCCCACAGCCACCCCACAGGGGGCTCACCCCACAGTTTATTTTAAAGAGATCTTTTTATTCAGCTGTTTCTGATGGTCCCATAAACACCACTTCAGCGTAAAGTTTTGCCCAAATCACCCCACACATTCTCAGTTGTGAATCTGCCCAACAGACTGCAGGGAGGGTTGTGCTGCCTCTGCAGCTGCCCTCAGGGCTGTGAGTGGAGAAGTGAGCACAGTCATATGGACCTTGACAGCATGTAAATCATCTTGTGCTTAATCCAATATAGGACACAGCTCCTCACACCATCAGGAGGCCGCAGATAACAGAAAGGCTTATTCCTTTTTTTTTTTTTTGGTCAGTAGTGTTAAAGAAAGACACACAGCAGAGATTTACTTACAGCAACACCGTTCATGGAGGGGAAACTTCCCTCTGTGGCAGACCTTTCAGTCTGCCCTTGTTACTGGAGGAAGTGGGAGCAACTCCTCAGAGAACCCAAGTTTCCAGTGGTAAAAAATGCAGAGGTTAAGGAGAAGAAATCACATCACACCACTCTCAGGAATCTTTGTGGTGGTGGCCTTACCGGGGATAGACCTGGGGAATGCTGTGGCACTACACAACAACACAGAATCTGCAAAACTCTCCAGGGAGCTCACCTCTGACACACCAGCCAGAGGGTTCCAACACTGATGGGATTTATCTGCTGCACATGTTGCTTGGTAGAGGGTGCTGGAGCAGTGCATGTGTGGGCTGGAGATGTTCTGGTGCTGGGCATGGTGGCCCTGGTGATGCTGATTGCAGAATTGTGTCTTTGTGACAACCCTGTCCATGGGACAGCAGCTGATGCTCTCCTCATCCAGTGTCTGTTCCTTCCAGAATTATCAGGTTCCCATGGCAACTTGTAAAAGCTAAGGTGAGAAGGACCATAGAGGAAGCTTTGAAAGTGTGGAGTGATGTGACCCCGCTGACGTTCACCGAGGTGCAGGAGGGACGGGCTGACATTGTCATCGACTTCACGAGGTGGGCACAGAGGGCAGCACACCCTGAAAGGGCAGAGACCTGCCAGCACACAGCTCAGGCCCTCACAGGGAGACTCATACTTCTGCTTTCAGACACTGGGATTGTTTCAGTTTTGTCAGTCGTGGGCTGCTCGGTGTGAGTGCAGCTGTTGCACACAGCACCGTTACTGATCACTCATTCATTTTCCTGGTACATTTACATTTCTCTGCCCACAAGCTGTTTTCTTAAGCGTTTGTTTTGATTTTCCATCTTCAGGTCCTCCATCCTGTCCCTTGTCTGAAGGATGTAACTGTCTGCCCAAAAGACAAATATAGTTTCTTGGTTAAGGGAATCTTGGCTGCTGGCCTGAAATTCCCTTTTGGCAAAAAACTCACTGGGGCAAAGACTTCTTCCCTGAGCTGCATGTTTGCACAGAGCTAATGAGGGCAGTGGAGACTGTCCAAGCAGTGATGTGATTTCCATGCTGTGTATTTGTCTCCCTCAGCTCTCTCAAGTGGCCTCATCTCTCATGGGTTTCCTTCATTACTCATCAGTGGCTTGGCCTGAGTGAGGACCTGAGAGTTTGGCTGGATTTTGCTGTCAGTTTTGCTGCCAGCTGCCCCTCTGCAGCCCCCACCACCCAGAAATATCAACTCAATCTTGGCTTAGGCAGTCACCTCCTTAATTCTTTAGGCTTCACAGTCAGCTCTGGGCTGGAAGCTGGAGAGGGGAGGGGGAGAAACATCCCTGAGAAAACATACAAACTCCCCAGAGCTTGGTGTGACTGAGATCTGCTTCCTCAGTGCTTGGTGTGATCAAGCTGCTTCCTCAGGGCTCTGAAGCAGAATTTGGCTTGTGACAATTGGAATGGCTCTGAGCAGTTGATCCAGACCAGTGGGATGAACTGAGGGTGAGAATGAGAGCTGCTGTCCCCTCTCAGTGCCTCCCACCTTTGGCTGTGTGATGCTGGAGCTCCATATCCTTTGTCTGAGGTGCAATGTGTCTTCCCTGCAGGTACTGGCACGGAGACAACCTGCCTTTTGATGGGCCTGGAGGGATCCTGGCACACGCATTCTTCCCCAAAACTCACCGGGAAGGCGACGTGCACTTTGACTATGACGAGACCTGGACCATTGGGAACAACCTGGGTATGGCTCTGCTTCAGGGGGAGCTGTGGCTGCTCCAGGATGCTTGTCAGAGAACTTGGGAATGATTCCCTGTGCTGTGAACAGGGACCCTGTAAAACTGACAGGGAATTACTATTTTTGTGGTGAACATTGTCATCTCCCAGCAGTTAGAAGCCAGCTGTTAACATTCAGGTCCAGGATCTCAGCTTCCCCATGGATTCCTCTTGTGTGGGGCAGCAAGGGATGGCTCTTCTGCCCAGCCATGTGCTCTGCCACTGGGGAATTGCACCCAGCATTGGCAGGAGTCATTAGAAATGAAACAAGCAAAGGATGAAGGAAAACTGAGGCTCAGGCTCTGTGTGACACTGTTGTCTTCCAAAGAACAGCCCAGTCCTAGGCCCTGCATGCATTGTTCACCATCTGCCCTCAAACAAGTCCATAAAGGGAAACCATCCAGGCTCCAGCTCTGTCCCCATGGCCTGGGAATGCTCTGACCACAAACAACACCACATCCAGTCAAGAATCTTTTTTTAAAATTTTTGCTAATAATAGATCCAAGCTGGTAGCTCACTGCTTGGGCACTCAGGGTTGGTGTCACAGTATCTCATGAGATACTGCAGCACTGCCTGGGACCATCTGGAGTAGTGCCCAGAGCATCAGTTTCTGGAAGACTCACCAGAATTAACCCAGGTCAGCTCCTCCTCCCCTTTCCCAGCTTATCTACATGCACAAAGAAATAATCACAAGGCCCAAGTTAACCCCAGGCCTCTCTGGGGATTCCCAAAAATGTTGGCCATGTCAGTGGGCACCCCCAAAGCCCGTGGGGTGCCACTACCATGTCAGTGCCAGTTTGATTGCCTGGGGCACAGCACTGCTATGCCTGGTGGCCCCAAACAAGAATCACAAGCACAGGAGCTCTTTGCAGAGAGGTTTCTGCTCCTGGGGCAGGGGTGGGCTCTGTTAGTTCTCACCTTCTGTTGTTGAAGAATTTCCTGCATTCTCCCATAAAACAGCGTTGGGGGCAAACCAGGAATCAAAAGTGGACACCAGTTCCGATCAGAATCCAGCTCTATTCCATGGCATTCCCCCTTCTCCCTCCCATATCATCCATAAACAACTGTTGTAAAAGCTCTTTGGAGCTAATTGCCATTTAATATGCTGAAAAGAGCTTTAGGATATAAACATGGATAAACCCTTGACTCAGCTCTCAGTGAGACAGGGAAATCCTTGGCCTCATTTTACTGATGGGAGAGCAGGAGTGTGCCCTGGGGAAGCAGGCCCCACGTGGAGAACCATCCATGAGGGACACAGGGATGGACACAGCTCCTTCAGCTGTGCTGTTGTGCACCTCCCCTGCAGAATCTGACAGCACAGCTCATCTGCCAACACTGGAAAGCAGCAAGGGAGGAGCCTGCCAAGCTAAACAGAAGTGTCTGAAAGTTTGTAATGAATCACTGGCATGGAAATCCCACTCTCTCAGCTGACCTAGATGTGTTGATTTAATCAGGTCAGCGCTGTGCAGATTCATGGCTTCCAGGTAAAGCTGGCCAGTGGAGGAAGGCAGGGCTCACCTTCCCCTCCACCCTTCCCAGGGGCTCCTCCCCACTGTGCTCTCCCTGCTCCTGGTGCTGAGAAGTGACCAGGGAATTCTCCCCTGGAGCCAGCAGGGAAATCCTGCTTTAATCTAATCTGGAGCTCCTGCTTGGAGCACCAAGGCTGGCTGAGCCACATCCCTGCTGCTCTCATCACCTGGGCTGCAGCTCAGAGGATTTCTGGCTGAAGGCAAGTGGATGAATATGCTGGGACATAGTGAAGTTTACCAGCTTCAGAAAGGACCCTTTGGAAGCTGAACAAAACCTGCCAAACAATACAAGTTGGTGTACTGAAATCTCTTTTCCCCCCTCTCCTTCTGTTGATGCTCCAAGGTCATGTATTCCTAAAACAAAGTCTCCCATAAATCTGTTTAAGTCTCAGGCCTTGACATTAGGTAATATTTTGTGGATTTATTTCTAAATGACACCTTCTTGACACAGTCCCCAGACCAGCAATAAATGAGCTCCCTCTGCTGTCTGTGACAAAGGCCTTTAGAAAGTGTTAATCCCAGAGTTCTCTCACTGACACCAGCATCTTGCACAGTGGGTGTGATTGAACTGGGACTCGCTGAACTTCAGCTCTAGCCAACAACTGCTTCAAGGCTGGGTGGACAAACACCAACCTGAACAAACCACCTCCTACACATCTGGTCTAGACTTCCTTCTCTGTGCAAATTTCTCCTTTCCAAAAGTGCATGGAAAATCCTTTTCTTCCTGGTAGCTGAGGAGGTGGCAAGAGCCTCTGACAACAGAATTGCAGATTACCAACATGTCCAGGTTAATACCCAGGTGTATAAATTGAGTCATGGTGCTTCTGAACCAGTGAACCCCTTTAAAAAAACCTAAAAACCCTACAAACATATTTTTGAGCTACACAGGAGGTATCTGGGAAAAACATAGTTGGAGGTAGATTTCTCTTTCCTCTTCTTGGACTCCTACAATGAATGTCAGTGTCTGGTAACTGGTAGGAACAAGCCCAGGAGGTTGAAGCATGTAAGTAGACAAAAGTGTATTCCATCTTTTCCCTTTGCAGGCACTGACCTCCTGCAAGTGGCTGCCCATGAGTTTGGCCATGTGCTGGGCCTGCAGCACACGGCTGTCTCCAAGTCCCTGATGTCCCCTTTCTACATCTTCCGCTACCCGCTGAGCCTGAGCGAGGATGACAAGCAAGGGATCCAGTACCTGTATGGGAAACCCTCAGAGCACCCTGACCCAACCCCAACCCAGCCAGCAGAGCTGCCCCAGCCAGACCTCGAAACAAACGAGATCACCAACGTGGAGGTGAGTGCAGGGCTGCTCTGTGCCCTTCCCTGGCGCCCTGGCTGGGGCTGCCCTGGCAGCAGCTCGAGCTGGTGTGTGCCTCTTCCACCAGTGTTGTCATTATAGTGCAAGAGTCCTATTATCATTACATTGCAAGAGTTCCACATTGCTAGAGTTTCATACCTCCTTGATGTTGTTTTTAGGCAGCTCCTCTAGGCACTGACTCTTCCTTGTCCTCACAGTATCCAACTGACTCCAGTTCCCCATAGTCAACCAATCCACTCTTTTATAACATGCTTCTTATTGGCCACAGTTAATTGGCTACTGTTAACATCAGGCCTGCTCCTAATCCTTAATAATTAGCCCAGTTGCAACTCTTTAGGGGGTAAGATTACATTCTACATTCTATACTACCTTTGTTTACTTGTGTTCTATCCGCCTACACACCAGCACTGCTGAGCCCAGCCCAGCCCCTACAGCTGGCAGTGGGATGTGCAGGGAGGGGACCTCCAGGCAGCCTGTGCCCAACCCCGATGGGGCTGCCTGGACCCCTGGGGGCTCTGGGGGGCAGCCCTGACCCTCTGTGCCTCGGCAGGCCCTGCAGCCCGACGCCTGCCTCACAGCCTTCGACGCTGCAGCCACCATCCGGGGGGAGCTGTTCTTCTTCAGCTCGCGCTTCGTGTGGCGGCTCCGCGCGGGGAGGCTGCAGGACGGGTACCCAGCCCTGGCCTCTCGCCACTGGCAGGGCATCCCCAGCTCTGTCGATGCCACCTTCGAGGACCCGCTGGGCAACATCTGGTTCTTCCAAGGTAAGAGCTGGACGGTGATCAGATGGCTCAGAAATCTCAGTTGCTTTAGGGGTAGTCAGGGCCCAGCAGGTTACTGGGACAATAAATCTGGAAATCCTCAGAAGTTCAGTAATTCTTGTTGTTTTCTTAACTATTTAAACTTTTTATCAGGTATTGAGGACTGAGAACAAGAGTTCACTTTGGTTTTAAACACAGCCACAATATCCCATTCTCCTTCCTTGGAACACAAACATCTCTAATGAGCCTCTGCCCTTACAGAGGAGAAGGAAGGAAACATTTGCTCCATCTCTCCAGCTGTCATGGGAAGCACTGTGCCAGAAGTGAACCCCAGCAGTGCCCTTGTTGTGCCTGTGTCCCCAGGGCCCTGCTCAGAGTGGGGACAGCATTTTCTCTGCTCCTCAGAGACCTGCATGTGGAACTTCCCTAGTACCCCACAGCTTTATGAGAGCCTGGGTGCAGAGCCAGGCAACCTCCAGCAACCAGAGAGATTGGGAATGAAACCACCTCCTGGCCATCTCTGGGGTTCAAGGCCAGCAACAAATCCTGTTTCAGTGCTACTATTTTCTTTAATGCTTTTCCCAAGTGGAGGTTTAATAGGAGGGATGCAGAATGACCAGGGAACTCACTGTGGGTGTGCACACATTGTATGGGCTCCATGAGACTGAGTGTCAAAATCACACCAGTGGCTCTGCAGGCAGAGCTCCTGCATGAACACATTTCTGAGCACCTGACCTGCACACAAGGGCTTACAGTGCTGAAATTGGCAGGCTCCTACGGTGAGTTAAAATGAGATAAGGGGAAAGTATTACATGCCCTAGGCTAATTACAGAGATTCCCATTTTAATCTAATCTGGAACTCTGCTTTCAGTCTCTATATCAACCTGGCAAATTCTTCCTGGTTTCTGCAGCTCGCTCCTTTCCAGCCACATGCCCTCTTTGTGCCTGTGCATGCCCACTTGATTTCCAGGTGCTGAGATTGCAGGGCAGAGGCTGGTCCCTCCAGCCAAATCCTTTATAACTTCCACAAAAAGAGAAAATGAGAGAGAAATAGATAAAATGAGAGAGAAATAGAGAAAAATGCTGTTGAAATGGACCTTCCTGTCCCCCACCAACACCCACCAGGCTGGACTGAGGTGGGATGCCAATGCATTGACAGCATTTTGGACACACAACAGTGGCAGCATCCATTACACTTGGTGGTGTTTTTGCCTCTCAGGCACAGCTTCCCATGGGAGCTGTGCCAAGGCTCCAGCTCCAGTTGCACAGTTCACTGCCAAATTATCAGAGTTTTTGACCCCTTGTTTCCCTTTTCTGTCTCCTCAATAGATTCCCAGTACTGGATCTACGATGGCGAGAGACGGGTATCTGGTCCCACCCCCATCGTGGAGCTGGGCCTCCCTGCATCCCCAGTACAGGCAGCTCTGGTGTGGGGGGCTGAGAAGAACAAGATCTACATCTTCAGTGGAGGCAACTACTGGCGCTTCAACCCCCAGAGGCGCCAGGTGGACAACATCTACCCGCGGGCCATGGCCGACTGGCGCGGTGTGCCGGCCGAGATCGACGCCGCCTTCCAGGACGAGCTGGGTCAGTGCTCAGCCTGCTCTGCTCACAGCTCTGCAGGGTCACACATGTGGCTGTAGTGGATATTGCCCAGCCATAACACATCCCATACAGTGTAGAGAGGCGGTTCTCTTCAGTGGGGAGAGAATTGAGAAGTTGTTTCATTGCCGTTAATTGCAAATTGATATGTGAGTGTGTGATAGAGAAAAGTCAAATACCTGAGCAAGAAATAGTCATGGAGTCCTGCCCACCTCTCACTGCTGCCAAAGAAGTGACGAGGAGACAACAGAAACACTGCCCACACTTCTACAGGGGAGCTGAATAAAGAACAGGCTGCTTTTGGTATTGACGGTGTGTGTGACCGTGTTCACAGGGATTTCAGGCTGAGGGAAGAGATGAGGATTTGACTCCATGTTTCAGAAGGCTGATTTTTTATTTTATGATATATTTCACATTAAAACTATACTAAAAGAATATAAGAAAGGGTTTCATCAGAAGGCTGGCTAAGAATAGAAAAAGAAGGAATGGTAACAAAAGCTTCTGTCCCAGACTCTGTCCGAGCCAGCTGGGCTGTGATTTGCCATTAATTAGAAACAACCACATGAGACCAATCACAGATCCTCCTGTTGCATTCCACAGCAGCAGATAATCATTGTTTACATTTTGTTCCTGAGGCCTCGCAGCTTCTCAGGAGGAAAAATCTTAAGGAAAGGATTTTTCATAAAAGATGTCTGTGACAGACCAGTCCTCCCCAGTGTGCCCCATACTGAAAGCAGCAGGGCAGTGCCACAGAAGCACTGGACACAGCCAGGGTGCTTGGGATGACAGTGTGATGAGTGCTTCTTTCTAAGGATGAAGTGAAACTACTCCCCACTGCTTCCAGAACCTAAATTCCAGGGCAGCTTGCCCACAGAACAGATGTTCTGAGCAGGTCCTCACAAGTTGCCTGTCTCTGTCCTAAAAATCCCCTGCCCTCATAGGCCTGGGTCACTACAAGCATACAGCATATTTAAACCCATCAGGAAAATAAAATCCATCCTGTGTACTGTCCAAAAGTAAAACTAGAGTTTTCATCTAAACTAAAACAATATGAAAGAAAAGTGAATGCCACAAGGCAGGGTTCAAGTAAAACCTCCTGCCTCTTCCAGCTCTCTTTCAGTACTGCATGTGTTGCAGAGTGTCAGCTGAACAAAATGCTGGCAAAGAGCTCTGAGCCACGTGAATGCTGGGTTTTCTAAACCTTCCTCTCTCACCCACAGGTTTTGCCTATTTCCTGAGAGGCCGAGACTATTGGAAGTTTGACCCGGTCCAGGTGAAAGTGCTGGACGGTTACCCACGCCAGATCAGCCAGGACTTCTTCAGCTGCACACCCTCCTCCAACTCCTTCAGATGAGGGGGATGCCTGCGTCCTCCACGCTCCCCTGTCATCTCCCTTTACCTCCAGCAGCCACACAGAGGGCTCCCTCTGCCATTCCTGGCTTCCTTCCAGGCTCAGCATCTGACACAACAGGTGTCTGTCACAAGTGACAGAGTTTGCTCCTCTCCAATTCCAGCAGCCCCAGCTTCAGTTGCTATCAATGTAAAAGCAGCTGCCGTGTTCTTTACAGGCAAGGGAGGCCACTCTCATCTAGCAATAGCATCCCAAAAGTCACCAGGACAGCCTGGAATGGGATTACGCTCTTATAATTAATCTGAACCCATCCTGTAGAACTGATCCATGACATTTCCTATGTTTACACAACTCACTACGGCAGCCCTTCGCTGCTGCAGACGCTGGCCAAGGAGGAATGACCCCGAGCCCGGGGCTTTGAAGGACACGGACCCTCCCTGCAGAGGAGGAGGAGGACAGCGACGTGCGGCTGCTGCCAGAGCCACTCCGCGGGGCAGCCGTGCTGGCTGCCAGGGCCCTGCCGCAGCCCTAGCCCGCCTTGCCGTTGTATCCCCAGCATGCCTTAGGATTTTGTACCGAGCTGTATATAGACAAGGGGCCCCCTCCTTCGCTCCCTTCTCGGTGCTGGGTGCCAGTGCTGGACACTGCCCCGCGCTCATCCCGGGATGCTCAGATGCACTGATCGCTCCCGAACCGCCGTTCCCGGCCCGGGCTGGCACCGCACACCCGCCGTGCCCGCCCAGCCTCAGGCAAACACCCCGGGCTGCGAACAGCCCCCTCCCCTCCCACCTCCCAGCCGAGCCCGGCTGGCGGCACGGCGCTGGGATGTGCCGTGTCCCATGTGTATTTATGTTCCGCCCCGCCACAATAAAATCCGCCTTTTTTCTACATCCTGCCGTGCCGGCCGTGCCTCCTTCGCCCCGCCCGCCGCATGCGCGCAGCGGGCCCGCACTAGGCCGCGCTCCGCCCGCCGCCGCTGCCGCCGGGCCGCGCTCCGCTCTCCGGGCGCCGCCGCCGTCCCCCGCCCGCCGCCGCGATGATGATGATGGCGCTGAGCAAGACGTTCGGGCAGAAGCCCGTCAAGTTCCAGCTGGAGGAGGACGGCGAGTTCTACATGATCGGCTCCGAGGTGCGGCCCGGGCGGGAGCCGGGCCCGCGCCGGGGAGTGCGGGGGCTGGGCCGGGCTGAGGGGTGCGAGAGCCGCGCTCAGGGCGGGCGAGGGGCGGCGGAGAATCCTGGCGGGAGGGAGCGGCCTTCCGGCCCCGCGGGTCGCCTGTGCCCCGGTGGGCGCTGCCCAAGGGCCTCGGCCGTGCTGGGGGGACGGGAGGGATCAGTGCTGCCATGAGGGCGGCCCCGGGACCCGCTCGGATCCTCCCCGATCGCAGCCTGAGGCCCCGCTCCCGATCAGCGAGGAGAATTTCTGGGCACAGTTGTTGAGGGGTTCGGGGTATTTCACACGCGGCGAGGCAACGAATCGCACACCTTTGGGAGCCTTAGGGCTCAGGAACAGCACCCAAATCAGGCAGGGCAGCTCCTTCTGCCTTGTGCACTGTGTGGTCAGCAAACACCGGCGGGCAGAGTTTGAGCAGCACAGAGTCTGTGCTGGCACTGTGCTGGGAGGGGTTGAGCCTCCCTGACAAAGAGCCTCATTCAAGCAAGAAACACTGGTCCTGTAGCACCAGGGAAACAGCTGAAAACGGGAAAAAATGTTCTAGCCCCCAGCTTGATGCACAAAAGGGATTATTGGCTAAGTTGAACTGCCAGCTCTGTAGGTTGAGCTGAACACCCCTCACGCTCTCATGTGAAATGTAGAGTTTGAAAGCAAGCTGTACCTGCAGTCAGGTGAGCTGTGAGATTGCCATACCAGGTACATGGAGAAGGAAAAGAGTTATCTTTTTTATCGACCATTAATTCCTGTCTGTTGATGAGCACTGTAGAGTGAAAGATATAGCTAAATCTAAGATCAAGAAAGAGTCTTATCAAACAAGGAATAAAAATCTTGTTGTGTGGCAGTCTTCCAGTGTCGTGGCAATCTAAAAGTTTGATTTCAGAGTCTAGAAATGGTTGTGTTGGTCAGCAAGGCCTGCTGTAGCTTTCAGCACAGGTGAGGATCTTATGGCAGGAGGAACAGAACTGCTTTACAGATGGTAAGTAAATCTGAAAGAGGACTATTGGCAGCAGTCACGTTTTTGATGTTCAAAGGGTTTAAAACAAAATACAACTCTATGGGCATTTGCTGTAGTCAATGTCTAGATGATAGGGAGGTTCAAAGTAAAAATAATGTGTCAGAGAGCTGAGTATCTGGTTTAGTTTAATTCCAACTGAGCCTTGCACATTGATTTGGAAACTGAAGTAAAGAAGAGGTGTGTTGTTCAAAAATACATACAAATGTATGGAGTGTTTTCCTATTAAATTTCCTATTATCAGTGGATGGGAGTTTTTTTGGATCTAGTGAAGTGAGATAGCACCAGTGAAATAAGTGCTGATAAAAATTTTGTTTTCTGCATTGCCAGAAAAACCGCGGCAATGCTATTTGATGCCAAACAGAGCACAAAAACACCCAATTGAGAGGTCCTTTTTATCACTAAAAAGAGCTGAATTTCTTCCAGCTTCTGCTGAAACTCTCCAAAATGGAATAAAGGCCACATGTGCACTTCTCTCCTGGCAGGTGGGGAACTACTTGCGCATGTTCCGGGGCTCCCTGTACAAGAGGTACCCCTCGCTCTGGAGGCGCCTGGCCACCGTGGAGGAAAGGAAGAAGATTGTGGCCTCTTCACATGGTGAGAAGATGAGTAGACATTCCCAGTAATGTTTATTGAAAATTTTTGCCTTGAAAAACTGTTCTGGTGATTCAGAGGCTTGTGCACCTTGAGGGCTCTGTGAGATTGCCCCGGTGATGGAGCACCCTCCAATGGTGGCACTGGTGGCTCCTGGCTCAGCCTGGCAACAGATAGCACCTGATCAAAAATGTTCTGAAATGGAAACATCCATCATGGCTACGTTCATCACAAAGCAAAAGCCACATCTCCAAATCAATACAATATTTCAGAAGAGATTTTTTGTAGACTAAGAGAGATGTCTTTGTCTCTCTCATCAAATAGGCAGGAGTGTTGTAAGGGTGCCCCATTTAAGATGTGCATCTTTGCTTAACTTTGCTTCTGGCAGGGACTGGATGTTTGTGCCTGCCAGAACTTGTGGTGTGGTGCTACTGATGTGACTGCTACAGGGAGAGTATTGGTATTGTTTTTGTTGAGGGACTGATAGCAAGCAGTTAAATTTCTTAGCGATATGACTTCTTGTATGTTCTGTAGACTAAAGCATAATAAAAATAATGGTTTACTCTGGGCTTATGTCTCTTTCCTCCAAATATTCTGCTGACCTCTTGCTTTCATTTTTCTCCCAACAGAAAACCAGCGGTCTCACAGTCCCCGAAGATGTAAGTCTCATCTGTGTGTTATTCTTAGCTGTGCTAGAGGAAGGATGTCCACTGTGACCTTTGGTGCTATTGCAATAATATTAATGTTTAATCCTCTTCCTCTGATCTCTGTCTGTGGTCACCCTGATTGTGCCTCCCAATCCCATGGCTAGCTCTCCTTTCTCAGAACATTAGCAGGACTCTCCAATGCAGATGGTCTCTGTCATTCAGCAAGAGCTGTCCTGAGCTCTCTCCTCTTTCCCCAAATATTTAACAGCTTTTCTATCAATCCTTGCATCACTATTTGTGACCTTTAAGTCCACTGAGCGTTGATTGTTTTCTGGGCCTTGTAAATATCTACAGGAAGATGAATCCCAAAGGACACTTGTATCTCTGTGCTAGTCCCTCCTGCAGTGACAGGGAGGGTTTGTCACTATGTAGCCTGTCAGTGCTACAGTGCTCTGTAGCCCTTTCCCTGTTAATTATTGCCATGTTTCCTGGTAATAGATCATGGCTACACAACATTAGCCACCAGCGTGACGCTGCTGAAGGCCTCTGAAGTGGAAGAGATCTTGGATGGAAATGATGAGAAGTACAAGGCAGTGTCCATCAGCACAGAACCTCCTACCTACCTCAGGTAAGCAGTGTTGGTGAGGCCAGGCTCAGAACAGAGCTGCCTGGGAGGTGTCAGCTGGGGCAGGCAGCACCAGGAGTTCCATAAGCCCAGGCTGTTGTGCAGGGCTTGTTTGGCAGTCTGCATTCAGTATTTGCAGTGCTGGGCAAATGGGGATCTCCAGAGTGTAAGGATTGGGTTACTGCCCACATAAAACAGGAAGAAAAATCTAAGTGTTTGTTGATACAACTTCTTTTGCAATTACTGCATTCCATCTGTAACAGATGTTTTACAGAATGCTATCTGCACATACTGCCTTTTGGAGACCTTGCATTTCTCAGCAGTCCTTTTGTAAAGTATAGACAGAAAATCCAAATATGAATCTAGTATTTATAAAGGTGCACCTGGATTCATATCTGATGGATATTTGTGAGCTGGAGGATGGCCTTCCAAGAGGAACATTCCTGGTGGAACAGCAATGTTGATAGTCCCAGAATAAAAAAAAAAATAGCAGGAACTTGTGAAAAGTTTAAAATGACAGTGGTGCTGAGGGCCTGCAGGTTAACATCCAGTCTCCTTCAGAGAACAGAAGGCAAAGAGGAACAACCAGTGGGTGCCAACCCTGCCCAACAGCTCTCATCACCTGGACGCCGTGCCCTGCTCCACAACCATCAACAGGAACCGCATGGGCAGGGATAAGAAGAGAACATTCCCTCTGTGGTAAGACAGCTCCCTGCTTCTGGAAAGTGGCAATAGCTACCAAAATGACATGCTGCCAGGGGAGTACTGATGAGTTCATGTAATGTTGTGATTCATCCCCAGCTGACAAAAGACCTACAGGTCATTAATCTTAGTTAAATTGTGTGTCCTGAGGCTCTGTGTTACAGTAGCCATCCATGGCTCAGAGTGGAGGCTTTCCTTTTGTCAGGAAAATGGTTCATTCTTTTCCTGATGAGTTCCTTCTACTTCCTGCTGATTTGCTGAGCAGTTGTCATTTGAGAAGCCTGCAGCCCCTCTTTGTGAAGGACAGGCTGCTTCTCACTGACATGTACCAGTAACTTTGATCTAGTTTGTTTAGTGGAAAATGCTGCTGAAGCTCTTGACTAAGGTTTTTTCCATTATTAAACTTAAGGCAACCAAGATAAATCTAATCCTAGAAAACTTGTTTTATTTGCAGGAGTGTGTTATGATAGATGTAATTAAAGGTGATGAACTGGTATTAGTTGCCACAGCCCTGTAAGCTTGCATTGAGGAGTACAGATCAGGGAGTTGGAGTGTGGGGATTGCTTCCAACAAATGTTGCCTTCCCTCTATGGATGCCAGATGTGTCATGTGCTCGTTGCATATACTGTGTTGCTGCTCTCCACCTCAGCTTTGATGACCATGACCCAGCAGTGATCCATGAGAATGCATCCCAGCCAGAGGTTCTGGTTCCAATCAGGCTGGATATGGAAATTGATGGGCAGAAACTCCGAGATGCATTTACGTGGAACATGAATGGTACGTAGCAGGGAGAGGTTCCTGAGGCTGGACAGGTAAAGCTGTGTCCATCACCAGATGTCCTTGCCCCATACAGACAAAGCTTTAAAGCTCTCCCACTCTGGACTGTATTCAGTGCTTGCATCCCTTAGCAAATGCTCTGCCACTTCCATGGGTTGCAGCCATTCCTGGACACATGTAGTCTGAAGAGTTTAACTGGCAGATTCTCCTGAGCCAGTTAATCAGCTCAGTGGTGTGAGAGTGCTCTGTTAGCTGAGGTTAATGGCTATTGCTTCTTTGGCTCCACTACCATGGAGCAGGTAAAGAAGGCTGGAAGTCCCGGTATCAGTGTGTCTGCTACAAAACACTCTTTTGCTTTTAAAAGGTAATGCATTTGGGATTCCCTTTGTCACCTTGCCCTGTGGGATTTTGTGTGTTCTGTCTGGCAGATGTTAATTTCTAAGGAAGTTTACAGTGTTCATTCTTGTTCTGTAACAGAAAAGCTGATGACCCCAGAAATGTTCTCGGAGATTCTTTGTGATGACCTGGATTTGAATCCTCTGACCTTTGTCCCTGCTATTGCATCTGCCATCCGACAGCAGATCGAGTCCTACCCCACTGACAGCATCCTGGAGGATCAGTCAGACCAACGAGTGATTATTAAGGTAACACAGGAAGGCAGCAGAATGAGAGCTGAACCATTTGGCTTTCTCCAGTTATGTTACAGGGGACTAAGAGTACAAAAGAACAAAGGAGCTCTTAATTCCAGTCCTCCAACCAGATTCCCCTTTTCCTTTGTATTGGGAACAGAACTAAAGGTGATAGATGATTAAACATCTGTGTGCCCAGCTTCTGAAGTGGTGAAATAATTTAGTTAAAGCATTGCCATCTTCCTTTGGAAGAACTGAACCTTGGTGGGCAATGCTGAGTTGTCTTCATGCTACTGAAATGAAGAATTCAGTTAAGGAACTCTGCAGATGAACTAGGAGGAGTTACTGCTCTGTTCTCTCAGCCTCTGCCTCGTCAATTCAATCACCTTGGACACACCTTTGTGAAAGTGGAAACAAATAACCTGTGTCTTCCCTTCTCTCCAGCTGAACATCCATGTAGGAAACATCTCCCTCGTAGACCAGTTTGAGTGGGACATGTCAGAGAAGGAGAACTCACCAGAGAAGTTTGCCTTGAAGCTGTGCTCAGAGCTGGGCCTGGGCGGGGAGTTTGTCACAACCATTGCCTACAGCATCAGGGGACAGCTGAGCTGGCACCAGAAGACCTATGCCTTCAGGTACTGAGCTGCCCCCTCCTTGTGTGCCTCTGGGGGTCTTTGTGCTTCATGGGCATCTGCATCAATGCCGACCTGATTAGGAAGGTTTTGTTTGAAATTAGTCCTTATGGCTTGCATCCATTCTGTCCATCTTAACAATTTTTTGTGCTTGTGCCTAAATATCTTTTCCTGATGGGTCTAATACATTTCAGGACCAAATGTTGATGAAATGTCAGCTTCTGTTGATAGAATTAATTAACAGGGATAGTCCCTCTTCTAATGTAAGGTCATGATGAGCCCCAGATACGTTTTTTGTTTTGTTGGCTTTGCCTAACTTGGGCCATCCACTGTTTCAAGCTTTGGTTGTTTGAACTTGGGCCGATGAAAACTGTACCTCTCTCCCCAGGCTGATGTCAGAGGTGGGTTGATCACAGGCCCTTCTCACAGCTGGAATGCAGCATTGTCAGGTTTCATTAGTCAGCCATTAATTTGTCTCCTAAATGGCTTCCAGTTGTGCTGTGCAGCGTTCTGTGAGTTCCTGCACTGATGTTATCCACAGCACAGTGCTGAGTCTGCAGCTCTAACAGTCCTTTAATGTACACTCTGAGGTCTGGTGACCTCAGGTCATGGTGACAGTCAGGGAAGTTTAAGAGTTGAGCAGATGCTGTGTTTGCAGAGGAGGGAATGGTGCTGTTGACACCACTTTTGTAGGGGTCAGTTCAAGGAAGCAGCAGCCCAGGGAAACGTGCCCAGCCCTGCCCTACCTCAGGCAGAGGACAGGGAGTAGCTGGAGTGGGAGTAAGCAAAGAGGAGCTGGAGACTGTGGGGAAGCTGGCTGCTGCCATGAGCTCTGCTCCTTCCTGCTCCATCCAAAGGGCTCCTGTCTGCTCAGCCCTCAGTGACAAATAGACCCTGATCTGCTCTGCCCTAGTTGTTCTTGCACTGGTCTCTGGGTACAGTTTTTATCCTGCCAGTCTTTCACAGCAACTGCCTGGTTCTAAAGTGATCCCCAGAGTGATTCATATTAGCAAATGGAAAGGGACCCTTTAGCACATGTGAATTAAACTCTGAATTAAATTGTTACAATGTGTGTCCATCCTGCTGATGTCCCTTGGAAGGTGGGAGGTGCCTTCTACCTTTCCTTCCACAACCTTGGACTGATACTTGCAGGTTTGGCTTGGGACTACATCCAACAACAGCAACAGAGCAGTGGGGTGGGCAATGCTGAGAAGTGATGGGAACTTGCAGGGTGTAGGTGAGAACCTGACACATGTTGTGCTGCAGCACTGCCTGCATTGTGAAGTGTCTGTCCCTCCTGCCTCTGCTTCTCCATGTACTGCAGGTATCCAAGAAAGTCATCTGTGTATTGTTGGCTCTTGGGAGTGGAGTTCATTTCTCCCTTTGCTTCTGCTCAGTCATTGGAACTTGCAGCAAGGAGGTTTTATAGTCAGTGCTGCCCAGGCTCATGTTAATGCCAGCTTCACTATTGTCTCTAAATACATATGTTGGGCCATGGTACCAAAGGGTGCTTCCTCTTAGGGGTGGTTCAGACAGGCAGATTTCAGGCCTTCTCACTGTTGCAGTATTGCAAGAGGGAGAACAAAAAGCTAAAAAAGGAACCCCACCAGAACAAAGTACACAGACATGAGCTGTTCAGAGAGAAAAAACCACCTAATTGAAACCTCGTTTATTTTTGTCATAGTACAAACATGTCCTCCTCTTCCCTTTTTTCTTCTAGCAAAGGAGTACTTTTGAAACCTTATAGTGATTAATAATATTTGGGTTCTGTGGTTGGTTAGTTCCTGAATTTCCAAACCACAGGAGTGGTGGTTGCTCCAAAATCATTCCATTGATGTAAGGAAAGGGTCTGCTTTAGATGTATCAAAAGAACTTTAATATCTCAAGGGATTGGGGATTTTGAGAAGTCATGTGTCTCTTAATCATCTGAGGGAGAGGTGAAACTGTCTTTCAGTTGATGAAAGCCAGGGCACTTTTTTCAGCTGGGCTGCTCTGTGCAAAACAAGGAGAGCCTGCAGAGCAGTGGCAGGGCAGGACTGCAGGCACACAGGTGGCTGCTGCTGCCTGTGGGGTTTTCAGGGCCAGTGTGGGCTGGGATGTTCCGTCCTGTGTGCTGAGTGTTTCTGGTGGCAGCACACAGCACCTCCCAGCCGGGTTTGCATTTGGGACCTGAGTGATGGCACAGGTTCTCCCACACACCAACCCTTGTGCCTGAGGAGTCACCTTTCCCAAAGTGACATCTCCCTGCTTTGTTGGTGTGCCCCTGGCACTGCCTGAGGCCAGGAGCCTGAGCAGAGGCAGTGCCCTGCTCTTCTGGGACCCCTGAAAGGCAGCTGACAGTGCCTTTCAGCCATCCCTGGCAGCAGCATTTTCCTCCTCATCAGGGAAAACAATGGAGGAGGAGCTGTCCTAGTGTAGAGGTTGGGAGATAAAGAAGGATTTTTCAGTTTCTTTCTGATCCTTTGCTAAAGAAGTGTGGTGTCTGAGTTGCCTTGCTGTTAGGTTATGCATGAGTCCAGCTTTCCATCCCCTGTTGAATTCAGTGAACGCTCAGTGTCAGGCAGAGATCATGCTATCACTAACAAACCCCCAGTTAATATCTAATTTTGCCTGGAATGTGTGGCAATCTAGGACTAAGATGAAATTCCTGGGTTTAAGTGTTGTTTAGTGGATGGCAGCAGTACTGGAACTAGATTTGATTAAAGCTTCCTCCCTGGATCAGATAGCAAAAGGCCTGGATTATTTTTTCATGGTAGAATTACTTTGAAGACTTGTTATTTTAGATTATTAGCTTTGATGCAGATGTTGTGTGTTCCCATGATGATTAGCATTTGAGTTCTTTCCTGAGGGAGTGAGAGGGCTGAAATCCTGTGTAGGGGTGCACGTCCCTGGGGAGGGGGCAGGATGTGTGTGCACACCTGTCCCAGGGCTCCTCTCACACACACACACACACACACACTTGTGCAGCTCAGGCTGAGGCACTTTGGAGAATTCAAAGCAAACATTTACATTCCGAGGCTCCTCTATATTTATGCTGGGCTTCCGGCTCCACTGTCAATATTTGGGAAGCTACTCTTGGTCAATTCCTGTTGACTTTTACTGAAAAGCAGCTAGTGAGGCAGTAAATATTTTGTGCATGTGATAATACAGCTGGTCAGGGCAGAGGAGTCTCTGAGGAACAAATCCTGTGATTTGGGGCACAGCATGGTGTTTCATTGCTTGTTAGCCACAGCAGGTCCTAAAAGACTGCTCTTTCCCGTGTCAGGCTCCCAAGAAAGGCAGATTTTTGCCAGGGAAGAGCTGTCAGGGGTGTGCTAGGCAAACCACAGCTAGGAAGTGAGAGCTGCAGCACAGCCAGGCTGGACAGGGAGCCCTGGGAACAGTCACAGCTCCTGGGCTCTGCTGGGAGAAGCACTGCCAGGACTGAGGGACTGGGAGGGGCTGTGCCTTTTGGGGTTGTCACATCCCTGCCAGCCTGGGTGGGAAAGAATTGCAGGTCCAGCACAAATCCCTCTGCAGTGGTGGCTGGAGATGGGTGTAGCTGCTTTCCCAGGAACTCCAGGCTCCACAAGGGTGGAACCAGGAGCCTGTGGTGAACTCCAGGGACCCAGACTGTACTGAGCAGAGCAAAGAAGGAATGCTGAATGATGCTGTGTTGTCCCTGGGCTGGTGACCCGGGGGGAGCTCTGTGCCCACTGATGGGTGTTGTTTTGCTGCCCTGCCCTGCAGTGAGAACCCTCTGCCCACCGTGGAGATCGCGATTCGCAACACGGGGGACGCTGACCAGTGGTGCCCTCTCCTGGAAACCCTCACAGACGCTGAGATGGAGAAGAAGATCAGAGACCAGGACAGGAACACAAGGTACTGCCACTGCTTTGGACACTTCTCTTGGCCTGTCCCTTGGACAGAAGCTCCAAGCTGGGATGTTTGTCTTTCCCTACTGAGAGCTAACTGGCAGGACGTCAGCCATGCTCACAACAGAAGCTTTAGCTTCAGGGTATTCAGCTGTCATCACCTTCCTCCACAAACATTGAAATGTCTGCTCTACCATCTCCTGCTTGCAGGAAGTTTCCTTTTTTTTTTTTTTTAACCCATTTTTGTCTTTTCCTTGGGTTTTTTGCTTGTCCAGGGGAGTTGTGTGTATAGGAAGGCATGAATCAAACATATTGGAATTTCATACACTGTCATGCTCCTGAGAATCCTGCCACAAAGCTTCCTTTTATGTAATGTAAAGTTCAATTTGATGTAGCAATGGGCAAGCTCCCAGCTCTAGCCTGAGTGATGCCAACCTGTTTGCCAGCACAGGGAGCACTGTGTGAATCCAGGAGAAGCTCTGCTCACCTGCAAAGTGATGTTTGACAGGCAGTTGACAGCTTCCACCTACTTGATGAAATTCTTCCTGGCAGATATGAAGGAATAGCTTGTATCTCTCCAAGAGATACATTGTGGAAACAGTAAATATTCAGCTCTTTCCCAGGATGTTTTTTTAACTGCTGATTAACAGTAGCACAGTCATTTTGTGTATCAGCTGTGCTGACTGAAGAGTTTACAGTAGCAGTCGGTTCAATCCAAGTTAATGAGCAAAGTGCCCTAGCAGCTGTTAGTGAAAGCAGCGTCCTTGCCTTATCACCGGGGCACTCTCAGGTGACTGGGGAGTTCTGTCTGGGAATAAGCCTGTCTACAAAGCTGTGCAGGTTTGGTCAGACTGCCGTGTCTGTAACATGCACTCACTGTACCTCTCTCTCTCCCTCAGGCGCATGAGACGTTTGGCCAATACTGCTCCAGCCTGGTAACCCTCCTGTTGTGACACTGGTGCTCTTCCTACAGACTTTAGCCCTATTCCTCTCCCCAGATGGATCTAGAATTGGCAGGGGTCTTTCTGTCTCTGAAGGGGACACACATTCCACTTGCCACGAGTTCCCAGTACTGCTGACTTCTGCCCCCTCCACGCCAGTGCCACGTCCCCAGAGCGCTGAGCGAGCAGCGCCACCCAGCTGGGACCCGTGGCAGGTGCTGGAGCCCTTCTATACCTGTGTGTGGACAGTGGAAAGATTCTTTTGTATAGGTGCAATGTGCACTCCTAGGACAACTTTTTAAATAAAAGGAATGCATACAATGTAGGCTGAGTTCAGTCAGTTTGCATGGACAGTGAATGTGACCATGTTGTGTGCTGTTCTGGTAACTGAGGGTGACAGGGCCTAATATTAATTCTGAACACTCACATGCATTCATTTTTCCTGGGTGCTTTACTTCAACAGGTACAACAGCCCAAAACCTTTTGGTGCAGGGGAAAGTGAGGAGGAGATTTAGAAACTAGAAGCAGCAAACAATTCTCTAAGGATTGGTCTGTTACCTGACTTGGCACAGTCTGTAATGACCTCAGAGGGGTTCAGGTGGTTGACTCCACAAGGTAGAACAATTTAACGGAAATCACAGATTTAAGAGTCATTTCTGTCAGATGTCAGCCTGGTGTGTGGTCAGCCCTGTTTTTTGTGAAGACTGGAAACAGCACAGGCTCTGCACAGGTACAGCAGGTAAAGCCTGCAGTCACTGGGACTGAAGCTCCTCTGCAGCACAAACACTGCCAGCTGCACTGCTCAGAGCACTCAAAGCACACTGGGTGTCATGAATGCCCTTAGCACTGCAGTGTCAGGATTTTGCAACCCAAGAAACAACCTGTCTTTCTCTAGGGAGTTTAAAAACAAAATCCATTGAAATGAGTTTTAAAGAAAAATCCAAGCTGGCTTACAAACTAATTAGAATCTATCTTGCTGTTGAGGTGCCCCATCTCTTTGATGGAGTTCCTACCATTCACTGCCAGAACTGATGAGTCTTGCAAGCAAGGCAGATTTTGCTGGCAGCCTGACAGTCATGTTCAGGCCTTTATGATAAAGCCATAGGTTTTATGATCCTTGCTGATCCACCCACCCTGCTAGCACAGTCCAAAAACGCTTTCTGGTCTTAATTTATCATGTTTAGACCTGAGTAATAACAGAGACAGCTCTGATTCCTGGGTGGGAGGGAACTTTTTCCAGATGTTAGTCTGCAGAAACTGAAAACTTGCAATTTAGTAATCATATTATTCAGTCTTATCCCAGGCTCCTGTGCCAGAGTGGTACTCCATGCATGACTTCATATTAGAGAGGTTGAAAGGTTATTTGAGCAAGGAAGACAAACCCTGGCTGGGATTGCTGCTGCATCTTAGCCTCCCATGTAAAACATGTTTTGGCTCATGGACATAAAATCTCAGAGCCTTCTTGAGAACACTTGAGCCTTCCTTTGTTACATGACTGGGGACTTCTGCCAGCAGCCTCTTCAGGGAATTGGACTAAAATACGTGTGAAACTGCTGTAAATTGGCAGTTCAAATCTGTGCTGCAGTTTTTTAATTGCTGTGAAGTTTGTGATTACTAATCCCCAAGTTCACAATGAGGTGCAGGCACACAAGGACTGCAGCACCTCTCTGCTTCTCAAGGCCATAGAGGTTGTACAAATTGTTCCTTGAAGCAGCAGGGACACAGCAGGACAGTCAAAGGACCAAGGCCAGAAAGATGGGAACTTCAGCCAGCTTTCTTTATGTATTATTATTATTGGGGACCAGGCAGGAGCAGCTTTCTTGCTCTGCAATCACAATTCCTTGGGTTAGTTGGGTACCCCACCTAAAGGAATAGCCCAACTGTTAGATTTCAAAGCCCCATCTCAGGCAATTTAAACCAGAACCTCTGAAGACTTCAAAGACAAACTCCTAGGGACTGAAACTCCTTCTAGGGACTGAAACACCAGCTCTGTTATCATTACCCTTAGTGCCACTGTATCTTTAGAACAAATCACCACCTGTACAGGCCTCTCAGCCTCTTTGCAGAGGGAAGGATAAGTGCAGCAAGAGCATGTTCAAATCAGGTCTGATTTTTGATAGTGTTTTATTGGAAGAGCACAGGGCAGGGGGAGTTGGTGTGTGTGGGGGTTTGTGAGTGCTCAGTCAGATGCTGGTTACTCCCATTTCATGGTTTGGTGGTGGTTTGCAGCTCTGAGCAGCCAGCACTGATAGGAGTGAGCTGCTGTAGGACACCACGTGTGCAGACTCCTTTGAGGCTGGGTACAAGCACAGTGGGTACTGTGCTAGCAAGAGTGATCAGATCCATTTCATACAGGTGGCAGGGTAGGGATCAGCTTTTCTCATTTTCCCCTGAAACTCAGATGTTTAAGTTTCAGAACTAAAAAAATTCAACAAAGTGGAATTACACTGCAGGTGCAGATAGTTTTTATTGCCAGTGTCAATTGCTGCTTCCAGCCACTGCCTGGATCAAGTGTCCAGCTCAGTCCCTTTGTCCTTTCCCAGGCACCCCTTTATCCAATTAGACATCCCCCACACTCCTCATGCTCTGCAGCCCTGCTGAGAGAACAGGGAAAGGACATCTTCCAGCCTTGCCCACCAGAAAAGAAAATCCCAAACCTGCCAGTTATGAGCAAATTCCTGATGAATTGCTGCCTCTGCCCCTGGCAGAAATGGACACACAAGTGAAAAATAAAGACTTTAATGTAAAGACTCTTTGGAAACAACCACCAGAAAAGGAGTGGGGGATATAAAGGAAAGAAAGAGGCTGAGCTGCATTCTACCATGGTACAGAACTACTTCATTGAAAGCCCACAAAGAGGTCTCACAGCAGTGAGGGCCAGGTGCACCTTTGTACAGAGGGCAAGAGTGACCTGGCACACAGCAAGTCATTGAGAGCAGAAGGAAGAACTGGTTTAACACCCAATTGATAGTTATTCCACACCAGGGAACTGAGGAGCCAGCACAGCTTCAGCCCTGGCCCTAGAACACCTCTGTAAGCATTCAGGAGTTCTTGTGTGCAAAGCTCCACTTTGTACAGGAGGAAGATGGGTTACCCACACAAACACACGACACATCGGAATGGCAACTCTGTTTTTCCAGAAGGATCTCTGGGCCACAGCCAAAGTCCAGCCAGGAGGGAGGAGTCTGGCCACATGAAGAAGTCCCCCATGCTACTGTGGATGCTGCTGCTCGTGCTGGTCCTGGTCTCTGGGCAGGTGTTCTGGGCGGTCCTCAGGGAGAGGGTTGTAATTGGGATCCTCTTCAGGTGTGTCAAAAACCATCTTCCTGGCGAGGGACATGCCATCCAGCAGGCAGGTTAGGAGACTCAGCTGAGGCTGCCAAACCCCCAGCCCTCCTAGGAACACCCTGGCCCTCTGTGGAGCTTGGCTGTCAGCCACAGCCACCATCACCACCCATTCTTTTGCTCAGCTCAACACACAGTGATGGCAGTGCCTCCTTCCTTATCACCTGGTCAGAGCTGATTGTCAGTGCCCAAAGCAGAACAAATTCTGCTTTCTTAAACTATGAAAATACAGCAGAAAAAATCCTGCCTCCATCCAGCATTTCCACAAGCAGTACTCTAGTTCTACTAGCAAAGCTGAAGGTAGCAGCAGCTGCTGCATGGGCCCTGTACAGGTGTATGTAATGTGCAAATAATGCAGCAATCCATGACCTGTGTGTTGCAGTGTGATGGTATTTAACTCCAATACCTGTGGAGCTGAGGTGCTGGCAGCAGGCAGTTGCCTCTTATGGTCACAGTTTGCTCTGGAAGTGATCAGGTTGGGAAAGCCCACAGTAAAGCCCAGAAAGAATCAACTTTACTTACAGAAAGCTCGGGGTTAACAGCAGCTTCTTTCCTCCAGGCTGATTGGGGAAAACATCTTCCAAGAAATAATAGATATGACCCACTGCAATGCCTGGGGAGAGATGCCACCAAGGTCAGGCAAAACAGCAACTGCTTTGCCAGCTGAACCAGAGCTGCTGGGCTAAGAATCCCCCAGCTGTGCCCAAACCCAGCTCCCTCCAGAGCCAGGGATGCTGCAGGCTGCTGTGATCAGCAGGCAGGGAGCCCATGAGCCTGAGGGCAGCACTGCACACCCAGGAGACCACACACAGCAGTGTCAGAGCTCACCATACCCAGCTTCTACCACCACAGACACACACAGCAAAAAGCAGCTCACAAGCAAAAGCCCAGCCCTCCAGAAACCCAGGCAGCTCAGTTAGGAAACCCAACATCTCAGCTCAGCTGGAACCAAGGGGAGGTGCCAGTGTCACAGTAGCACCAATGAGGCTGCCAGGTGGCCTTGTTGGCATCCCCCACCAGCTCTGACTCACCCAGCAGATCAATGATGATGGAGTTGCCCAGGAGCAGAGAGAACCCCATCAGGACCCAGGGCAGGAAGGGGGCTTGGAAGTTGAGAAGCCCAAAGAAGTTCATGCGGATGTAGGGGTTCCTGCGGCTCCACACGTACACCAGCATGATGGTGAAAGCCTGGCCCAGGAAAAACAGGCTGGCAAAGAGTCCAAACAGCTGGGAACTACCGAGTCAAGGAAAAACCTCCCCACCCTGTGCACACCTCCAGGCAGCACAGTGTGCTTTGGGACAGGAAACCCAAACCAGAGACAGCTGATCCCAGCATTCCCAGACATTGCCCATGTCACCAAACCCTTCCTGGCTGAGACCACCACTGCCCCACACACATCTCCCTCCATGCCACCCCAGAACAAGTTCACATGCAGGCTGCTCACTCCTTAAGCTGATGTCAACAACCACCAGAGACCAGAGAGCTCTATAGTCCCCTTTGCAAAATGAACATCAAAATGACATTCAAAGGGCTTTCACATTCCTACAGCATTTAGGACAGTGGCATATTTCAACAGCTAGCTCACATCCAGTATGTGCCTTCTACAAAAGAAGTTCAGCAGTGAGATGGCTTTTGGAATTCACAGTCCTCTTCTTCAGAGCACAAGGAGACAGAGAAAGGCAAAAAATTCCCTGCCCTTGTTGTAGTTGGACTCCAAACCCACATCTGGCCAAGCACGTGGCTGCTGCAGCCACCTGGATTCTCACACAGCTTCATGCAGAGCTCCATGGGGACAGCAGTGCTCTGAGCCATCTGCATAAGACAGCAGAAGATATTCAGAGAAGGTTTATGCTTGGGAGGGAAATAAATTTCACCATCAGATTACTGTGTTGTGAAAAGAACTTAAGAACTGTGTGATGGTACCTCCATTTACTGGCAGGCTGCAAGCTCTGGGCTCACACGTGCTGAGTATGTGGGACCCCACTCCTTGTTGGCTCCACGTTCCTGCCCCTGTCCTGAGCCAGCCTCACACAGTCCCAGCCATGCTGCACTCCCCAGAGCTCAGCCAGTGGCCCTGGCACAGCTGGACAGTTCTTACAGCAGAACACGTGGCCTCCTTTCAGGCTGAGCTCTGCCACGTGTCCCTCAGGGATGAGGCAGCCCAGCCCCTGCCAGGGGCTCCAGCACAACCTCAGGCAGCTTCCTCTCCTCCAGGCACACTGGGTGAGGCTCTGGCCAAGCCAAGGGTGGCAGAGATGGGGAGCACAAGCTGTGCCATAGAGCCAGAAGTGCCCCTGCAGCACCTGCTCAGCAGAGCTCTCCCAGCACTCAGAGCACAAGGCCCTCTGCCCTGGGGCACCAGGAAGGTTCATGAAGCAGCTGTGCTGCTCAGCAGGCATTTGTGAAAGCAATACTAGTAATGCCCAAGATGTGTGTGTGCACACTGAACAGAGCATTTGCCACTTGAAATTCATCCAGTCACTGATCAGAAAACTCTGCTCGTATGTACTGGTAAAGGTTGTGTGTGCCTGAGAACTGCTGTGAAATTGATAACAATGATGTTATTTTGTCTAGCAGAAATCATTCTAATTTTTGTATTTGTAATTTTGTTAAGATTATCAAGTGTGATTTTTCATACTGGGCCCCAGTGACATCCCACCAGCTGGTTAAAACCAATGGCACAATGTATCACAGGCTGTCATCTACTGCTGCTGGGACGGACCTTACATTGGTAGAACAATTAATTAAGCACCAGGACCTACTCCACAGCACACCTGACACAGAGGTAGCAGACAAGCCCTACTCTATCCACAGCATGTCAGAGACACCAAGGAGTCTCATTCAGCCCAAAAGGATACTGTCATGAGAAACCCTCCAAAGAGGAACATGAAGACAAAGTCAGCCGTCCTTCCTCGGAAGGAGCCTTCTTCCAGCATGCGGCAGTACCTGTACCTGAGGGCAGGAGAGAAGGGAGGGTTGCAGTATAGGAAATTAACAGCTGGCCACCCTGTGCCCACAGCTGGACTGCCCAGGAACTGCTGCAAGCTCAGCCCAGAGCAGAACAGTGCAAACTGCACCCCACTGACCCCATGGACAGAGAGAGGCACCTGCTGTGCTTCAGCCAGAGCTCACCCCAGGAATGGGCACTGCTCTCCAGCAAGAGCCACAGCAGCACTGCCAGCTTCCCTCTGCCCTGCAGCAAGCACAGATGGAGGGGCAGGAGGGGCTTCAATTCAAAAGAGCCAAGGGAAGAACCCACAGCCCTAGAGTGCTGCCAAGGCAAGCCATGCTGGGGAGGAAGATGGATGGGGGGAGCTGCGTCTAAGCCAAAATGGGAGCAGAGAACTTCACTGAGACCAAAGGATACAGAAATATCATGTTGAAAAAGAAACTGAATCCCAGGGGCCCAAAAAAGAGGAAGTTGGTGATCAGCCTCCATATCTGAAAGAGAAGAGAGAGGAGAGAGAAAAGGAGGTGGACAGAGGTCTCTCCTCATCACACAGAGCAGCCCATCACATTGCCCACAGGGAATGAATGCTCAGACATGCACCTGTCCCGCAGAACTACCCCAGGACACCAGGCAGCTGCTCCACCCTCCAGTGGGACCTCCTCACATGGTACCCTGGTGTCTCACCTTTCCAGGCATGGAAAAGAAGATTTCTCTACTTTTCTAGAGAGGTCAAACAGCCACAATTCAGCACTCAGAGCCAAATTAATTACTTTTCATGCCTCTCTACAATAAAGCCCTCTCCAACCAGCCCAACAGCACACGCTCTAACAGAGGGGGAAGAGATGGGGTTTGAGCCAAGGGAAAGCCAAGGTGGTGTGTGGCAGGGAAGGGCTGGAAGGAGCTGTCCCCACGCAGGTGCCCGTGACAGGAGGGGACGCTGTGTGGCTGGCCCGGCCCGCAGCGCTCACAGGAGGCTGGGGCAGGGGGACAGGAGCCCCGGGGATGACACAGCAGTGCCCGGCCCCCTGCGAGCGGGGCACAGCCACAGCGGGCCCAGAGCCCGAGCGAGGCCTCACCTGGAACTTCCTGAAGATGAGGTCGGGGTTGAAGTACAGCTGGAAGGGGGTGATGAACTCCAGCTGCTGTGGGAGACAGGCAGAGCAGCTGCCATCACCCGCTGCCCTCGGCCAGCCCCGGCCCCCGCCCCGCGGCCCCCCGCCCCCCGGCGCGGCCCCCGCTCACCACGGCGGCGGTGGTGAGCACGCAGGCGGTGGTGTAGGCGCGGGTCACGGCCGGCATGCCCAGGTACTCCTGCGCGAAGCCCTGGTACGCCATGGCCGCGCCGCTCCGCCCGCCCGACGCGGCGCCTTTAACGCCCCCCCACCGCGCCGCCGCACGCCCCGCCCCGCGGGGAGGGCCCGGCCAATCCCCGCGCGACAGGCGGCGAGCGTCAGCCAATGGGAGCCTGCCTCATGGCCCCGGCCCGCGGCCGCCGCCAACCCGGAGCGGCCCCGCCCCGCAGCAGCGCCGGGAGCGGGCGGGGCACGGGCGGCTGAGGGGCGGGGCACGGCGGGGCACCCGGGTTTGGGTTGCACGCTGGCCGCGGGGTTGTGCGCCGGGTCCTGGACCGTGACACTGACCTGCCCGGTTGGGGAATCGTCCGCCCGGCTCCTGCCGCGGCCGAGGGAGCCGCGGTACGCTCAGCTGCAGCCCCGCAGTGTCCCCGAGAGCCGGGGGCTCTCAGCGCGATGTCCCCCCCGCTGGCTCGGACGGAGAGGAGCCCGCTGGGAGAAGGGCGGCGGTGCTGCTGCCTCAGCCCGGCTGTGTTGCCGCTTGCTTGGCTGATCAGAAGGGTCTTGTAGTCACTAAGGCACGAAGGGCTTGGGGTTTTCAGTAATTCCTGCTGGAACGTCTCCTGCAGTGAGAGCATGCTCCTGATGGAGTAGTGAGGCGCTTCCCCAAGCTGTGCGAAATCGCTGGAAGAAACCAAGAGATGTGTGGATGTGTGGTGCCACTGCATGCTGAGGGGACCGGGGGAACGGCAGCAGTGCTGGACGCAGGCCTCAGGAGGGAGCA
The DNA here is from genome assembly GCF_047830755.1 of Zonotrichia albicollis. Taxonomy (NCBI): domain Eukaryota; kingdom Metazoa; phylum Chordata; class Aves; order Passeriformes; family Passerellidae; genus Zonotrichia; species Zonotrichia albicollis. The sequence continues at coordinate 12,031,467 of NC_133836.1, read as the reverse complement.
GAGCCTGTGCTGGGCCATCCAGAGCCTGTGCTGGGCCCTCAGGAGGAGCAGAGCCTGTGCTGGGCCCTCAGGAGGGAGCAGGGCCTGTGCTGGGCCCTCAGGAGGAGCAGGGTCTGTGCTGGGCCCTCAGGAGGAGCAGGGTCTGTGCTGGGCCATCCAGAGCCTGTGCTGGGCCCTCAGGAGGGAGCAGGGTCTGTTCTCAGCCCTCAGGCGGAGCAGGGTCTGTTCTCAGCCCTCAGGAGGAGCAGATCCTGTCTCTGCCCATGTGTCCCACACAGACAGCGCTCCTGAGAGCCAGAGCTGATACACATCTCCAGGAACCCGACATCCTTCACTCTCCCTCTGATTGTGCTTCCCAGACCTGTCTGCCCTGTGCAGCAGTTGGTTCTAATGTTACAGCAACCCTGGATTCAGATGAGGAACGGGCCTGGTGTTGGGTTTGTGCTGCAGAGGGTTAAGCTGTCATCAAAGCCTTAATGAGCCCTGAGATTTCCCTTTAAACCTTCCATTAATGGGAAATGAAATTACCGAGGGGGAAGGGAGTCTTTGTGTCCTCCACCACCTCCATCCTGAGTGCCCTTTGATGAAATACAAAACCCAGATGGAAGATGACGGGACATGAGGTTAAAGCAACATAATGGGGGAGAGAGGGGAGAGGAGCAGAGACTGGGGGGTGTCTGGCAGAACAGAGAATGGGCTCCTGAGTGCCCTGGAGTGCTGCAGTGCTGGGAGCACCTCTGATGGGGCTGGGGGAGAAGGAGGAGCTGCTGGGAATGGAGCTGAGTGAGGAACTTCCACCCCAAACTGCAACAATGTCAATAATTTTGGCTGTGTGGGCACAGGTTTTGGTGGGAGCTGGGCTGGATGTGAGAGCTCTGGCAACAGAGAAAAGCTGAGCTTGCAGGGAAATTCACTGGGCCAGGAGCTCTGCAAAGGGCTGCCCTTATTCATGGGGCTGTTTCAGCCCAAATGCTGCACGGCTGCAGCTCAGCCCTCTGGCATGCCACAGAGCTCCCAACCCAGCAGAATGGGCAACTGAGTTGAAGAACTGAGAGTCAATAAATGGATAATAAATGAAATAAATGAATAAGTATCCTGTTCCTTTGGGTGGGGAATTAGAGTTTTCCTATCTGCTCTTGCTGCTTGTGGACACCAGACAGAAGCTGCATTCATGCACCATGATTCCTGCCCCTTCCTTTTTTGAACCAAGGCTGGGAGATGAGTACTGGGAGCCTCTCTGCTGCAAGGAGCCCTCACTAGCTCCACAGAGATGGGAATCCAAATAATCAATCCCACTCACTCTCTGTGAAAGACTGCAAATTAGACACTGCATAAAATCTAAAAAAAATTAATAATCAGTTTCTCAATTTTTTTTCCTCTTCCCTTCTAGCCAAAACTGGAGAACTCCACTTGTCCAGGCTTCTACTTAAAGCCTGTTTTCTAAGGTTTATGGGGAGAGGGGGAGAAGTGATGAAATGCATGGGGAAGCTCAGCAGCTCCCACTGGGAGAGGCCAAACAAATCCCAGTGTCACCCTGAGTTCCCAGGCTGCTTTCTGCTTTCTCGGTCCCTGGGGAGCTCAGCCAAGCTGACTTCATGCACTGCAGTACACCCAGGGCAGCTTTAGTCTTTATTACAATCTGTGTCACATTTTATGGGTTTTTGGAGTTATGGCCTTCCACAAGTTCCCATCAGCACAGGCACATATTTGGGTTCACACACACACACCCCTTCACAGTGATGCTGACATGTGGCCTTTTATAAAATCATGAACTCTAAAAACTGAAAAAAACCCCCCAAAGCCAAAGTCTTTGTCTCAGCTGCAAGAAAGAAGAGGGACTGGCAGAAAAACACTGCTCAGGAGATTTTTCACTGATTTCCTCCTGCCTTGTCCTGCCCTGCCTGGGGACTCCAAGCAGATGTGCCATTGCTTCCTGCCATCTGCTGGGCTCCCCTTCCTTCTGGGATCAGCTCAATATTGCTGTCAGTGTGCAACATCAGCTTCAAAACCCAAGGTGTCAGAAACTCAAAGTTTCCACATAAATATGTGTGATGCCCAGACTTCAGTCCATTTTGGACAGGCTTTGAAACAGGTTTTTGTCTGCATGCTCTTGGAGCAGCCAGAGGATCTAAGGAAGGACTCCCAACTGAAACCTTTGCACAAGTCCTTCAAAGGAAGAACTGAAACATGGTGTTGCCTCCTTGCCAGACAATATTTACCCATTGTGCATCTGCAGGCCCAGTGATAGTAACCTGCAGCATAAATTCAACAGCTTCTCGTCTCAGTTTCTGCAGAGTTAGAAAACAGAGAAAAATGCTATTAACTCTCCCCATGAGTTAAACAGCACATAAACCTCAAGAAGGCACATGAGCAAAGATAAATGGGCTGTTGCAGCGGTCATCTCTTTTGTTTGTAGTAAATTATTGTGTGTAATTCATGTTTCCTGTCCATAAATACCAGAGAAACTTGAAGACATGGAATCCATTCTAATTCAGTAAAGACAAAAACAACTCCTTTTGAGCCCATCTGGAACTTGTTTTTATCATAATTGTTTTGGGCTCAGTAACGAGTTCAAGATCTGACTGCCGTCTCTAATTGTTTCAAGGATAAACAGCTGCTTTGTTTAAAGGCAGCAGCTCCCATTTTGCCCAGCGCAGCAGTGCCGGGCCCGCAGGATGAAAGGAGCTGTGCCGTGTCAGCACAGGCCCTAACGAGCACTGGCGCCCCTGGCAGGGCGCTCACCCCGCCCGCAGCTGATGGGGCACGAAAACAGCCCCAGGCACGCACTTGTGAGTGTCCAGCGCTGCCCGTGCCCTCTGCTCTTCCACGGCGTTGGCATTTTGTTTGTAACTTCATCTGATGGTGTTTTGTAATGACGAGTCATGGCCTGGTGACGCTCAGGCATCTCCTGCAGCTGGGCTGTGGGGTGCTCAGGGACAGCATTCACTCCCTGGCCACAAAACCCCGAGCCCCTTGCTTGGGTAATGCTCCATCCCTGCTCACATAACCCCAAATCCTTGCTTGGGTAAGGCTCCATCCCCTGCTCACAGTCCCAAATCTTTCCTTCATGTGAATACAGAGACACCCCCACACCCACTGTGAGAGACTCCCCCTACCAGGGTATGAGACCATGGTGTGTTGTCGCAGACATCTTTTATAAAACATCCTTTCCTTAAGATTTTTTCCTCCTGAGAAGCTGAGAGGCCTCAGGGACAAAATGTAAGCAAAGATTATCTGCTGCTGTGGAATGCAACAGGTAGATCTGTGATTAGTCTTATGTGCTTGTTTGTAATTAATGGCCAATCACAGCACAGCTGGCTTGGAGAGTCTGAGACAGCTGCCTTTGTTATCATTGTTTCCTTTCTATTCTTAGCTTAGCTAGCCTTCTGATGAAACCCTTTCTTCTATTCTTTTAGTATAGTTTTAATGTAATATATATAATAAAATAATAAATCAAGCCTTCTGAAACGTGGAGTCAGATCCCCGTCTCTTCCCTCAACCTGAGACCCCTGTGAGCACCGTCAGTGTCTCAGAACCTGTTGTGTTCAGGGTCTCACCCATGATGCCCCCAGGACGCGAGACCCCTGGTAGCCTTGGTGTAGAAGAGTCTCTGCATGCCTGATGCCCTGGCACCAGGAACAAGTGGGGCACACCAGCCAGGACCTTTCTGGGAGGTAATTCCAGCCCCCAAAGTCAGTCCTTGGTGGCAGGGATAAGAGGGGCCAAGAGCTCTATGAACACACTGTGCACAGATAAGCTGTGTAATCAAAACTGTTGAGGCACTTGAAATGTTTACTTTTCCATGTGTAATAGCCATATATAAATTTTTCCTCCTTCATTAAAGGATTTCTTGTTCCAAATCAGCTAACTCTGGAGTGTGATGGCTGAAGTCAGGAGAAAGTGAATCATACAGAATTGGATGGATTTTTAAGTTTGTTTGTTTGTTAGAAAGAAACTAAAGATAGCACTTAGAGTTCAGCCCTCCAAGGACATGTGGTTTGCACAGGGTTTGTTGTAAATCACAGTTAATATTATTTTTATTTCCTATGGTTTTTAGTTCAAAAATACAGCTTTGTGTCTGGCATGAGAAAGATCTCATTTAAATCCCCTTGAGCAGAGCCTCATCACATATCCAAATAAAGTACCTCTTCCAAACCAGCTTCTGATCATGAGTTGAAGACATCAAACAAGAAAATGTCTGTCTCTTTGCACAGTTATTTTTCTCCAGTGTTTAATAATTCTTGTTAAATTCTTCTGCCTTGTGATCTGCCCCCTACACCACAGGTCACCTCCCACAGCTGTCAGTAGGGAATATCCTTCAGGGGCCTTTATTTTGTAACATCCATTGCATAAGCACTGTGGCCAAATGAACAAATCCAAAAAATACTGCATGTGTCTTATAAAAAGAGGTCTGTGCTCAGCTCACAATAGCAGCACAGCTGAGTGTGCTGTCAGCTGCTGGAGACCCCTGCAAGGAGTCAGAAAAGGTATTTGTGCTTGGGTTTTCACCAGAGGCAGGACTGTGTCCCAGTCTCAATGAGCCAGGGCACAGCTCTGATGAAAAGCTCTGTCTGAAGGGACAGTTAAATAAGAGAGCAGGACGAGTCTGGCACTGTGACACTGCTGCACACATTTTCCTCTCTTCTGGGAACATTCAGCAGCATTTGATGCCTTTTGGTAGAGTCTGAATGCTCTTCTCTGACTCACAGGAGCAGAGGTTTTGTTCAGGCAAGGACTTTGTTACTTCTGGCCTTGAGGTCGCTCAATTTCAGCTGCCTGTATCAGTGTCTGATACAGAGATGGAAGGAACATAAACAGTTCAGGCACAGCATGACCTACAGCTCACAATGGACTGGAGAAAAAAGGTATTTCCATTATTTCTAGTATTTTGTGTTTTCTCAGTTTTCCCAGAGAAGACCTAGTGCTTATCAGGTGGAGGAACAGGCAGACTGCTGATCCAACACACAGAACATACAGCTGTTCTTCTGACATCCCAAAATCCCAGCTAGCAAAGAAAGCAGCACGTTCCCTTGGCTGTCTCAGCCCTCGTGTCCTCAAAGGACTCAGACTCAGCTCCCATGGATCCCCACTGCCCTGGAAAAGGTCCCAGTGACTCTGTGAGGTAGCAGAAGCTCTGGCAGCACTGGGACCCTGCCCTGAGAAACCTCTGGGATGAAGCTCATTTCCTGAAGTTCTTATACAGTGCCTTGAACTTACATAAATTGTGGGGTTTTTATAAAAAACATTAGTGAACTGCTGGAACTGAGAATAGTGGTGTCACAGCAGGGCACTCATTTCCTAAGAAAAATCCATTTCAACAACTAAATAAACACAAACATTGCTTTCACCATGAAATCAGCAAACCTGCTGCATGTTTCTTGAGAAAGCTGCTTGTTTGCAGATCTTATTATTTGTCTTTGTATTGTGAGTGAGTTCTGCAAGAGTCAGGAGAAGCAAACAGGGGCATTTTGTATCTTACAGTGATGGTCCTTACAAGAAAGTGAGAAAGGATTGCAGAAATAGCCAGGCTAGAGCTTGGGAAAGTCAGCAACCAGCCAGGGAGCCACTCCAGATCTCTTCTGCAATTTACAGGGTAGCGTTTGTAGGGAGAATTCATCCTGTAGATCCAAGCCTCACAGATGGAAATGAGGCCCCGTTTCTCCCCTTGAAGTTGGTCCAGATGATTCTGGTGTAAAAACACACTCGAACATTGGAACCTCTCAGTTCGTGACAGATCAAAGAGCACGTGTTGATGGCCCTTCCTAATGGCAGGATTAGCACTTATTGCTGCAGCCAGATAACTGCAGGCAGACCCTGCCATCACATCCTCCACACAGCTCCTCTCCCATGCACATGGCATCATATTTCACCCTGGTTATGACAGGTTTGAGTTCAGGGAGGGAGGATTTGAAGGAAGAGGGTGGTGGGTCCCCCAGTACTGCTGGAAATTTGTCGGGTTTATGTGAAGGCTTCCAGGAGTTTGAGTAACTGCAGAGCAGTGGCTGTACCCTGGTGACAGACCCTGACCCCAGAGATTCCTCATCTACAACTGTGACTCTGAAGCTCTGACAACAAGGATGGAACATTGGGAAAGCTGGGGGTTTTAAAGTGCAGCAAAAAGCCAGTTAGAAACACAAGCAGTGTGAACATTCCTCAGCACCAAAGCACGAGTCATACAGATGCTGTGCAGATGAAAAAAAATCTATCCCTTCACTTCTTATCAAGGCAGCTGTTGCTAGAAAAGATGGAGGATAACTTCCTGGAGCTGCACATGGGTCTCATCACAGCAACATCCAGTTTATGCCCTCTGGAACAGGGAGGGACAGCCTGTGCCACCACCCCCAGCACCCACTGCCCCACCCACAGCACTTCCTCACCTCTGGCAGCGGGCACAAGCTCAGAGCAGACAGCAGGAGGGAATGAGAGCTTTCCTTTTTGAATGAATTACTGTTCTTGATACAGCCTGCCTAAACTCTCCATCAGTGCCTGCTGAGTGGTGCAATCATGTTTGTTTCCCAGTTTTTGTTTGGGAAGCTGCTGGAAGCATCCATCCAACCCCTGCCACATACCACAGGCAGCACAGTGCTGGCATGCTGCATTCGGAACCCAACACAGCAAATTTTGTACTTCTCCTGCCACTTAGTGGCTGCAGCTGATGCAGCACCACATCCCTGTGATGTGGAACAGGCTCATATTTCTGTTCAGGTGCAGTAAAACCTGAATAGGGACAAGGAGGAATTTAAAAACATTTCAGTTATTTCAAACTCTCTGAAACCTGTCAGGGCCCTCACAAATCTCACTCTGCAGGATGAAAGGATGTTAGAAGGATGATTACTCCTGAAGACCAGGTATTTTGTGAAGCAGCAGCTTTAATGTTACTGCTGGCAGTGCAGTGTGCCTCCATCTCCATCTCTAGGATTCAGAAGGATTCACCATTTCCCACTATTGAATGCAGAGCACCCCCAAGGTCTGGGAATGATTGGTATCTGATTCTATTGATTCAGAAGGCTGAACAATTGCTTTATTAAACGATACCATATTACATTGTCCTAAAGAAAACCTGTGACTGTCTCGACTCAGCCAGGACACAGCTTTGAGTGATTGGCCAAGGAAACAAAACAATCCCCAGCAGAATCCAATTAACAAATCACTTCAGATAAACAATCTTCCTAACACATTCTACACATGCAAAAACAACAGGAGAAGCAAGTAGAGATAAGAATTGTTTTCTCTTCTTCTCTCTGTGCTTCTCCAGGAAAAATCCTGTGAGAGAGAATGTCTCTCTCTCTGTTCAGAGAATGTGAATGCCACATCCCACTGCCAGGGAGGGCCTTTCTGTTCCATAGAAAGAAGCAAGGCTGTCACTGTAGCTGACGGGAGCTCCAGGCGTGGCTGTCTGCTCTGTGCCAGGCTGTGGGGAGGGAGCAGGAGAAGGAGCAGGAGCACAGCCTTCTGTGCCTCTGTGCACAGCCCTTCCAGCAGAGCTGCACTGCCTATCTGCCACCAGGACACAGAATGGGCACAGGGGAAGGAGCAGGAGCACGGCCTTCTGTGCCTTCATGCACAGCCTTTCCAGCAGAGCTGCACTGCCTCTCTGCCACCAGGGCAAGGAGCAGGAGCACAGCCTTCTGTGCCTCTGTGCCTCTTTCCAGCAGCATCTGCACTGCCCCTCTGCCACCAGGGCAAGGAGCAGGAGCACAGCCTTCTGTGCCTCTGTGCCTCTTTCCAGCAGCACCTGCACTGCCTCTCTGCCACCAGGGCAAGGAGCAGGAGCACAGCCTTCTGTGCCTCTGTGCCTCTTTCCAGCAGCACCTGCACTGCCTCTCTGCCACCAGGGCAAGGAGCAGGAGCACAGCCTTCTGTGCCTCTGTGCCTCTTTCCAGCAGCACCTGCACTGCCTCTCTGCCACCAGGACACAGCCAGGAGCACCGCGAAAGGCCTTGGATAACCAGGTTTGGGCTTCATTCCTGTCAGTGATGGCACCAAGGGAAATGAATTAAATCCCATTATTACCGGGTGGGACGTGCCTGGGCTTGTCTGGCCCTTGCTGCTTGACCAAAGGCGGCAGCTGAGGTGTTTCACCCCAGGGATACCTTTGGCTGGCTGGATTTGTGGTGTTTCACCCCACAGACACCTTTGGCTGGCTGGGTGTGTGGTGTTTCACCAGAGACACTTTTGGCTGTGGGTGTGTGGTGTTTCACCCCACAGACACTTTGGGCTGGTGGGTGTGTGGTGTTTCACCCCACAGACACTTTTGGCTGTGGGTGTGTGGTGTTTCACCCACAGACACCTTTGGGCTGGTGGGTGTGTGGTGTTTCACCCCACAGACACTTTTGGCTGTGGGTGTGTGGTGTTTCACCTCAGAGACACTTTTGGCTGGTGGGTGTGTGGTGTTTCACCCCACAGACACTTTGGGCTGGCTGGATGCTGCAGCTAGGCCCTGGAACAAGTCCAGGTTTGGTAGAAACTCACTTTACCTCTGGTGGAAAGGCTGTAGGCGAGGTGAAGAGGAAAAGGAGACAGATTCTGTGGAGGGTTTAATCCAGACCTTTATTCCAGGGTCACAGAGGGCTGAATCTTGGTAACAGCTCCCCATGGTCTCAATGTCCTTTGAAGCCCAAGGTCAGGGGGAGGGAAGGGATAGGTGAGCACCAACCAGGTGTGTGTGGGGGAAGTCTCAGGGGACAATGACTTCTGGACAGACCAATGACCTCAGTGCTGAGGGCCATCTTTTGAACTTGGCCAATCAGACGATTCCTGCTGGCCTGCTGAGATTGATGGGCAGCTCTCAGCAGGGGCAGGGGGAGGGAGAAGGCATTGCCACACCTAGGGGGCTGGGATAGGTGAAAGAGGATATTGCAACACACTGTAACAGGAAATAGTCTGGTTTGTCTTTCTAGATTGTGTTCCAGGACAAATACAATCAGGAAAAAAAAATTGTAGTTCGTTTCTGCTTTGATCACACTCAGAGAAGTGATAGTGGTAGCTGTGCCAGATGCTCCGAAAGGAATTGAGGTTGTAAACCACACTGGCCTTCAAGAGGGTTTAGACAGATCTGGATCTTGGAGAATCATTTCCCTGCACTGGCATGGACTTTCAACAAAACGGATTGAACTGTCGTGCTAATGAACGTGCAGCTCAGTTTTGGGAATGTAAATCAGCTGGCAAAGCACCTGACAAATCAAGTGTCTTATCCTAACGTAATGGCTGACTAAATACACATTCCTGTGTTGGAGATTTATATAATCCTTCAGAGCACCCTGAGAGTACCAGAGCCTTGGCAGACAGAGGAAAACCTACGAAAGAGGATGGACAAGCTGCAGAGATTGGTAAAACATCTATTTTACTATTCTTATTGACAGATTTTTTTTTAATTTGAGTTTTTATAAAGCTGTGTAATACTGTCAGGTTTGCCTAGAATTAATTTTGCGGTTCATGCAGTCCTTGGGATAAAGCTGCAGAGTAATGGCTCTCCTGGCAGCCGCACACCACCACGGGGGCTGGGAAAGCACTGCAGCACAAGGCTTGGGAATGTCACTGTGTAAATGCAGCTCAGCTCGGAGCACAGAGATGGCCCCTGAAGGGACAAACAAACCCTTCTGCTTCAGCTCGTGGGCGCCAAAGAGCTCTGTGACACACGGCTTGGTAGGGGATGTGTTTTATAATGAAAGCAGGGAAATGAGCAGAAGGAGGGGTGTATTCCTAGACATTGTAAATGAAAACGAAATGTGCTGTTGTAGGGAGAGGAAACTCACCTGGAGAACGAGAATAATGAGGTGCCCAATCCTTAGCTCAGTTCTGAGGAGCAGGACAGGGAGGTGGTGTAGCCATGGAAAGTGCCAGTGAAATGGATCTGCTGCTAGCTGGGGCAGGAGAGCTCAGCCTCCTCCTGCTGCAGGCTTGGAATAGTCTGGTTTTATTTCTGTCCTGGAGGACACCCTGTCTCGGGCTGGTATGGAAGTTATTTAAAGGAAAACACTTTGAGGAAAGGGAAAAAATCCAACATTATTTGAATTTGTGGTTTTAGAGATATTGTGAGTCTAGAGCAAAATTTCCTTTTCTTTGGTGGACAGCTCTGTAAGAAGAAACTGAGCAGGTAAAGCAGAAAGAGGTTCTCAGCTTTGGGTTATTTAAGTTCCCAGGGTGACTGGGGTCATATTCATGTAGCAAAACACAGTCTGGCCTGAGGTGCCCTGCACTGACTGGCAAACAGCCGAGCCTGAGCATGGGCTCTTTATGTGACACCAGAGCTTTCCCAGTGGGAGGGGATTTAAAGCAGGGGCTGGCAAAGGCCATCGTGGCCTCGGGCCACCCAGAACACTGAGCAGGAGATGTCAGGCTAAAACCAGGGGCCCCCAAAATGCTCAGAGTGGTCTTGGCATGTGGAACGGGATTCTCAGGGCACTGTCACAGACATCTTCTGTAAAAATCCTTTTCTTGGGGTTTTTCCTGCTGAGAAGCTGCAGCAACAAAGTGTAAGCAATGGTTATCTGCTGCTGTGGAAGGCATCAGGTGTGGCTGTGATGGGGCTATCTTGAATGTTTACAATTAATGGCCAACCACAGACCAGATAGCTTGGACTCTCTGTCTAAGCCACAGCCTTTTGTTATAGATTCCATTCTATTCTTAGCTAGCCTTCTGAAAAGAAACCTTTCCTTCTATTTCTTTTTGGTATAGTTATAATGTAATATATATATCATAAAATAATAAATGAAGCCTTCTGAAATACGGAGTCAAATCCTCATCTCTCCCCTCATCCTGAAAGCGCCTGTGACCACTGGCACAGGGCACATCTTGCCTGTCCCAGGATTTCACCTGCAGGTGGGGAAACCAAAGGCACAGGCACAACACAGTGGAAAGAAGCTGTGTGGTTCTGCTGTCAGCCTGCCAGTGAGCTGGGCCAGCCAGGACAGCTTGTTCTGCACCCTTCAAAAGTCAAGAGCCCTGATTTTATAGCAGCACTGATCCTGTGATGCCACACGAGGCAGCCCCTGCCCTGCTCCCAAGGCTCAGCAGTGCTGTCCCTGGGCAGTGTGAGCAGGAGGGTCCCCAAGGACACCTGAGCCCACTGGCTGCCACACATTTCACCTGTCTCATGATGCTGGATGCACAGTTACAGGCTGCTGAATGTTGCTCTGTACAAGTGCAGCAGCACAGGAAAGACACTCTAATCTAAAATGTGTGTTATTATCATGAAAGGATGGAAATAACAGCACACCAGGGAATGCCAAATGCAGTGGGTATCCATGGCCATGGGAAAATCCCCCAGCTCAAAGCCTCAATGTCTTTTGAGTCAGTTTATTCTGTACAAGGAAGCCACCCACTGTCTGCCCCTTTTCTTCAGCTCCAGAACAAGATCCTGATCCTGACAATTTGTGCTGCTGGGATTGGAGGCACCTTCCAGTATGGGTACAACATCTCCATCATCAATGCCCCAGCCTCAGTAAGTATTGCAGCCCTGAGTGTGCCCTGACACACCCTGGGGGCAGTGGGTGCCCCTGGAAATCTGCAGGCTGCTGCTGAGGGACAGAAAGCAAGGATGTGTGGTTCTCTCTGTGTAATTCACATCCAGAGCACAGGACTTTGTTGTCAAAAGCCACCCTTGAGCAGGACCTAGTGTCATAAGAGTTTATTCAAAAGGTTTGTTTCAACTGCTTTAGCAAAATGTAATTCTAGAATTTTTCAACCTGCATCCTTTGAAGTTGGTTTTTGCCTTTAGATTGAAAGTGAGACACATGAAAACAATTTTTAAATGATCAGAAATAACCACATAGAGATATAAACCAACTGCAACTTTTCAACAGCAACAGTTTTACACCCTAAATTCTTTACTAAAAACACATCTAAGAGCTGGAGGAGGTGGAAGCATAAACACAGGATAAATAGATTTATTAATAAGAGAGCATTTCTCTGTGTCCCTCCTCTCTCTCAGTACATCCAGGTGTTCATGAACACGACCTGGCTGGAGCGCATGGGGGTTCCCCTGGAGAGCAACATGGTGCTGCTGCTCTGGTCCTTCACTGTCTCTGCCTACCCTCTGGGAGGCCTCACTGGGGCTGTGGCTGCTGGCCCCATGGCCATCATGCTGGGCAGGTAAGAGCTGCTGCAGTTTCATTTAAGCTTTGCAGCTTCCCTTAGTCCAAGAGGAGTTAGGATCCCTACAGCAAAACACCCACCGTGGTTAAAAATAATATCTGAATATCTCAAAACTCAATGGGGAACTGGTTTTTCCCCACATTACCCTCTCATCACTCCAGCCCAGCTGAGGGGCTACAAGGATTTCAGCTCAGCTCCTTACCACAGTACCCACTCACATAATCTCTATCATTTTTGTGCCCAGTTCTCTGCCATGCTTTTAAATAAGAAATCATAATGGATGACATAATAATGATGTTATATCATAATGGATGATATCACAATGATAGGATATCATAATGGATGATATCATAATGATTATCACAATGATAATGGATCAGACTAAGGATTTGTCTTCAAATTAAACTGTGGGGATGACACTAGAAAAGCAGAGGGTGCTTACAAAGAGCAGTGATTGCATCCCAGCTCCTCATGTCTCACAGGTTGTGTAGCCACATTTTGGTCTGAAATATTTCAGGAGGTATTCATTAAATCTCCACAGTGGGATTTTTTTACTCTGTGCTTGCATCTCTGAAAAGTATCTGTCTTACCTCATGCATCTTTCATACACAGCTCTATCCCCAGATCTCTTAAAAAAACCCAAAAAAACAAAACAAAACCAACCAGTGTTACCTACATAAATTACATAAACTAATAGGAAATTAGATTTTGCCTCCCTGTCTCTTGACCCCAAGATTTTCCTTTATCTGCTATCACTTTGGTTTGCTCCTCTTGTATGATGAAGGAGAGCCCATTATGGTTGGAGGTCCCATGACTTACTAATTTCATGATTATGAAGACCTGGAAGGATATGGCTTCCTTAATCCATTCCATTTTTGAGATTTCACCCTGTACTACTTTGGAATAAAATCATATTCCATCATAAATAAGAGAAACAAAGACTGACTGGCAAGGCAGTGAGCAGGGACTAGAGAGAATTTTTGGCAATAATAACAGTAAGGGTCAATAGAGTTCTCTTTTTTCCCCCTGGTTTTCAGCAGAAATTTCTCCTGGGACACATGAAAACTTTCTGTCAAAGTTTCACAACAATTACACTATTACATGAAAAATGCCTGTTTCAACAAATTAGCACTTTCAGAATGCTCATGGCTTGCTGAGGGAATACTGCTCTGCATTCAAATGGGAACTTTGTGTGAGCACTCAGCCCTGGGGCTGGGGAGAACCTGGTGGTGGCCTCGGAGAGCCTGAAGGGACACCCTGAGGTGGCCCAGAGACTCCTCCTGCAGGGCTGGGTTCACCAGAAGGTTCTGTGGGGGGCTCCAGCCCCTCTGCAGCTGCCCCAGGAAGGGATGTCACTACAGGACACAAAATAACATAACTGCACGCACTGCTGTTCTCAAGGTGGAAAAGGAAGTTTGTTATCTGACTCTAACATTTCTAGATTTCCAAAAGTGACAGTGGATTGGAGGGTGACAGTCCATCAAATTTCTCCTCTTCCATAAAAGGATGCAAAACAATGAGTTATTTACATAAAGTGCATGAGAAAATTTGTTACAAGAATGTAAACATCAGAAAGCTTAGAAAATCTTAAAAAATCAGGGTGACAAAGGGGTTTATGCCAGAGCTGGTCCTGCCACACATGTGCTCACAACTGTGTTTTCTCTTGGAAGGAAGATGTCCCTGCTGCTGAACAATGGCTTTGTGATCATAGCTGCAGCCTTGTCTGGGTGCAGCAGGATGGCCAAGTCCTTTGAAATGATCATGCTCAGCAGATTTCTTACTGGTGTGAATGCAGGTATGGCAACAGGAGAAATATAGAAGGATGAAGGTGGTAACAATCAGAAGAAATTTAAGTAGGAAAAATCCAGGATATTAAAGCAATTAATCCTTTAGGCTGACCAGACACATGTAAGTGAATTAAGAAGTTGTATATACAGATTTTATACTTTGCTTCTAAGGGCTTTGTCTGAAAGCATACACAGGCAAGGAGGTTTTGTGTACTACATGTAAGCATCTCTGTGCATGGGGAAAATTTGAGCTGAAAATGGATCCCTGTCTGCTTGTAAGAATGTCAGTCACTCACCAGCATGAGCACCACCACAAAAGCTTTTGTAGAAAAATCTGGACATTTTCAGTATAAGGGAATGATCAATATAAGGGACTTAAAATACGATATTCTCCTCAAAAGGGGAAAGTTGAGGGAAACATTGCATATAACCTTGGATTTGGTGCTGAAAAGACCACAGGGCTGAGGCCCTGACAGGTTTCAGGTTCATTATCCGCTGCTACTGATGAACATTGAAATGTTTAGTTACACAAGGACAGGGGTGAAATTTTAGGTTTGGGTGAATAAGAAGCTCAGGTAGATTATTTATCACATGGCCTGCAGCAGAAGAGTGCAGCTGGCAGCCTCCAGAGGTGCTGCCTGCATTTATTCTTGTGTCCTCTGCCCACAAGCTGAGGTCAGCATTTGTCTGCCTTGCCCAGGTGTGAGCATGAACATTCAGCCCATGTACCTGGCAGAGAGTGCCCCAAAGAAGCTCAGAGGAGCTGTGGCCTTGACCTCTGCATCATTTACAGCCCTGGGGCTGGTGGTGGGGCAGGTTGTTGGGCTCAGGTAAGGTAAAGCAAGTATTTCAATCTTTCCTTCCTCTCCTTCCTTCCCTTCCTCACCTCCCTCCCTATTTGCCAGGTTGTAAAAATCCTGTGTAAATTGTGTTTGTTTGTTTTTCTCCAGGGAGCTCCTGGGAGGGGAGGAGAGCTGGCCATTCCTTTTAGCAAGCAATGTGGTTCCTGCCCTGATCCAGCTCACAGCTCTGCCTTGGTTCCCTGAAAGTCCCAGGTATCTCCTGATTGACCGTGGAGACAAAGAATCCTGCATCTCTGGTGAGTTTAGGGTGACTGTTAGCTCATGTGAGACTTGGGCCCCAACATTTTTGGAATGGTGCCACAAATTTTACATGTAGGAAGATTCATATCAAGTAGTAAATATGATTGCTTCCTCCTTTCAAACTAAAGAACATTCTATAGTCTTAAAATTATTTGATCTACTGAGGGAATTGAAAGGCATCTTCCTACAATAGGCTTATTTGCTACAGTTATAGGGTCAAAAGGTAAGACTTGTGTTCACAATGGCAAATGTTTTGTAACTATGTAGTGAAATAAATGCTGGTTGAAGAGCTCGGGATCAAATCTGAAGCCAATTCATATTAAAGGATTTAGTTAGATTTGTGGCATACAAATCCTCATATGCAGAGTGGCTGGAGTTATTTCGTGGGAAATATGTGCTGTGTACCAAGAACATCTTAATTGCCTGCATTCCCCAGGGAAGGCACTTGAGATCTGAGTCAGAAGCATGGCTGCTAAAATGGCACTGATTTCAGTTGGGAAATATTCACTTGTCAAACAATGGTGAGGGATTTGCACTCCCTTTCCCCCAAATCTTTCAAGTGGCTGCACCAGAGCCAATGAACTCTGTGAAGGTCACAGCACGATCACAGGCTTGTCTCAGACATCTTTTATGAAAAATCCTTTCCTTAGGATTTTTCCTCCTGAGAAGCTGTGAGACCTCAGGAACAAAATGTAAACAGTGATTATCTGCTGCTGTGGGATGCAACAGGTGCATCTGGGATTGGCCCATGTTGGTTGTTATTAATTAATGGCCAATCACAGTCAGCGGGCTCAGACAGAGAGCTGAGACAGAGCCTTTGTTATCATTCCTGCTGATTCTATTCTTAGCCAGCCTTCTGATGAAATCCTTTCTTCTATTCTTTTAGTATAGTTTTAATGTAATAGATATATATCATAAAATAATAAATCAGCCTTCTGAAACACGGAGTCAGATCCTCATCTCTTCCCTCAACCTGAGACCCCTGTGAGCACCATCACACAGGCTCTGTCCTGCAGCTTTCTGCAGCCATCACCCTGCAGAGCAGCCAAATGAAGAGAAAACCCAGGACTAAGAGTTTCCCTTGTCCTTGCAGCCCTGCAGAAGCTCAGAGGCACCAATGACCTGAGTGCAGAGCTGGAGGAGATGCTGGCAGAGCAGGCTGCAGTGAAAGGCCAGAGAGCAAAGAACCCCTGGGAGCTGTTGCAGAACCCAGGGCAGCGCTGGCAGCTGGTGAGCATCGTGGTGCTGAGCAGCGCCATGCAGCTCTGCGGCAACGACTCGGTGAGCAGCCTGGGGGGCTGGGGGCTCTTGGGCTCAGTGTTCTGCCAGCAGGAGGGGAATCAATGGTGTCTCTATGACTGTGGAGATCTTCACGTGTCAGGTGTTATAGGAGTGTCAGGGGCTAGGACAGTTGGGATGGATGGAGAGCAGAGATCTCTGAGCCAGGTCAGGAACTTGGAACAATGAACAGGTTCATTGCAAAGGGCCCGGGAGCTGCCAGACACAGCTGGGGCAGGGCTGAGAGAAGAGAGGGAGAGAGGATGAGAGGGTCAGAGAGTAAAAGGGGTGAGAGAGCGAGGTTCCCGTTCCAATACCATAAATCTTCTTCTGTGTTGAATATTCTAATTCTCACTAACCAATCTAGTACAAGATACAAATGGCATTTCCATACAGCCTGTAAAAATCCTATAAGAATTCCTATAGCATTTCCATACAGCCTATAAGAATCATTACATTTCCATACTGTGTTACATTTTAAACCCTAAAAACTCCTCTTTGGGCCCCTTCTGCCAAGCTGGCAGGGTCTGCTCTGACCCTTGGGCCTGTCTGCAAGCAGAGGGTGTTGTTCCATCCAAAGGGGATCACCTTCAGCTGGCAATGCCATTGTTTTCCAGTTGTTCAGTAACTGAGGGATCTCAAAGCTTGCTTTCATTTCAATCTCACTTATAGTTTCCATATTCTCAAAATCTTTTGCCAGACAATCACATTTCTAAGGCTTTCCTGTTTCACCTTCCCCAACAAGGTGTTTGGTCCCCAAAATACCCCTGTGTGTTATGGGAGGATTCAGAAGGATGCTGTCAAAATAGACTCTGTGGTCACTCTGCATGATCCTTCAGGAAAAACAGTGGGATGTATTTTCAGATGTCTTCCCTTACTTGCTGTCTCCTTTCTTCTCTTCACAGATGTATTTTTATGCAGCTTATGTGTTCCAAGAGGCTGGAATTCCCGAGGACAAAATCCCCTATGTTGTAATCGGCACGGGAAGCTGTGAGCTGATCACATCTGTCACTTGTGTGAGACTCTCAGTGCACTGTGCTGACTGCAGCCTCTGCTGGCAGGGAGGAGGCTGTTAATTCCAAACTTGGGGTTTGCATTGCTTTTCATGCCAAAGAAGCCCTTTAGGCACAGGAGCCAGGCTGTTTGTCAGCACCCCCAGCCAGATGGGTTAATGCAGAGCTGTTTGCTCAGACATTGCACTGCCATCACTGTCTGAAATCTCTAACAGGTGTAACTCTCCTGCTTTGTGTTCATATGGATGGTGGCAGAGTTTAGGTACAGCTGGGACATTCTCATCTCCCCTGAGCACCCTTCTTGCCTGACTCCTGCCACCAGAACTTAATTTTGAGGTTTTTTTTTTGCTATGAAGCAGAAAACATCCTGAAAGTTACTGTAAAGCAAACTAGGCACGGAGTATTGAAAGGTGAAGATGAAAGAGGCAGGAAATATGAACTCAGGTGAAATATCTTGCTTTATTTGCCTGTGTCCCTCTGTGCAGAACATGATCATAGACTATGCTGGTCGGAGGCCGCTGCTGCTGGGGGGATACATCTTCATGGCAGCCTGGGCCATCGTCTTCATGGTCGCCCTGAGCCAGCAGGTAACAAACTTTCCTCACTTATGGAAGTGGAATGGAGTTGGGCTTTGCCTTTTGTATGGCTGGGGTGTTCAGTGGTGGCAAATGAGTGCCCTCACTGGTTTTCCATTGGTCTCTGTGGCTGTAGACTCAGATTAGCTGGATGCCTTATCTCAGCATGGCCTGCATTTTCGCCTATATCCTGAGCTTTGGAATCGGACCAGGTCAGTTCCCTCAGTGTTTTCAGTGAAACTTTTGGGGTTTGGAGATGTGTGCAGGCATCTGATGGAAACTCTCAGGCCCTCTTTAGCTGCAGCATACTCCAAGCATACTCCAGCAGGTGCTGTGTGGCTGTGCCACAGGGTTGGTGCCCCTGGTCAGTCGGTGCTGTGCAGGGCCAGGCTGTGCCCATTTCTCTCTCTCTGTCACATTCCCCCTTAGTCATCCTAGCTATTAGGCTAATGCACTTGGAAGTGATTCTTGGCTTAAATAGATTACTTTTGATTTGCTGCCCAGTCCATTAGGTCTGTAAACCAGAATTTCTAATGCTTCACTTTAATCCCAGAAATTGTTGGCTATGCCATCTGATTATTTTCTTGCAGATACAATTTCCACATCTATCTGTGAGCCTACTAATGTGCCCTTCTGTGGCAGAATACACCAGTTTCTGGGGGTGGGCAATACACAGGATGTTGTGGATGTTTGCATGGTGAATATAGAGATGTGAGACTCTGTTTGCTCACATGAGTTTGAAGGAAGGCAGGCAAGAGTAGAACCAAGCTGCCAGTGTCACATGCCACACAAGTTGGCAATAATTTCTTGTCCCAGTCCCTACAGTGCCATGGAGTTGAATTAATTATAAGCCTTTCTCACCGTTGGGTCCTGGTAAGAATAATGTGGATTACAAAATCTTTCCTGGCAGCTCATTCTAACATGAGAAAGTCTGAATAACTACCCAGTCCCTTAATATTTAACCTAAAAATTCACCTCTCACACTTCATGTTGTGTTTTCTTGTTAAGACGTGCTCTCTTGTTTTTAATGCAGTGTTAACAACATGATTAACTTTCCTGCCATTTCTTTTTCCAGCTGGTGTAACAGGAGTTCTGCCCACAGAGGTTTTTGATCAAATGTCCCGACCAGCTGCTTACATGATCTGTGGCTCCCTGCTCTGGTTCAACCTGTTTGTGGTGGGAACAGCCTTTCCCTTCATTGTGGTGCGTTCCCAAGGCAAAGCAGCTCTGAGTGCCCTGGGCAGGAGAGGGGCTCTGGTAGGGACAGGGAAAGAAAATATTGCAAGCAGCAAGATAGCACTTCTTTGGAAAGTATCTTTATGAGGAGAGTGGCCAGAACTCCTTTAAACCAAACTTTCTCCATGTTCCCTGTGGTGATTTCTGATTTGAGGTTGGGAGTGGAATCCTTTGGGGGATGGATGATCAATATTCCTCGTCTGTCCTCAGTTGAGAACAGCTGGAATGAAGATGTGATGTAATTTCCCTTTGCCAGACCCTGGCACTATTCCTTAAGGTGATTCCTGAAGCAAGAGGGAGCAAAACTCCACAATATGCATTCCTGTCTTATTTCCTACTGAGGGTTCCCATGCTATGAAATTATATATAGGTAGAAACACTGAGAAAGACATTTTAAAATACTGTTCTTGCTATGTCAAATTTCCCAGTCTGTGCTGGGGAGCTGTTGCACCCAGGCATGTGAGGCTCTCACCAGGTGTCACAGAAATACTCCCTGGGTGACTTTAGGCAGGAAGAGGGATTAGTGGCCTTTCTGTCACCATACAGAATGTCACCAACACTGTCTTGTTTTTTCCTCCTCCTCAGAAAAGTCTAGCACATTTCTGCTACATCCCATTCCTTGTGGTCTGTGTCTGCACTGCCCTCTACGTTTGGTTTTTCCTTCCTGAGACAAAGGGAAAATCCTTCCTGGAAATCTCGGAGGAGTTTGGGAAAAGGAACTTCAAAACTAAGACCCGTGGAGGTTTCTATAAAGGCCCTGAGGAGATCAAAACCACCTCATTGTAGCAGAAGAAAGGAAGATGCTGTCTGGGGGAATTCTGCAGTGAATTCAGCGGTGGCTCTGTGCCCTTGCAGGGACACAAAGAGAGAAGTTAAAGACAATCTATTACTCTTAAATTCTTAAGTTCACCTTGAAAACATGCACTTGAACCTATAAATCTAAGCAAAAGTTCAATAATCTGTTCTCAGCTTTTAGTAGTAACACATGCATATTTTAGAATCCATATCAGAATGACAGAATGATGCCTTACTCTCTTATCATCATACAACACCATGTAATGCTTTAGAAAATTTATTCAGAATTTCTTCAACAGTAACTTCCATCTCAGAAGTCCTTCTTTCCTTGCCCCTGAATCTGGGCTTTCTAACACAGAAATTAATGCGATTAAATTCTGGTTTCAGACACCAGATGAAATTTTCAGTACCTTGTCTTGGTGCTCCCGTTGTTTCTGTTATTAAGTGATTTCAAATTGATCCCTACTTGTTAAGCAATAGTGAGCAGTTAATTATTTTCAGCTATAAAAACATGTGACAGATGGATTAGAAAGAAAGCTTCTAGTGCTTTGCTAAGTGGCTTATTACACAACAGACTTTTGGGCATTGTTTTGCAGACTATTTATTCTGGACTGGTTTTCTTCATGGCTTGTTTGCTGTCTTCCAGTCCTACGTTGTAAAGGACAAGTAATTCTCTAATTTGTTCTGCTCCCACGGATGGTGCTGGTGCATCTTTAGGGTTCTGCACCTGTGCTGATGTTAAACCTGGTGAGAGCATGGCCTGTTTTGGGTGTGCATCTGCAGGTCCCACCCCAGTGTTTCTGCAGCTCTCTCCACAGAGCTCCTTGGCAGAGCCAGATGTGAGATTGAATCTTTCTGGTTAACCTGACACAGAACAGGGCAACACTCCTCACTGAACGTGGCCTTGCACAGGCACTGGCCTGGCTGTTAAGTTTCTCCCAGTTTCTTCTCAAAGTCAAAATCTCATAAGTCTCAAGCCACCTCTTTTCTTTTGCCTTTGTATGAAAGGCACAGCACTGCTCATGTTTACAACGAAGAAGAATACATTTCTCCAAAAAAAGTAGGTAAAGTTTCTTTCAGTGTATTTTTGAACTATATTTTAAAGAAAAATGCAGCATTTTTGAATAAAAAGACTGTAAACATTTCTGGAGTGTATTAGTGTCATGCTGGACATGAGTGGAGCAGCAGATCTATTTCTCAGAAGAGGAATCTGTGCAAGAACTCTTTTGTGATGGTGTTCACGGGGGTCCCAGGATGAGGGAAGAGATGAGGATCTGACTCCATGTTTCAGAAGGCTTGATTTGTTATTTTATGATATATATTATATTAAAAGAAAATTATATATTAAAGCTATACTAAAAGAATAGAAGAAAGGATTTCATCAGAAGGCTTAAAAGGAATGGAATGATAATAAAATCTTGTGACTGACCAGAGAGTCTGAGACAGCTGGACTGTGATTGGCCATTAATTAAAAACAACCACATGAGACCAATCAAAGATGCACCTGTTGCCTTCCACAGCAGCAGATAATTATTGTTTACATTTCATTTCTGAGGCCTCTCAGCTTCTCAGGAGAAAAGATCCTAGCAAAAGGATTTTTCATAAAATATGTCCGTGATACTCTTTCACTACCCAAATTTTATAATGTATGAAAAAAAAAAGAAACATTTTTTCCTTTGTGATTGTTGCTATTTCAGAAGTCATTCATATATAGACATGGGCAAGAGCAGCTACCTCTGCTCTTGGAAAACACTGAGATTTTGAAGTATGCAGGATTTTAAGACAAGACAATCAAGAGCAGGACTCCATAGAATTGGGAACTGGAGAGATACTTTTCATTACTATAGTCTGGAGAGAGCAGGGAGGAGCAGAGGGAGAGAATGAAACACAGAATGAAAGCAAAAAGTGCCACTACTGTAATGATGGTGGCAAAATATAGTGTAATTCTTTGGTGAGGACCAGAGGAAGGACAAGAGACAGGGAAGTGGATCAGGGGGAGCTGCAGGGTAGGAAGCAGGGATGGACTGAGGAGATTGCCTGGGCTGAGGGAGAGGAGCATAAAGGGATATAAAGGTCAGAGAAGAGAGAAGTCCTCCAGTGTCCAGAGGTGCTCCCCTTGGCCACTGCTGTGGCTGCTCCCATGAGTCAGGACTGCATTTTCCCAGAGCCCTGCAAGGACAGAGGCCATCTGCTCCTGGCAGTATGAAACAGGCTTGGTCAGAAATGATACACATTTACACATTTACACATTTACTTGGCTTCCTGACTTTTACAGCCAGTCCTGTGGCAGAAAACATGAATTCCAGCATTTTTTTCTGACTGTGGCCTGAAATCAGGGGTCTATAAACTGATTAAGCGAACACAAACAGTGGTTACATTTCAGTTGGTCTAAGTTGTTAAATTTTAATTGAAATATTTAACAAGTTGGTTAATGATACTGAATTACAACACCTTCAACTGAGAAATCTATGACACTTGTTCACATTTTCTTATATAAGGTGTTAGGCAAAACCACATCTTGAAAAGTGATCCTCAGAGACTCACAGCTGATACTACTGTTTGCAAATCAAATAATTGTGCTCTGTTGGATTAATTAATAACCATCAACACTAGGGAATACTAGTACTGCTGCTGTCCTCAAACACTGCTCCTCTGCACAAGCCAGCTCTCACTTGCACCCAGCTGGTGTTGGGGTTCTTCCAAGGACACCCAACATCCCAGCCTGGGGAGCCACCAAGGGCAGCCACTCACCAGGAGAGGCAATTCCCCCCTAAGCTGTTTGAATAACGTGTAAAAGCCTTTTAACAGAACCATCTTGGACACTGCCCTTCAAAAATTATGGCTAAAATGAAAGATGTTACAGTCAGGATTTCAAACTGACATTAAACCTTCCTAGCATCTGCCATATATTATAGGGACGCAGACTTGAACTTTCAGCCACTGACCATTACTCTTGAAGAGTCAATTATCAGTCAGCTGGATGCACAGGCCAAGTAGGGCTTCAAAGGGCTTTTCTGGGCTGAGGCTCAAGGTAGCAGTCAGAACTTTTCCTGTGGTTGTGGTCACTGATTACCCAGAGTAACACTTGAGGAGTCCAAGCCAGCCCACTCCAGTTTGCACCAGTCCTTGGACTTTGGCTTCCATCAGTGCTTTCCTCCTTGTCCTTTGCTCATCTCCCACAGCTCCTCCTGTCCCCAGAGCCCTGACAGGAGCACACAGCTCCCCAGCTGCATCAGGAACCAACACAACAACCACACAGCAAGAACTTCAGAAAAACCAAAGGGAGCCTTAACACTGTGAAAGAACAAAATTGTTGCACTAAGGTAGAAAATCATAGAGAAAGGCTTCATAAAATCAAGCTTGCTCTCCTGGAATCAGTGGCTGGCCTTGTCAAAGCCAGCATTTTGCAAGTTCCCACGTGAAAGCAGTCCAGGTGTGAGCAATGTGTTAACATAACAATCTATTCCTGCATAAACTGTTCTTGCACTGTTAGATAGAAAAATGAAAACTGTGTTTCACAAACAACTCTCCCTGCAGGTAGACACTGAGAGTTTAAGTGACCAATCAATAGAGAATAACAACTTGTTACTAACCAATAAAGTAATAGGCAAGAAAACTATTAACTAATTGGAGTATCACATGAGGTCTGTAAAACTGTATAAAAAAGGAGTTATGTGAATAAAAAATGGCTTTTTTCCACCATGAAGAAAATGGTGTCCCATGTGATTTATTCCCATACAAAGTGATGTGTTGAAATATTATCTCAGGCTCCTCTTTCTCTATATAAAAATGAACTTTTTCCACAGTAGCCAAAGAAAGCATCAGCAAAGACCCAGACTGCGAGTGGGTGTGACTGCCTTTGCATGTAAGTTGGTGTGGAGAGGTTTGCTGTCCATTCAAGCAATGACATTCCCCTGATTAGAAACTGGCTTGGAAGTGCTTGGCAGTCGTTTGAACATGAAATATTCCAGGCACAGAGGAGCAGCATCACTCTCCTGTTGCTGGCCAGAATATCCCCAGTAAGAGGGAGCAGTGGGAGGGGTTGGGGTGCATCTAGTGCAGTCCTAAATTCTTACACCTCCTACCAGAGAGTTCTAAGAAAAGGTGAATAAACCATGAAACTTTCAATCCCCACATGTTTATCTAGTCTCAGCCAACTCACTGAGCAACATATTCATTTAGGTGAGATAACAAGTAGGAAAGGAGGAGGAGAAAGGACAAATAGACGGAATTGTTCACAAAAAGCTTTTGCACATTGCACTATGCTCCCCCAAGTGTGACAGTGCAGATTAAGATGGCAAAGCTGAGGGCTGGAGCACTGAAGTGTGTAACTGGATTCTGGGAGGCATCTGTGGGCTTTGCCTCTGCTCAGCACTCCCACTGCCCTGTGCCTCAGTAGCTGTGCTTTCCTATTGCTCCTGGTCTCAGAGGAGGCAGGTGTGTGGCACTGTTCACCTTGCTGGAGCTCCCAAGGAAAATACAGCACATTTGGAGGCATGTCTGGATAGCTGCACCTGTTTGTTGTTTGCTGGTTTTATTTTCTGCAAGAAAATGAGCTACAACCTTTTTCTCCTGGCTTTTGTCCTGGGCATGACTGGAACCTTCCACTATGGATTGCAGGTCTCCATTATCAATTCTCCTGCTGAGGTAAGCATGGAGAGCTCAAAGAGTGAGCTACCAGGGTTTCACTGTTCTCAGGCATCCATGCCTCTATTTGCAATGGCTAACTTGTTACTTTTGCTTTCAAAATTAGAAAGAATCATGGTTTCTTTGTTCTAATAGTAGCTGCTACTGCTCTTAAATTTCATGAGGCTTGCACTTCTGTCTGATGTGACAGAACTGGGAAAGGGAAGGGTGAATAATATCCATAAAATCAGCTATTTTCCTCCTCCTGAGTGGAATTGCTCCCAGGGCATTCTCCTCTCTCCATCCCTCAGGGAGTGCCATGTGCTTCACCACCCACACTATTTCCAAGTGGCTGTAAGGTGAAATAGGGCAGGGAAGGACTGAGGTCAGCGCTCCTACCTGCAGCTGGAAAAGGAAAGCTGGGAATGCTGTTTGTCATCCTGGATGGTACCAAGGACACTGAGCTCAAACTATCACCACAGACAAGTGGGAATGGCAGCAAAAGATCAGGGAGAGGAAAAAATCTGGGTTTAGCACAGAAACAGAACACCAGCCTGCTATTCCCACACTGGAATTCACAATTTATATTTAATATTGATATCTTTATTCACTGAATCTCTTTGCTAAAACATGAGCTCCAGGATGTTACTGGCAAAATTCCCATTGATTCCATTGGGACTGAGATTTCAACCAAGGTTATTGATAGAAATGTACCAAAAACACCAATAAACAGGTAAGAGAATTTAGAAAGCAGTGCAATTATGCAAAAACATGTTGACGAGTCCATTGTTTGTTTTTTTTTTTTTTTTCTTTTAAAGTACATCCAGAGTTTCATCCATGAGACCTGGCTGAAGAGATATGGCTCCTCTCCCAGTGCAGATATGGTCACTTTGATGTGGTCCCTCATTGTGTCCATCTACAGCATTGGGGGGCTCCTGGGCTCCTCCTGTGCTGGGTTCCTGTGTGTTCGCTTTGGAAGGTAGGCAGGGTTACACCAGCCCTTCTGTTCACAGCCACTGCTGCAGGGAAATAAACTGTGTCTCAGGAGAAACACTGCTAGAATGTGGCACTGGGAGCAGCCCAGGGTTTCCAATATAAGACCAGTATAGTGAAGGCACAGAATGGAAAATCTGCCAGTGGTCACAAGGAAAATCATACCCTCTGCCTTATAAAGTCCAAAACAAATCCAGTCCAGGGAGGCCATACAAGAAGTACATGCATTTTAAGGAGAATTTCAGAGACAGCCACTCACAAAGCTTGCTCTCCAGTATACATATTGACTCTACTGGAGCATCAAAACCTTCAACTCACTGATCAGTCTGTGACAAGTTTCCCTGTCACAGACATGTTTTATGGAAAATCCTTTCCTTAGGATTTTTCCTCCTGAGAAGCTGAGAGGCCTCAGGAACAAAATGTAAACATTGATTATCTGCTGCTGTGGAATGCAACAGGTGCATCTGGGATTGGGCTCATGTGGTTGTTGCTAATTAATGGCCAATCACAGCCCAGCTGGCTCGGATTCTCTGAGAGTCACGAGCTTTTGTTATCATTCCTTCTTTTTCTATTCTTAGCCAGCCTTCTGATGAAGTAATTTCTTCTATTCTTTTAGTATAGTTTTAATATCATATATATAATAAAATAATAAATCAGCCTTCTGAAACATGGAGTCAGATCCTCATCTCTTCCCTCATCCTCGGACCCCTGTGAGCACCATCACATTTCCCCTTTGCCATTTCCCATTTACTCCAGCTGGTCCCAGAAGCCAGCACTGGGTCTGTACCATGGTGCAGCTCATGGCCTCCTGCCAGGCTGTGAGTGAGGCCAGGGCAGTGCCCATGCTGACATGAATTTGGATGAATTCCAGGAAGAAGGCCATGCTGCTCTCCAACATCCCTGCTCTGCTGGGTGCAGCTCTGATGGGACTCAGCCGGCTCTGTGGATCTTTTGAGATGATCATTGCTGGAAGGTTATTTTCTGGAGTCTGTGGAGGTAAATTGCCATTCCTACCTGTGGTATTAAAGAGTGGGAAGAGCAGTGACTCATGGTCACAAGGACTCACCAGGCTGAGTGAACAGATCACAGATTTTTTACTACATTCTGCAGAGAGCGTGATAGCTGAGTGCAGTTTTAACTAAATAAGAAACCACAAACATAATTAAATTAGTTATCTATGGCATCTCCATTTCTATTTCTTCTATCTTTACATCCAGTCCATACAAAAGATACTGCCAACTTCTGAAAAAGCCAAAACATACAATATTTCAGGGAAGCATGCTCACTCCATAGAGAACTGGCCTCTGTGGCTCCTATTGCTTTTCACTGTGGCTGATGCTGCCCTCCACATTACAGACAAGGCAATGGTTTTCAAGCCAATTCAATTAGAATTTTCAATTCTAATTCCCAGATGCCTCAGAAGGTTACATTCTGTCAGTGCTTTTGATCTCTGAGCAGTTGGATAAAGATAATACTAACCAGAAAAAAAAAATTGAGAGGATAAAAATTAATTAATTCACTGAGCTAAGAGAATGTACAGCATTTGCCAGCTTGGTGGTTTCAAGCAGAAAATAAGGCACATAGCCACTGAAAAATGTCATTTAAGACTAGAGGGAGTAACCACAGCCTTGTCTGTGTATGGGGCTGTAGGAAACAATGTAAGGAAGGCCAGCCTGCTGAAGGATGGATTTCTTACAGGCCCACACTTACTTAGTGAAATATTTAGCAAATATTGGCCTTATGGGGCACATGCTTCATGTCAGGCAGCCACATCCTCAGCACAGATCAAAATGAATCTGAGAGCCAACCCTACAGAGTGGTGCCCTCCAAAACACCAGAGCTGGGAGGGTTTGCATGGCCCTCACAGCCCTTTGTCCCTGCAGGTTTGACTCAGAATGTCCATATCATGTACGCTGGGGAATGTGCCCCACGGAGGCTCCGCGGGCTGATTGCCATAACAGCTTCCACCTTCTCTGCTCTTGGAAAATTTGTAGGATTTGCTCTGGGTCTCAGGTAAGAGAGTCTGAAACATACTCAGTTTCTTCTGTTATTAAAATACATGCATATATCAATGTATTCCTGTGCCCAGGGGCTGCTATTTAGGGCAGTCAGTACCAGTCTGGTAACTCACAGATCTGGTAATTATATAATGGAGCCTATTTGGATGAGAAGCAGAGGGATCAGCCCCTGCAGGTTTTCCTTAGCACTTGTGTTGGGATTGTTGGTACCGGTGTGAAAAACGCCAATCACTTGTTTTTAAAATTTTAGATGTTTAATAGTAATAAAATGGTTTTAAAAATAGAAATGCAATTAGAGTCATAATAATTTGGACAATTTGAATTAGGACAATATGTGACAATAGAAACAAAGAGTTATGGATGTCCGGGTACCTTTTCTGGACAAAATAAGCCCAAAAGAGGGACACCTGTTAACAAGGATTGACCCTTAAAAGCAACAGCCTGTTGCATATTCATACACCTCATACATGACGCATAAATTCCATTTAAACACAGGATTCTGTCTGGGCAGTGTCAGCTTCTTCCTCATAAGCCTGATGGCATCATCCTGCCCAAGCCAGGCAGGAAGAAGTTCATTTCTCCTGATAATGGAGCAATAAATTCTCTTTCTCTGAAGGATTTGGGTGTCCTGTGGCTGCTATCTCAGTGCAAGTCCTTTCTTTAGAAAAAAGTATCCTCCATAGCATCGTTTCTATTTTAACATATTGTTATAACCTAAAACTATATTTAACAACACACTACTTAAGAGAATTAATAGAGCATAACTTTCTAACACAGCACATATAATATTCATTTGAATATTTGCACAAAGCCAACCATAAAATAGGCATTTTTCACACCTGTGAGCCCTCAGGACACAGGGAGGACACAGGGAGGACACGGGGTGGCCTTGCTGTGCCAGCACTGAGCAGCTCCTGTGCTGCAGGTGGGGCCCCTCTGCACTCCCTGCCAGAGACTCCCATCAGGAGCTGCCGGGACATGTGGGACCCCAGAACATCCCTCTGCTGTCCAGGACCCTGCCAGGGGTCTCAGGGACCCTGGCACAGAGCCCACAACACCTGTGGGTTTGATTGTGGTCCATGGAGCAAATTACCAACCTTAGATGAAGATCAGCAAGCCACAACAGTTTAGGTAGAATAATAGTGAAGTTATCACAGGGTGGAAAAGTAGATTTTAGGGTTTTGGTATGGGGGTTCAGGAGCAAGATGGAGGGAACTGGGTGTGTCCAGCCTTTCTCCTTCTTCTTCTTGGCCTCCATCTCCTGCTGTGATGTTGGCACTCACAGATTGGTTTAGAGTAGAAGCTCACTGTCTAACATAGGTGATGGGTATTGGGAACTAATTGTAAACATTGTACACTTAGTTTTTAGTATAAAGACACAACACTGCCCTGGGGGCAGGCAGAGTGCCTGGAACTGTCCTGCTGGATGGACCTCGGCAGGGCAGGAGAAAATTTTCTATAGATAAGAAACAATGAACAACCTTGAGACCGAGAAATGAAGAGCTCTGACTCCTTTTTCAAGCACTGGGCTGGGAAAAGAGACTTTCTAACTTTTCTTGGGGTCCCTCTGACCAGCAAAAGATCCCAACAGGGACACGGCCAGCAGGGCTGGGGATGAGCCTGGCCCTGCCTCTGCTCACACCGTGCCTCAGCCTCTCTAACCCTGCTGCTTTTGTTCCAGAGAAGTTCTTGGAGTGGAGGCTCTCTGGCCCGTTCTGCTGGCAGCCAATGCAGTCCCTGTCCTCTTTCAGCTTCTCACCCTCCCCTTCTTCCCAGACTCTCCCCGCTACCTGCTCATTGACCTGAAGGACAAGGAGGCATGCATCAAAGGTGAGGAAATGGGCCTTAAAGCATTCATTTTGGGAAAAAGGAGAAAACACTGTAAAGCCCCAGGTGAGCCTGGAAGAAAGGTCCAGGTGGGAAAAAGACTCTTGGTGTTTTGACTCTGGAAGTATCTTCAGCTTAAATGAAAGTCAGCCTCTTCTGTTTGTGTCACATTCACATTTTCTGAAAAATCCCTTTGCCCAGGATTTTTCTCCTGGGAAGCTGAGAAGCCTCAGAGAAAAAGGAAAACAATTCTTATCTCATTTGCCTCTCCTGTGTTTTGCTCATCAGGGATAATGTGTTTGGAGATTGTTTACCCACAGGTGATTGTTCCATTGGATTCTGCTCTGAGCTGTTTTGTTTCATTGGCCAATCAGTGCCAAGGTGTGTCAGGACTCTGGAAAGTCACAAGTTTTCATTATTATCTTTTTAGAATTCAGTAAGTATTTATTCTGTATTCTATAGTATAGTATAGTATAGTATAGTATAGTATAGTATAGTATAGTACAGTATTCTTCAATATAACATTATAAAGTAATAAATTGGCCTTCTGAGAACATGGAGTCATCATTCCTGCCTTCGTCGGGGCACTCCCTGCAAATACAATAGGTATTTAACTATCAAAAGATAGAACTCCTTAATGTAAACTTATTTTTTATATGTAGGAGTCATTTTATCTTGTCTGTGTTTTGGAGTGTGCACTAGAACAGCACCTTTAGCAGGAAGGTGTTCAGGGAAGGATTGATAAGAATGTAAGTGTGACTTACATTGCAAGACTGTCAGCAGCTATTGGCCAAAGGACAGTGTCAGAAATTAAAATTAAAACAACCCCAACAAAGGGAGAAATGACCTTTAGAGGAGGACTCTATGGCTATTAGAAGGTTAACTGTTTACTTTATTATACTATATTATGCTATATTACCTTACACTATATTACATTACATCTAAACTGAAACTGCACAAATACTGCATCAACTGCACAGGATATTGTGACTTTCAGTTGACAGTCTCGACACACATGTGGATTTAATTGGTTCATGAATTAAAAGACTCACACTAGAATCTAATTACCAATTCTTGTTAGGTAAACACTCTTCTACAATGCATTCTATTTCCTCTAAAACACAGGAGCAGTAAATGAGATAAGAATTGTTTTCTCTTTCTCTGAGGTTCAGAGAATGTGAATCCTAGAAAATCTTCGGGAAGTTGTGCCTTGCTTTTCTATGTGAAGAGAAATGTGGCCACAAGTGAGGTCATATTAAGATATATGGGTAAATCTGGACCTATGTCATATCTGAGCCCTGATCTCTAGGAAGGTCACACAAGAAAAGAGCATGATGTTCTAACGAGATACTCTGCAAAGCAGGAAATCATCTTCTGGACTCATGTGTGTGCTTGTCCTGTCCTTGCAGCTGTGAAGCAGCTCTGGGGGGACGGGGACCACATGGCTGAGATCAATGACATGGTGTCAGAGCAGAGAGCCATCGGCGGCCAGAAGGCCAAGGGCGTGTGGGACCTGCTGCGGGACAGAGCCGTGCGCTGGCAGCTCATCACCCTGCTGCTCGTGGTGTCCTGCATCCAGCTCCTGGGGGCCAACGTGGTACGTGCAGGGCCCTCTCTGCCCCTGCAGGCTCCTCAGCCAAAGCAGCCTCTGCCAGGGCCTGGGAGTGAGGGCAGCACTGCCCTAAGGAGGGATTTGTTGGTGCTGTTTGTTACAGTCTTTCCCCCTGGAAGTTTGGGACCTGGGATAAGTCTAGAGCTGTGTTATAGTGTCTTCTGAAGGCATTTCTATGGATTATGCTGTTAGGATAAGATTATTTTCTATTTTGTTAAGGTCTGGTTAGTTATTTTCTGTCCTGTCACCAACATTTTTTCATAAAAATCCTCTCTTTGGGATTTTTCCTCTTGTGGGAAGCTGAGGCCCCAGAAGAAGAATGTAAGCAATGATTAACTGCTGCTGTGGAATGCAACAGGTGCATCTGTGATTGGTCTTCTGTGAGTGTTTGGATTTACTGACCACTCACAGGAGAGCTTTCTTGCTTTCTGCCTGGACACAGAACTGTTGAAGTGGAGGGAGACGACCATCCGATTGATGAGCATCGACTTCGATTTATTGACCAAATCAGACACCTTTTATAACCGTGTTCATTCACTTCATGCATATTGCAAAATCCGAGCTCACGACAGGTCAGAGATTACACACCAACCCCTCCTTTTGTTTTCAATACCAAGATTTGTTTTCTCAAAACTTACTTTTACTTTCCCAAAACAGCCAAAGATAGAATGTTTACCTGTTATGAGAAAACTGCCTGAGAACCCTGGTATGAAAGGTTCTCGAGGCCTTCATGTTTGTCACTTTTGCTTTCCCATACCTTATCCAAGGACAAGATATTTACTTGTTATTAAAAACAACTTGAGAACTTCTGCTGTTTACAGAAACAGGCTGTGAGAATTTGCTTCTCACAGCTGCCTTTTAAGCCATTTCTGAGCAAAATTCTCCGACACAGAACATTGTGGATTCTATTCCTATTCTATTCTTAGGATAGCAGCTTCTGAACTTTTCTCTCTATTCCTGATAGTATAGTCTTAATGTATTATATATAATAAATTAATAAATCCAGCCTTCTGATCATGAAGCAAGATTCTCGTCTCTATCTCTCTCACCCTGAGGAACCCTTGCAAAGCCATGCAACACTGTCCCAAAAGACAGATGCTAGCATAAACATGGCCACATGTGCACAGCTTTCACAAATGTCTATTCTTTCCAGGTTTACTCTTATGCATACAGCATCTTTACAAAGGCTGGAATCCCCCCTGCTCAAACCCATTATGTCTCCCTGGGGATTGGGACCACTGAGATCCTCTCCACAGTTCTGTGTGTAAGTGGCTTTTCGGCTGAATTTTGTACTGTTGTAATACATTGCTCATTTTGATCCTTAGAAATAGAGTAAATGGAGCTTCAGGAGTGAAAAAATACAGTAAATGGAGCTTCAGGAGTCAGATTTTTGTAACAAATCAACCATGGAACCCATCAGATGAACATGGACAGTTCTGTTGAGCTTCTGGAGAAAGCTGAGAGCCTTTCTATCAAAATCACAGCCCATCCTGGGCCAGACTTGGGGGTCCCAGCTCCTGGAGCTGCTCAGGCCCCTGTGAAGGCAGAGGTGGAGCAGCTCCCAGGCTGGCCCCAGGCTGGCCCTGGGAGCTGCCCCATCTCCTCCTCTTGCAGGGCTTCCTCATCGAGCGTGCAGGGAGGAAGACTCTGCTGTGGAAGAACTATGCTGTGATGGCCTTGGCTCTAGGGCTGCTCACAATCACACTCTCACTGCAGGTAAGACCCCTCTGATGCACCAGAGCTGTGCCCAGGTTTTATTGTCTGACAGATCTCAGGACTATTTCCCTCCCCACAAATCACTTTTTAGTGAGTAGATGATTTTTGGGGCTAACCATCATATTCAGAGGTCTGCTCCCAGCCATGTACAGCTGGATTGAAGACAGTAGCTTTACACAACCAAGATCACTGCCAAGGCTATCTCATGACATTTCTGAAAGTAGAGGAAATAGATCTATGTTAAATAATGACATTACTTAGTAGTGATGAGCATTTGTAATTGAGCTAGGTAAATAAAATTTTATTTTCTGATTTTATTTGCTTTTCATTTCCTACCACAGGACTCCTTTTTCTGGGTACCATACTGCTCTGTTGCACTTGTCTTTATTTTCATCATGAGCTTTGGCATTGGGCCAGGTTGGTATTTTCTACTGGAATGTTTTCATTTATTCACTCTTTCCTTCCTCACTGCAGCCTTCAGGAGAGATCCCAGCATAGCTGTTCCACCACAGGCATGAATCCCTACTTCTGACCCAGTGCAGGTGTTGGTATTTCCCTCCCTACTATGGCAGAAGTAAAAATTCATTTTCTATTACATTCCTACATGCCTTTTCACTGAAGAGCAAGCACCACTTCAGACACTTCCAGGCCACTCAAAGCCATGGACTCATGCAGCAAAATGAAGTATGAGGTAAGAAAGCATCTTGCAAAATTTCTAAGTTTCCTTCTTTCTTCAATATCTTTTTCAGGTGGAGTCGTATGCCCCTTGATCACAGAAATATTTATTCAGTCCTACAGACCAGCTGCTTATGTATTTAATGGTGTTGTGAACTGGATCCAGCTCTTCATCCTTGGGCTTGTGTTCCCTTTCCTTGTGGTAAGCAAAGCAGGGTGTTTGTTTCAGTTCAGAGGAATTTAGACCCCGCTTGAACCCAGAGGAGGCATCTCTTGTCAGCACTTCATGCAACAGAGCCCAAATTAATTGAATTAATCACAGTTCTGATGGCCTCTTCCATTTTCACTAGGTATTTACTGGAAGTGTAGGAAACCCACAAAATACTGCTAACTCTACACAGGTTAGAGTGACACAGGCAGCACCGATGCAGTGACAGAGGCACTGACACTGTCAGATGTTATTTGAAGCAGGATTTATATCAATTAAATCTCTGACCAACTTCTTTTAGTAAATACAAACCCAGAAACTCTATATCGTAAGAGAAAGAAATCAAGATTTTTTTTTTCTCATTTTTTCTCATTTTGCACATTTTTTTCTCTTTGTTTTCCTATAGCAAGGTCTTGGCAATTTCTGTTTCATCATTTTCCTGACCTACTGTCTGTCCATGGCTATTTTTGTGCTCCTGGTGCTGCCAGAGACCAAAGGAAAGACCATGCTGCAGGTCAAGGAGGAGTTCAACCGCCTGAACTACCGTGGAAAGAAGGGGCAGGCAGCCCTAGAGCAGAGCCAGTGCTCAGTGGTGACTGTCACTAGGCTTTAAGGACAAACCCTCCGCTTCATTTTTGCTCTTTTGTTACTGTAATGCCCAGAAGTCTCATTAAGTAAGAGAGAATCCACCAAAAAATCACCTTCAGTACAGGGTGCAGCATGAACTTGGTGGTTCTCTCCAGCTCCTGAAATGTGAGCTGAATTAATTCCTCTGCAGAAAAAAATTAAACACGGTTTGTAGAGAAAATAAGATCTTTGTCAGTCCCTCCAAGCTTGCAGTTATAAACTGAAAACACAGGATCTGCTATTTTCTTGGCAAAACCAGGACTCCACAATTGGCAGAAGTGACTCTGGAAGGTGCAGAGGTACAGCAAACTTGCAAAGACAAAGCTCTGACACTGAAATTTTCTGCTCCTATTAACAAGTCAGTGCCAATGAGCTTTCCCAGAGAAGAAGCTTCAGTTCACAGGAAAAGAAATGTTTAGCTGTTTAATCCAGTGAAAGAAGAGTGCCTTGCCTAGCAGCAGACAGAATCAATATGCAATGTTTCCCCATGTTTACAATCTTGGAGGTTCTTCTGTTGGGAAAAACAGGGCTGTGTCAGCACTGATAGAAAGCAATGAGCAAAGAAAGCAGAGGAGAGGAAATCATGAGGGGGCAAATCCAGAGTGCAGATTCTCCTTCTACATTGGCAATGACTGGAGAACACTGAATTTCAGTGGGATTGAGCCCTGAGAGTGACTGGTGCTGAGGAGACAGAGAAGAGGGAATTTAATCCATGTGTGTGACTGTTTGTTCTCTTTCCAGGTCTCTGAATACTTCACATTTTCATTACAAAACCTGGTAAAAATCTGTGTCTGTGTTCATTGCTATATGACATGACAATTTTTTTGTATTCTTCATACTTAACAGTTTTCTGATAAGGAAATAAAAAACAGTGACTAGGGAAACACATCCTTCTGATTGTGCCTGGATTGATTTTCATTGAATGAAGAGGCAGGGGCAGAGGAGCCCCCATTTCTGGGGCAGTGTTGTTGGGCTCAAGGAATGCTGTGTCTGTCTTGTTCTGGGGATGACATCTTCAATTCCAACTGATGCAGATGCTGCACAACAAATTTTTCAAAAGGATCTGAATATTGAGCAGCAGGTTCTTTCACAGCCCTAAGGCTCTCCTGCTGTTTTATCTTCACATCATCCTCCAGCAGTATTTGTGGCAGTGCCAAAAGCTAATGCCAGGAGCAGGGAAGTTTCCCAACACAGCCATCCCTCCCAGGACAATCATCACACCACCAAAAATGGATAAAGTTTCTTGTTTCAAGGCTTGAGATCATTGATTGCACAGTGCCACTTTAATAACCAGCATGCATTCCTTCTTGTGGTCAAAAATGCAGGGGAAAAAAAAAAAGAAACATTGGAAGTGTTTTAAAAAGAAAATATTAAGTAATTGATTATTTTAAAGGTCCTATTTGGTTTGGTCCTTTCTCAAACTTACTGGTTCCCAATGAGAAAATTTTTATTGTCTTACAAGACATTAAAACCCCATTTCCTTATGCATGTCCTTCTACAACATGATTGTGTTCAACCTGCCTTACTTCTCCCCTGCTAGTAAAGCTGTCCACAAGAGGGGAAATGTGGTAAATCATTAACACTGCCATAAACTATCATGGATTGGGAACAAAGGTTGAAGAAGTACTTGTGAATCTGCAGTTCCAGGATCCAGGATGGATCCAGGGTCACACAAGTGCAACACAGGACACCTCTGGAAACAAAATCCCTCCAAGTCCACGGTATTGGGTGAGCTCTACACTGGGTCTGGAAAAAAGCACATTTCATGTAGTGTTCAAGTCCTAGGTGGAGGGATGCATCTTGTCCTCCTTTTTAGGAAAAGAAATAAAACCTCTACCTGTATTTAAGGCTTCCTTTTTACCTCTATATGTATTTAAGGCTTGCTTTTTACCTCTATCTACATGTAAGCCTTGCTTTTTAACTCTATCTGCATTTAAGGCTTTCTTTTTACCTCCATCTGTATTTAAGGATTGCTTTTTACCTCCATCTGTATTTAAGGATTGCTTTTTACCTCCATTTGTATTTAGAGCTTGCTTTTTACCTCTATCTGTATTTAAGGCTTACTTTTTCCCTTTAAGGCTTACTTTTTTACCTCTATCTGCATTTAAGGCTTGCTTTTTCCATTGCACAGCACTGAACAATGGTGAGAGGCCAGATGAGAAGGAGACAGCAGTAGGAGCATTCTAGAGGGACACAGACAACGGGAGGAGCAGGGCTCTGCAGGGACTCTTTGATGAACCAGATGTTAAAAACTGGTCACAGACAGTGTTTAGAGACCTCTCCAGGAAGGTCCAGAGCTGCCATGTGTGTCCTTCTTTCCATCTCAGCTCAAAGAAAAATCTTGCTTTCCCCTCTGTAAATGAGCCTTGCTTGGTCTTATCCTATGCAAGCTGTTACAGCTCCAGAGCTCAGTCCCCAAGGGGACTGGGTGCCAGAAGCCAGCTCGCTCTCAGACCAAGGCCGCGGGTCAGCCCCTAGCAAGCAGGGAGATATTCAGCTCTTAGTGATTAGGCAGCTCTTGTGATTTCAGCTTTGCTTGCTAGGTAGCTTTTCCCTTGGCCTAAGGCTCCAGCAGACGGTAGAGAGAGGAGAAGCAGAAGACGCTGGCTGTTCCACGAGTATGGCTTTATTGCAGGGTCCCTGAAGGGTCTCAGCTCTTCTTCTTCCCAGTTAGTAGGGGTACAGTATGCTACTTTTATACCCTTGGCCTGGATCCAATCCTGACCAATGGCAAAGGTGTTAGAGTGACCATAAGTGACCAATGGTAGGGTTTAACACAATATTGCCTTACATGGCTATAGGGATAAGGTACAAGGCAGATGTCCCTGGAGACAGGAAACTTCTTTGCTGCTGTGTCAGCATTCTGTTCTCCAAGGGGCCCTGGCTAAACCTGAGGGGTTTACTACACCTCTGGTTCCTCCAGGCTCATCAGCTCCTTGCCCACTGGGATGTGGCATTGTGCTCTGGCACACAGTGGGTTAATTACCCTGTTACAGAGAGGCTTCTGAGTGGTTCTGGAAAAACCCTGACCCTCTGTAAAGAACTGAGTGTGAGCAAGGACACAAAATGCCAATATTCCAACACTTCATTTCCTGCATCTGGGAAATTGTTCAAGCAATGGTAACTCTTCTAGCAGGCAAGAAAAGGCATTATGGCTGAGCTACAATTCTAAGGGCCAGTTATAGGCTGGAGGGGAGGAAAACCTGCCCTGCCCAAGCTGCTTTTCAGAGAGGTGAAGAGAAGCTGGTGGCACTGACTCCTCACACAACAGGAGCACTCAGGGCTTGTAGCAGTGTGAGTAAGGGCCAGTGCTCCCAATCCCAGCAGGAAAAACATTTACCAATGTTGTAATCACCTTGTCATATCTGGGTCTTAGAATAATTAAACCAGCAAGAAGAGGCTCTGGCCAGTGTCAGGGGAGGACACAATTTGCTAAAAGCCACACAGTTAGAATTTAACTTCTGCGCTGTGATACCAAACTCTTACAACCTCAGTGTGGAGCCCATCTCTCTCCTCTGGCAGGCTTGACAAGGGCTCCCAGAGCAGGCAGGGGTTCAAGGGGAAATGGCTGGTTTCCTCTCAGAGCTGGTGAGTATCCAAATTCTTGTGTTCTAGCCCTGCTCACTAACAGCAGCATGGTCTAAGATTGCAGCAAAGGGAATCCTTCTGGTAGTAAAAATGAGCAACAGGGCTTGGGACAACGCTGGTTGAGCAATAACTGACTAAATGGCATCTGCAGAAAATACATTAGAAATGCAAAACAGTGAGAGGTTTAAAAGAGGAGCTGGGAAACCAGGAAAGATGAGAATTTGGGAGGAGATAGAGAACACAGTATCAGTGAAAAACACAAACCAGAAAAAACTCCACCACTCTACTGCTCTGTGCTCTCAAGGACAATTGAGGATACTCATGGGTTTAAAATGTGACCTGACTAAATGCCTGAAAACATTTGTGCTTGTGAGAAATGCTCTGAAATTCAGTGTACATCATGGAAACTCAGCATTTCCAATAGGAGTCATTCAGATAGGGCCTCTAAAAATGCCATTTCACCCAGGGTCGATAGAAGTGAAATGTAGAAAAAAAAGTTTTGAGGGAACAGAGTCATCTCTGGAAAATGGTGAACACTGTCCCTGAGGAGGCAAAGATGAAAGCAAAAAGGGATTCAAGAAAGCTGTAGCTTCTTTCTAGTACAAAGGTAAACACAAATGATCTCAACAAGGCTTTTATGAATTTTGTTTTCTGTGCTTAGCAGAACTAACAGAATTAGAGAGTGTATCTTTTTAGATTGCTAGTAGCCAGGAGAAGAACACAGCACAACGTGCAGATGTGTATTTTAATATTTAACAAATGGATTTTGCTTGATTATTGTGAAACTCAGGTTGGGTTTTTGCATGTTAAAGGTTTCTTAGTCAGGGAAGTGTGAAGATACAAGGTGCTGTACATCATGCCATGGTGTGAAAGGTGTGCTGGTATCAGGAGCTCAGGATGTGTTCCCTCCTCTCTGCAGGTTCAATACCGGAGGCTGTTGCTGATGCTCGTGGTGCTGGGGATTGGTGGAACCCACCTGTCTGGCTTCCAAATGTCTGTCATCAATTACACCTCTCCGGTAGGAGAAAACAAAATCCCTGGGCCTTGCACTTTGCAGATGCTTTACAAAAGCTCTTCGTTGTTGTTATGTCAGTTTGTTGCCGGCTGTTTGCAATGCCATACTGTCACTGTCAGAGTGTGCATGACTGCAAGGAGCTGTGCTCCAGAGACAAATTCCCACAGAATTTTATGGAAACAACATATTGAGATATCTCCTTAAAGTTTATGCTACGGAAAAAAAAAAAAAAACAAAGCAACAAAACAGCTGATGGAGTCAGCCTTCAGCTCAGCCCTTTTCTCTTTACATCCATTACTGGCCACAAGAACATTTGCACTTTACTATAATGAATATAAGGTCCTAATTTTCTGGTGTAGGAGAGGTAAGATTCAACATAATAAAGAGTATAACTAATTTTTGAAAAATTCTTGTACACTATCAGGCTGTATGAGAGGAAATATCTGTCCTTATTTGCAAACAAATGTCCTGTAGTCATGCTTTCAGTCACAACTATTAATATAATTTTTAAATTGTGAACATTATCAATACCATTATGATCAGTGCCTTGGTGGAATGAAAATCTCTTTTTTGTGCCAGTACATTCAGAAGTTTATCAATGAAACGTGGCTGGAGCGCTATGGTTCCGTGCTGCCCCAGGAGAGCCTGATGCTGCTGTGGTCCCTCATCGTGTCTGTGTACTGCCTGGGGGGCATGGTAGGCTGTCTGTGCAGTGGCTGCCTGACTGCAGCTTTTGGGAAGTAAGTACATTTCCCAGGGCTGTGACAGGGGAAGCTATTAAATATTAGTCAGCAAAAGAAGGGATATCAGAATTTCACTGCCCCCTGCTGCCGCAGAATTCACCCAGCACATAAAACGAAACCAGGGTGCATTGGAGAGACAAGAATTTCTGATTCCCTTGTCACAGCTTTTGTTGACATACAATTCCCATAGTTTTGCTGGCATTTTATCCTGCAGGAGTTTCCTTCAGCCTCATGGTTTGCTCACACAATGAGTAAGAACAATCTAGCTTCTCCCTTTCCACCCCTCTGCAAAGCCATCATGCCTTTTAATAACCAGATTTCGTTGTCCTGTAAGCAATGGCTTTAAACATGGCCGTGGCTTCAGTCTGTAAATCCAGAGAAGAATCAAACATAAGTCAAGGAAGAAAAGTAAACCATGGGTCCTAGCCAAGTTTTGCTCACTGTTGCAGGAAGAAAAGTCTGCTCTTCAACGACGTGGTGCTGATAACAGCAGCGCTGCTCACTGCCTGCAGCAGGAGAGCCAGGGCCTTTGAGATGATCCTGGCTGGGCGTTTCCTCGAGGGCATCGCTGCTGGTACGGCTCTGGGGTGGCGTTTGCAGGGGTTCCAGCACGAGGGAAGAGATGGGAATCTTGACTCCATGTTTCAGAAGGCTGATTTATTATTTTATGATATATATTATATTAAAACTACACTAACGAAAGAAGCTAGCAAAGAAAGGAATGAAATTATAATAAAATCTTGCGACTGCTCACAGCCTCAACACAGCTGGACCTCTGATTGGTCACCAAGTAGAAACAACTCACATGGACCAATCACAGATGCACCTGTTGCATTCCACATCAGCAGACAATTATTGTTTGCATTTTGTTTCTGAGGCCTCTCAGCTTCTCAGGAGAAAAAATCCTATCAAAATGATTTTTCATAAAATATGTCCTTGACAGGAGTCCCCACTTTAATGTTCATGGGGCTTCTTTGGGGTGGGTACAGAAATCTTCCTGCTGGGAGTTCCCAGGAATGTGCTGGAACCCAGAGGGACTGGAACAGAGTGGGGCAAGGGAAGATGAGCTGTCCTTTGACTCCAAGAGCTCTTGTGGAGAGAGCTGATGGATTAGCTAAACATCCTGATTGAAGTAAAAAGTGCACTTTTGGATATATGGGAGGGGGTTCAAAAGAGAGAGGAGAGAGCTGAAAAGGGACCCTGTTTCTTTCTTTCCACAGCTTTAGCACTCTCCTGTCTTCTCCCTTTAGGAATACACATGAATGCCCATGTTCAGTATGCTGGAGAGATCTCCCCCAAGAAGCTGCGTGGATTTATAAACGTGACCTCCACGGTGTTCCTCGCACTAGGGAAAACTGTAGCACGAATTCTTGGATTAAGGTGCCTGTGCTGCTCCTTCTCTGTCTCTTTTATATTTATTTTTCTTCTATATAGCAGGCAAGTGGTGTTTTCCCAGTCCTGGAATCACACCTACACCAAGGGTGGGGTTTTATTTTGCTTAGGTATAGCAGTCAAAGAGGAGGCATCTACCCCCTACAAGTCCCTGAGGTTTCCATGTTCATTCCCTGGGGATAGAAAGGCTTTCTCTTGGGAAAGGATGACTCAGTCTCTGGAGGTGCAGTTAATAAGAAAAGATTGTATGTAAATACTCTTATTAAACTTGTAAGATCTGAAAGTTTTGCTAATTTCTTAATAACTTCATGCAGAGTTGCAGCGTTAATTTAGGGAGCTGTTGTGGGAATATTTTGACCTTCAGAAATTAAAAGTCAAAGAAAAATGTCAGTCTTGCAGAAGAAATAAAGTATTAGTCTTTTTTCCTGTCACTAACCTAAACATCATCTATTGCAATTGAACTTTTCAATGACTGTATGTATTTTGTTTAGCTATCCTAGAATTTAGAAAATACCTTTTTAGTTATAAAGTGTAATTTTACTGGACTATAAATAGATTCTAACATGCTTTCATAGAGAACTTTTAGGGACTGAAGACATGTGGAACGTGCTCTTGTCCTTCTCTGGGCTGGTGGCATTGATTCAGCTGATCTTTTTGCCATTCTTCCCTGAGTCCCCACCCTATCTCTTGCTGCAAAAAGAAGACAAAGCTGGTTGCTTGAAAGGTAAAATAAAACTTTAGATCCTTAGTTTGTTAAATTACTCCTGGGAAAGTGAAGCTAACAGCAGGAATTGGCTTTTCTATTAGCCAGCCACAGATTTCTTGATAATTGCATGATTAAAGTCCTCCAGAGCAAGCAGAGTCATCAGAGACATTTAAGATCTGCCCCTAACTGCTACAGCATTTTCCAGGGAAGTTTCACCATGTTCCAGTAAGTGATGTTCCTTCCAGTCCTTTGCTCAGTAACTGATAACTCAAAGCATGAACTCAAGTGCAAATGTTTAGTGTCACTAAAAGTTGAAAAGCACAGAATTATGAGTGGATCAAATGATGGAGGTGTCTACTTCATTCTGTCTCTTCTGTAGCCATGAAGCAGCTCTGGGGAGAAGGGAATTATCAAACAGAATTTGATGACCTGATGAAGGAAAAGGCCATAACAAAAGGCACCAAAATCATGAATGTCCTGGAGGTGCTGAGAGAAGGATCTGTGCACCCACAGCTGTGCACCATGCTCCTCCTCCTGCTCAGCCTGCAGCTCTGTGGCCTCAGTGCAGTTGAGTTGAGCCCAAACTTCTCTCATTCGTAACAATAAACCCCCCTTCTAACAAACCACCCATTACCCCAAGCACTACCCCCTGAACCTGACCATGAACGTAAGCTTCTTCGACCAATTCTCAAGCCCATCCTTCCTAGGAATCCCACTTATCCTCATCTCAATAACATTTCCAGCCCTACTACTACCATCCCTAGACAACCGATGAATCACCAACCGACTTTCAACCCTCCAACTATGATTCATTAACCTAATCACAAAACAACTAATAACGCCCCTAGACAAAAAAGGACAAAAATGAGCGCTAATCCTAACATCCCTCATGACCTTTCTCCTACTCTATCTATTTCCATGTTCCCATCTGCTATTAATTCTCCAAATTACCCCAATGCCAACTTGTCCCTTTCCCCTGGGTGTGCATTACTCCTCCTCACGCAGAGCACACTGCCTGACACCTGTGGTGTCACCCCAGGGTTGTTCATCCCTTTCAGGGAGCTCCTCAGGCGGGAGTGCAAGAGCTCCAGCTCAGCCCAAGTTCCTGCAAGGGCACTGAGCCTTCATCCCCTGCTGGTACAGCCAAGGGATCTCAGGAGGAAAGGGTTACAAGGATCCTGAGCTACAGAAACCCAGCGCCTTTCTTTGACTTCTGCCATCCAGTTTCATTCATTTGAGAAAGGACATTTATCCGTGAAGCAACATCCTTTCAGCAGTTTCCGTGTAAAGCTGGCTGAGCCCAGGGCAGCCCAAGCTGGCAGTCATTCCCCTCATGTTTTCACTTGTCTGGGGGTGTCTCCATGAGCCCTGGTTCAGCCTGTGCTGGCGGTGGTTCATTCCAGCTGCCAGCAATGGAATTCCCTCTGCTCTCTGCTGGCAGG
The DNA here is from genome assembly GCF_047830755.1 of Zonotrichia albicollis. NCBI lineage: Eukaryota > Metazoa > Chordata > Aves > Passeriformes > Passerellidae > Zonotrichia > Zonotrichia albicollis. Next base: position 11,988,396 of record NC_133836.1, on the reverse strand, counting down.
GAAATGGTGCCCATTCCCTCAAGGATGCTGCAGATACGCAGATTCTGTTTAGCAACTGGAAAAGATCAGAATCAACAGTTTGCTTGACAATGTCTGGAGTGCTAAGACTGAGATTTTCTTTTCTTTCTCTTGTATTCTCCCTTTCCATTTCCTTTTTGCCAAAGCAATACTTTTTCCCCATGTCTTACAAGCAATAGGCTCCTTTCAACTACTTTTTTTTCCCCACTCTTTTTTCCCCCTCACAAATCCATTTTCTTGTTTGCCTTTTGATTTCTCACATCTGGAGCAGTTATGTTACCTCTACTAAGGCCCAGTAATGTATTTCTGGTTTTGCAGTGAGGACATATCTAAGTGATCCTGGATAAGCACATATCACATCTGTTAACTGTGCTTTATTTTTCTTCTTTCCCAGATCACCTTTTACACCTCAGAAATTTTTGAAACAGCCAACCTGCCGGAAAGCATAATCCCATATGTATCTCTAGGAGTTTCAATCTCTGAACTCATCTCTATCATATTCTGTGTAAGTCAGGGGTATTAAGAATTAAAGTATTCTTCCTTGAAGCAAATGAATCTCTGTAGGAACCAAAGAATTTTTCTGTGGTGCTGCATAAATCTGTACAGTGGTTGTTATCATCCACTGCAAATTTTGTCCTAATTTTCATGTGTTTCATGCCATCTTCATTCATCTTAATTTCCTTTAAAAATCCCTTCTGAAGTGTCATTCAAACATAAATATGAGTACTCATTTCTCCATGTTTGTGTATAGTATACATTCAAATGCAGTTGTACCATGCTTCCATTGATTACAGTGTTTAAGAAGTAGCTGCAATGCTGGGCAGTGATGGTAATTCATGGTATTAGAGAGTGCAGAAGGAATTCAATAAAATATCAATGTTGGTACCAATAAGATTTGTATTCTCTGAAGTAAAAAGAGCTCAAGGGTAATGCTTGATTGGTTGGATTGGCTTGATTGGTTGGATGGCTCACCGCTGGGTTTTGCCATGTTGCAGTGATGGCAATATTTGTTTCTGTGTCTGTTCCTCAGAGCTCCATCATCGATCGCTTTGGGCGCCGCCGGCTCCTGTGTGGGGGTTATTTGCTGATGGCTCTGATCCTGGTGCTGCTTGAAACCTGCCTTCTGCTGAGTGTAAGCAAAAGTCCTGCAGGAGGATTCTCTGTGCAGGACAGCAGCCTTTGCTCCATGTCCAAAGCAGCAGGTCAGAATGGCTCCTAAATACAAACTCACCTCTGTGGGTGTGACACCACCAGCTCCTGCTTCAGTGAGGAGAGATAAGCAGGTCTAGAGAGCATCTATCACACAGCTCAGCATCATGGGCTTTTGCCAAATATTGCTGCTCCTGTGCTTGGATCAGCTGTGTCACAGCTAGAAAATTGATTTTTGTTCTCCTCCCTCCCTTTGTCTAGGATCAGTTCCTCTGGCTGAGGTACTGCAGTGTCATTCTCATCTTTCTCTTCATCATTGCTTATGGACTGGGGCCAGGTGAGCACCACAATAAAAGCCTTGGATCACAGGGATAAGCACAGACCATGAATGTATAGAAGTAGAACTAGAATGTGTGAGTATATCCTTGAAAATCAACAGCTTAGTGGAGACTGAGATTGAGGGAATCTCAATTTTTGATGAATTAATTACCCAAGAAACAATTTTTTAAACAAATAATTCACACCCAGATGAATCAGGACCCTGTTTTCTCTCATTGGGTTACAGGTTCAAACCAAATAAATCCTTGTTAATCAATTTATGAAGATTTGTTTTACAGTGTGAATACTGCTCAGTGCACACAGGTTCAGATGGCTGATCTCTGCCCAAGGGCAGAGGTAGGCTTTTCTAAAATTCCAGAGTTTTCTCAACTTATAAAATTCTACTCTGTGAAAGGCGTGACAGCCTGCACAATCTGCCTCTCAGCACTGCTCTGTCCTTTCTTGTCCTCTCTCAATATCACCCGTAGTCACCTCCATCAGTAACACCAGACCCAAACTGCAGCTCTCTGGCAGAACCTCACTCACCTGAGACCAGGATTTACTCTGGAAGTTCTCTGACTAAACACTACCAGTGGTTACTAAAGCTTCCAAATTCAAATGTGTTGTAAGAGTTGTACCTGACAGACATGAATATCTTGAAAACACAACAGAATTCACACAGGAGCAGAGCTGAGGTATCTTCTATGGGAAATGGTCGATTACAGCAATGTTTCTATAATTTTTATGTTGTTTTTTCCCTCAGCCGGAGCTGTTGTGGCTGTCATGAACGAAATCTTCACCCTGTCAACAAGGGCCTCTGCTTTTGTAATTGGTGGAATCATCATTTGGCTGGGCCTCACCTTCACTGGGATGGTTTTCCCCTTTGCTGTAGTATGTAACTGGATTCAAATCTTCTCTTTGACTCTGTCAGTTTAATCTGGATTTCTAGGCTGATCTGCACAGGGAGTGGGATGAAATGACTTGTAGATGATCCAGACTGTGAATCCCTTGTTGCTATGGCATATGGAGGCCGTTTATATAAAACATTTCCCAGTACTACAGAAACCACTTGCTGCCCCAGAAACAGATTGAAAAGATAAATAAATATTGTTTCTGTAAAATGAGCCTATTCCTTATTTCACAGGAACAAATCAACAAGTTTCAAGAATCTATAGGTGCAAGTGTTACCAAGGAAATCACTCATCTTGTTCTATTTTTTATCTCCAGATTCTTCTTGGTCCTTTTTGCTTCCTCATCTTTGTTGCTGTCCTGGTCATTTCAGTGGTTCTTATCTACCTGTTCCTCCCAGAAACAAAAGGGAAGTCAACCTCTGAAATCACAGAGAAATTCAAAAGCTGCAGGTTTAAGAGGAAGCATCATCAGCCTGTGGAGATGTATGCTGCTGAAGAAAAGACATTTTGCACCAGGCTCTGATAAACCACCAAAAGTAATTTCCACTGTTCTGCCATAACACAACTGTATTTCAAGTTTTTTTTCCATTGCTGTCACTTTAAAGTAGCAAGATTTGTGTCTATGTTTCTTACTTTATAAGAAAGTTCTGCTCAGGATTAAGAGCAGGGTGAAGATAGGATTAAACATGGCCATAGTTCTTGTAAACAATTTTCATGTCATTTCTTTATGCTGTCACACTGTGAAGGACTTGGTGTTGATTGTGAATGCTGCACATGAACAAATACCAGGTAAAATACAAATGCCAGGTAGAATGTAAATGCCAGGTAGAGCAAATGCCAGGTAGAATGCAAATACCAGGTAGAATAACACCTATTTCCTTGAGCTGCCATCAAGTAACTGCATGTCCTGATTGTCTCTATGACTGCCAGGGAGCAGCCCTGATCTGGTACAGAAGAATTCTCACTTTTATCCTCTGGAGCAGCCTGGCTGCACTCTCCATGCAGATCAGATGTAGCAAAATCAGGAGAAAGTTCTTGTAATATATTCTGGTGCCTCAAGGATGGCACAAGGGTTAACAAATACACACACAGTGCTGAGAGCTGGAAGAAAAGAGCCCTGGACAGAGAGTAAGGTTTTGAGAGAGTAGATAGCTTGAAAATTCAGCCCATTTTATGAAAATTGCTAAAAAAAGGGAGAAGTTGTGCTATCCAGTATCTGCTGTGTGTGGGCTGCTCTAGGACAGCCTGCATTTGCTGCTGCACAATCCTGCACATCAGTGCTGTGCTCCCTGCACTGTGCTGCTCAAGGGCTGCCAGTCCTGCTGGCCACTGCAGTGCGCAATCACTTTTTAAAATAATTATTTTTCCATTTTCTGCCAAGGTATTTCATGCCACCTCTTTAGCAGGACCATAAGTCCTTTCTTTCTGTAGTTTACCCATTCTTATTTATTATCATTGCGCTGAGGTCTGAATTAGTATTGAGTTTTAGGGAGTTTCCTGTTTTAAAAATTTCAAATAATATACTCACTGCTTCTCAAGGAATAACCACAGAAGAAATTCTGATATTAAAGTGCCGGTGTGTGTTCCAGCAATTGAAACTTGATTTAGATTTTAGATTCACTCCCTGTATGAAAACAGAGCACTCATGGTGGTGAATGTTCCCATTCAAAGGGCCCTCTCCTGTTGAGGGTCTGAAATATTTAATCCACCCATTTTAAGCGTTGCCCAATTGCTACAAAAACCATAAATCAACAGAAATCATACGAAGTAAACATTAACCTCAGCCCCAGAGCAGGATGGTCACTTAAGCTGAAGGTGCAGACGAGGCATGGGAGAAAACAGAGCCTGGCAGAGCTCTGTGTGCCTGGGAGCAGCCACCCTTCTGATGTATGGACAAATCCTCCAAAATGGTGAGTACTGCAGCACCAGCTGGCAGCATTCACTTGCAGGGGAACTGAGAGGTTGCCTGTTGCAATTGACTTTCCCAAACATAGTGCATTACATATTTAGCAAAATTCTTTCAAAATAATAGGGTAAGCAGGGGATAATCCTTTAAAATTAGAGCTAAAATTTAAAATTAAAAAATGAAAAGACACAGACTTAATGTTCTGGACTAAATCATCATGGAAACTTTGGAGGAAGTTCCAGCTGGTTAGAAAAACTAATTTTAAAAAATTAGAAATTAAATTCCTGTACTTAGATGGTGAGGTATTTCTTTACCATTTTTACCTACTTGCTTCCATGTCCAAGTGTGATACTATCAGGCTACTCTCCCAGTTGGTAGCCTGATAATGGTATGAAGTTGTACATTTGAAAATAGTTGTTTTATGAGTAGTTTAGTTACTTAATGTGAAGGAGAGCAGCAAAACTGAAAATCCAGAACCTTTATCTGGTTGATCTTTTTCTGCATCTATGCTTTGCATGCTCTGCTGAGATGGTTTAAGCACCATCAAACAAGCCAATATCCCAGAAATGCAGGGGCTATGATATCACAGGTGCTTCTGTGATGAGCTTGAACTGCTCCTTGCATGTTCACTACCAGTGGTTGGCTGTAATGTTCCTTGTGTTGGGACTGGTGGATCCCTCACAAATCCCTTTCAAACCTCTATGAATAAATCCTCCTCCACGATAAGAAAAGCAGGTACAGCATCCTCAGGAGTTATTGGTAGTGGGTTGTGGGATCTCGGCACCTCAGGACTGAGGTGTCACCGAGAGCACCCTTGGGGGGCTCGGGAGTCCTGGAATGTTCCAGAAGTGTCTGGTGGCTGGACTTTGACCCTACACAGGAGACAACACCTGTATGAGGATAGGAGGGTTTCACCGGGGTGAATGGTGAAGGGATTAGTTAATTAGAGAGTGAAACACAGGGTTTAGGATTTCTGTACAGGGGGGTTTAGAGAAGTAAGATGGAGGAATTGGGGCGTGTCCTGTCCTTCTTCTTCTTGTTCTTCTCCTCCATCTTCTGTGGTGATGGTGGCACTTTGGGATTGGTCATTACTAAAAGTGCACTGGGCAATAAGGGTGAAAGGTATTGGGGAAAAATGATAAATATTGTACACGTAACAATGGGTATAAAGATAGGTGACCGCCCGGAGGGAGGGGAGTGTGCTCATGGCTGGCTGCTGAGCAGAGCTCTGTCGGGCCGAGAGAAAATCTTTTAGATAAACAATTAATAAACACCGAGACCGAGAAAAGAACTGAAGCCTCTTCTCGTCCTTCGATACGCGGGCTGCCCAAGGCCACCCCGGGCCTTTCCAGGCCCTCCAAACAGCCGAAAACCGGACAGTGGGTTCATAAGGGATGCTTCCTAAATCAAATTGCAATTTTTTTCCATTGACTTTTCATTCCCAGCTGTTTCCCCCCACTCCTTTTTGCAGAAAAAAGGATAAGAGTTTCTCCATAGCTGTTTCTGAGCCGGCTGCTGAGGTAACACACACAGCAGTGTCTCCACTCAGCAGATGCTGCTGCCATGCCCTGTTCCCTATGCCCTCTCTGACAGTGCAGCTTGCAGCTCTCCCAGCAGTGTTACCCAGGGGAATCTCTCATTCCTGTGTCTGCTGTGAGAGATGAGGACAGCATGAGGCCAGATGGAACACAAATATAACAATTATGTTCTTCCATGCTGCTCTTTCCTGGTCTGCCCAGGTGTTATCCAGGGGCATCTCTCATTCCTGTGTCTGCTGTGAGAGATGAGGACAGCATGAGGCCAGATGGATTGCTCTTCCAGTGACTTGTGAGGGTTCCTCAGGGTCAGAGAGATGGACAAGAATCTTGCTTCATGATCAGAAGGCTGGATTTATTGATTTATAAGATACATTATGACTATACTAAAAGGAATAGAGAGACAAGTTGCAGAAGCTGCTAAGTTAAGAATAGAATAGAATAGGAATCTAAAAACAAGGTTCTGTGTCCAGGCAGAAAGCAGGACAATCTGTCCTGTGAGTGGTCAGCAAATCCAAACACCCACAGAAGACCAATCACAGATGCCTGTTACATTCCACAAAAGCAGATGATTATTATTTACATTTTTCTTCTGGGGCCTCAGCTTCCCAGAAAGGACAAATCCTAAAAGAAAGGATTTTTATGAAAAAATGTCTGTGACAGATTACAAATCATTTCTCTTCCATGCTGCTCTTTCCCAGCCTGCCCAGGTGTTATCCAGGGGAATCTCTCATTCCTGTGTCTCCTGCGAGAGACAAGGACAGCATGAGGCCAAATGGAACACAAATATAACAATTATGTTCTTCCATGCTGCTCTTTCCCACCTGCCCAGGTGTTATCCAGGGGAATCTCTCATTCCTGTGTCTCCTGTGAGAAATGGGGACAGCATGAGGCCAGATGGATTACTCTTCCAGTGACTTGTGAGGGTTCCTCAGGGTGAGAGAGATGGACAAGAATCTTGCTTTATGGTCAGAAGGCTGGATTTATTGATTTATAAGATACATTATGACTATACTAAAAGGAATAGAGAGACAAGTTGCAGAAGCTGCTAAGTTAAGAATAGAATAGGAATCTAAAAACAAGGTTCTGTGTCCAGGCAGAAAGCAGGACAATCTGTCCTGTGAGTGGTCAGCAAATCCAAACACCCACAGAAGACCAATCACAGATACACCTGTTGCATTCCACAACAGCAGATAATTTTCGTTTACATTTTTCTTCTGGGGCCTCAGCTTCCCAGAAAGGACAAATCCTAAAAGAAAGGATTTTTATGAAAAAATGTCTGTGACAGATTACAAATCATTTCTCTTCCATGCTGCTCTTTCCCAGCCTGCCCAGGTGTTATCCAGGGGAATCTCTAATTCCTGTGTCTCCTGTGAGAGACAAGGACAGCATGAGGCCAAATGGATCACAAATATAACAATTATGTTCTTCCATGCTGTTCTTTCCTGGTCTGCCCAGGTGTTATCCAGGGGAATCTCTAATTCCTGTGTCTGCTGTGAGAAATAAGGACAGCATGAGGCCAAATGGATCACAAATGTAACAATTATGTTCTTCCATGCTGCTCTTTCCCACCTGCCCAGGTGTTATCCAGGGGCATCTCTCATTCCTGTGTCTGCTGTGAGAGATGAGGACAGCATGAGGCCAAATGGATCACAAATATAACAATTATGTTCTTCCATGCTGCTCTTTCCCAGCCTGCCCAGGTGTTATCCAGGGGCATCTCTCATTCCTGTGTCTGCTGTGAGAGATGAGGACAGCATGAGGCCAAATGGATCACAAATGTAACATTTCTCTCCTTCCATGCTGTTCTTTCCTGCCCAGGTTCCAGAGTGCAATGCAGCTGCAGGTGACAGTGCCTCTGACCTGTGCTGAGCACACATTAAAGCCACACAGTTGCTAACTCACTAGACAGATGGAAAACACCCCTCGGGATCAGTGCTCGCCATTGGCACTGTCCCAGAGCAGTGGCGTGCTCCTCTGCAGTAACTTCCACTTTCATGTCTCAGTTCCTCCTCTCTTTCACTCTTTGCTGCTCCTGTTGCAGGAGCTGCTCTCAGCTGGAGCCCTGCAGAGGGACTGTCCATCCCTGTCACCCAGCACCAAGGCTGCTTTGGAAACTGCCTTGGATCCCTCTGGCCCTTCCTGTGAAGTGGCTGCCTCTGCTACAGCTCCAGAGTCTCCTGCAGAAGCCAGGTTGCTTTGCTGGGCTCCTCCTCTCTTCATGGCCTTTCCCTCTCCTCATCCTCATCCTCATCCTCCCAAAGCACAGCAAGCCAAAGTGCCAGCCCTCAGGAGCCCTGCTCTCCCCAGTGCTCACTCTTGCTGCATCACCTGCAGTTACTGAGAAACCAGAGAACTGATTATTAACCTGCCTATATTAATGTTTGTGGGTTGTTTTAATCCTGTACCAATGCCTTTCTCTCATACATCTGCAAGAGACATCTCAAATTATTTTGACTACTCACCCTACCTATCTTGCCTTAAAGAAAGAAGAAAATTTTAACTATTTCATTTCTATTGCTGTTTCACACCTCAAGACTGGAGTGTATCATGTCACAGTAACCAAACAAACTGGATTTCATGAACTTAAACTTTGCCTTCATTGTCATCATTCTGTCCTCCTGTAACAGGAGGAGCAGAAAAATACAATAAAATTTTCTTTGTCTGTTTTATTTCCAGGAAAACCTCATCTCTTTCTTCTTCCTTATCTTTGCTGAGATCCTCATCAGCTCAACATTTTCATCTTCCTCTTCATTCCAGAGACAAAGGAAAACTTTGTTGTGAAAATAATGATGAATTTGGCGTGTTAGATTTTAGGAGACCTCATTCCTTTACAGGAAATACTTCTCTTGAGGAAGTGCCACCTACACCAACTGGTCAGCAGAAAGAACATGTATTAGGTCATAAAAGCCCTTGATGCTTGCAGACTGCAAAACAAAGGCAAATTATTGTTTTCTGTTATGGGAAAAGATACCAATATTTTTTCACTGACACCAGTGGAATCTTCTCAAATGAGTCACTCTCAAATGATCTTGAAAATGTCAGGGCAATCAACAATCAATGTTGATTGTTGAGTCAACAATCAACCAGTCATTGTAACATAAAATATGTGCTATGTAAACTCTTAGATTTCACTTAGAATGTGGTTTGTGCCTAAACATCTTCTTTCGTTCCAGTCCCCGTGATTTTGTTATTCAGAATTTCATTTTGAGTTTTGGATTACAACAAACCCAAATCAAATCTAAAAGAAACCACTGAGTTTGTCTAGGTGTGAAATTAAACTGCAGATGGCTTCAGTCATCCACGAGTCCAGTGTGCCTCAGTCTGGCTTGGAACCAAGCCTGATTTTCAGCTTTTACACAAAACCGTTTGTTTGACACACCTCATGGAGGTGGGGTTTGTGTGTTTGTCCATCTCACAGCAAGCATTTCTTACAGCTCTGTTAAAAAAAAATTACAATATTGTCACAGACATCTTTTATGAAAAGTCTTTAAGATTTTTCCTCTTGAGAAGCTGAGAAACCTCAAGAACAAAATCTAAACATTGATTATCTGCTGCTGTGGAATGCAACAGGTGCATCTGTGATTGGTCTCATGTGGTTGTTTCTAATTAATGGCCAATCACAGTCAGCTGGCTCGGACTCTCTGTCTGAGCCACAAGCTTTTGTTATCATTCTTTTTTTTTTTTTCTATTCTTAGCTATCTTTCTGATAAAATTTTTTTTCTGTTCTTTTAGTATAGTTTCAATATAATATATATCATAAAATAATAAATCAAGCCTTCTGAAACATGGAGTCAGATCCTCCTCTCTTCCCTCATCCTAAGACCCTGTGAACACGGTCAAACAAGATCTCCTTAACTCAGAAATAATTCTTTAAACATGAAATCCTGCACAAGTTCCAGTGTAGCAGCTTTTTCAAGAATATAGATGACATTTCCAACAGAAATTGTCCATTTCATTGGTTTCAGAAACATCCAAAAAGGAATCTCCTAGAATTAAATTCTCCTAAAAGTGCTAATAAGGTGAAATAGCACCATGGCTCAGGATCACCAGAAATCCCTCAAAATGTAAGAGACATTTCTCACTGTGAGCTGGTGGGATTTGCTGCTATTTGAGGTCCTCAGTTATGATTTTCAAGGGGTGAATCCCTACAACATAACCTCCCTACACCTCACTACAATTTGAGAAAAAACACATCATGAAAAGGCAACACTGCCATTTTGAAACAATAACCAAGAGATATTCAGGTAATTATAATGTCAGTGTTCAAGAGAAAATACAAAAAATGCCAACTCATCCTAAACACTGCTGCCAGCCAGGATAAACAGCATTTGCTATGCAGGTATACAGACAACACTTGGAGTTAACAAACAACCAAGGTTTTAATATTAACATGCGTTTTTCTCCTTTATTTAGACTCAGAGGATTTACAGTGAACCCCTCTGTAAATAATTACATTCTGTGTTTTATAAACTGACTTTACAAGGCCTGAGGGTGAGCTTGAGCATTTCCTGGGGGCCTCAGTGTAACCCCAGTGCCCCAGGACAGAGCCCTGGCACGAGGAGAATGAGCAAAGGCTTTGAGGGCCAGAATGGCACAGGGCATCAACCAGGCAGGAAAGCCCCAGGCACACCAAGCTCCTGTTCCCAGTGGGAGCTGCACAGAGCTGCAGCTGGAGCTTTGCCTCACAGGAAAGGAGCCCCTGGCAATCAGAGGGGATTTGTCACCTGCAACACTGATTTTGGAGCCATTCTGTGTCAAAGCTGGAGCCTGAGGGAGGGAGGGAGATCTTGGTGGTCCTATCCCAATTTGTTAGGGCATATTTATCTTTTCTGACAATTTTCACGAGTCTTAGCCTCTTACTGCTTTTTCACCACACCTGGTCAACAAACATCTCCATAAACACCAGACAACAAATCCCCTTCCTCAGAACAATCTAACTGATTCAGAAGGCCAGAACAGCAAAATTAGCCTCTGAAATTTGCCTATTTGTCTTCTAATTATCATTTTTACTTTACCAAAGAATTACATACCTTACTTACTAATAAATAACAGTTACTAAACTTGTACCAGCTGCTTTTTGTTTTTTGCAGATTATGGCAGCTATACACACTAGTCTATACCATAGAATAAAGCATTTTACTGTTCCTGGAAAACTGTTTGGGCTGTTTTGCCTGAGCTCTTCTTGTTTCCCTTCCCAAAGCCCTCACTGGTCCCCAGATGCTAATTTTCACTGCTTTGATACTTTCCCCCTCGAGACTGGACTAGATGTAATTATTTCCTGAAATACTTAATCTGGCAGCGTTAACTTTGGCCAGTTGAAGTAAATATAAGTGAGTGAAGATGAAACAGTGAAAATTTAACTCTGATCCCAGAAGCCAAATGCCCAGAGCTGGAGCAGCAGGCAGGAGACAGAGAGACACAAGCCTGTGATGACAAAGCCACACCACAAGCTGGACAGCCAGCCCTCAGGCAGAGATGACTGGTTTCCTTTCAAACCTGGTGAGTACTTGCTGGGGTATTCACATCTGGGACATTTTTGTGTGTTACTGGGGCTTCAAAGAAAACAAAATTGGTGTCTTGGTAAGAACAAGGCTCCTGTTTACTACAAGCATCTTGGAAGTGGTTCTGTCCACTATTTTGAGGTATTAGAGCATTTCATATGCTCTGCCATCCATCTTTACCATATTTTTATCCATACATTAATGTGTTGTCACAGACATCTTTTATGAAAAATCCTTTTTTTAGGATTTTTCTTCTTGAGAAGCTGAAAAGCTTCAAGGACAAAATGTAAACAATGGTTATCTGTGACTGTGGAATGCAGCAAGTAGATCTGTGATTGGTCTCATGTGGTTGTTTGTAATTAATGGCCAATCACAGTCAGCTGGCTCTGACTGTCCGAGTCACAAGCCTTTGTTATTCATTCCTTCTTTTCTATTCTTAGTTGGCCTTCTGATGAAATCCTTTCTTCTATTCTTTTAGTATAGTTTTAATATAATATATATTATAAAATAATAAATCAGCCTTCTGAAACATGGAGTCAGATCCTGGTCTCTTCCCCCATCCTCGGATCCCTGTGAACACCACCACAATGTGTCTTAAATGCTTTCCTGGACTGAAAAATACTTGCTTACCTAGAAATAGAATTTGTTTTGCTTACCTGGTAAAAAAAAATGTTTTTAAATACACCTAATTTTTTAGTGCAAGCCATGGGAGCAGAGGTTTTGAGAGGCAGGGAACAGGATCTAGAAGCCATGGTGCCTTGAGTTGGATGTTTGTGGAAGCTGCACTTCCTTGAGCTGGATGGATGGAAATCACAGAAGGATGTACATCCCACACCAGGGCAAGCAGAGAGAATATTGCTACCTAAAAATCCCCTGAGCAAACGAGATGTTTCTGGAGAATGATTTTGAGAACAGCCTGATGTGGGTACAACCTTAAGAAGATTTTGTTGTACCTCTGCAGGTTCAGTACCAGGGGCTCTTTCGGATGATCACAGTCCTGGGCATTGGTGGCACATTCCAAATTGGCTTTCAGATCTCCACCATCACCTACATGTCTCAGGTAGGCAAAGCTGCACCTGGCACTGGGTCTCCACTGCTGCCTGAGGCTGCTGCTCTGGCATTGAGGAAGGGTTTGATCACAGTATTCTCCTCTCATTTCCCATTTGCTGCGCTATCATGAGGAGCAGGGCGTGTCAAAGTGCAGCAAATAGAAGAAAATAGATCTGGAAGTTGTTAATAGAAGTGTTCCTCAGAAGACACACACTAACTAGGGTGGCATCTGCCTCCCCTAAAATCTCACAGCACATGTGCCTTCTTCATGGTTTCAGTTTATATTTTTATGGTTATCCATCCTCACAGAAAAATAGAACAAGTGAGCCACACTCTAGGAAAAGTCTGCTTCTCTCCACTGATCACATTAAGGGCACTGAAGTCTAGGGGGAATATATCATTATTTTGTACACATCACCTTAATGGAAAAGCACTATTTTCTGGCTTCAGAGCACTAAGTTCTGAATTAAAAAGTATTTAGGAATTGCACTGAACAGGCTCTGTGTAATGTGACATTCTTGGCAGGTATGTGAGAGAAAACTCATAATTCATTTGCAGAACATTGTAGTACTGTTTACACTGTTTTTTAGTACCACTCCATGCCTTGCTTCCTCAGATTATAAGGATAAAAATCCCAAAGATTGAATTTTAATGGCAGAATGAGCATAGCACTCTATTATACTATGTCTGATATCTAATACACACTTCTAAAGCCTATGAGAATAAGTAACTTCCGCTGAAGCAACAAAATTATTTTGTAAATGTGCTAAAATCCCTGCACTGCTGTCACAGGCATTGTTAATGATTTTATTTTCTGTCTCAGCACGTTAAGGCTTTCATTAATGAGACGTGGCTGGAGCGCTATGGCCACCCCATCCAGCAGGACAACCTCCTGTTCCTGTGGTCCTTCACTGTGTCCATCTTCGGCATAGGAGGGCTCCTGGGCTCCTCAGGCAGCAGATACCTCACTGTCAAATTTGGCAAGTATGTACGGTCAGAGACAATGTGTCAGCTGAATCTTAGCTTAAGGAAATGATAGTTGGGGTTATAAACGAGGCAGGATTTTAGAATCAGTGATATAAATAAGAGACTCAGCCAGCTCAGCTGTGGTGGCAGCTGATTCCCCTGCTTCCTGCCCATGGAGCCATGCCTGGGTTCATCTCAGCAATGGGGAAAGGCAGCTCCTGGCTGACGTCAGAATGGGGTCTGGAAAGTGCCACTCAAAACACAGCAGCACTGAGATCCCTGTTGGTGCTGCAATAATGTGTTTCACAGTGCAGGTCCAAGTGCAGAAAGCCTTCAGAGTTTTCCCTGCTACACACCCCAGAAGTGTTCCCAAACCCCCAGGTGCAGCCACGTGCCAGGGCACACCATGAGTCCAAAGTGCTCATTTTGTCCTGGACCACACATTTGTAATTTCAAAAATCCATCAAGACAACTTCAGCCAAGAATTCCTGCATGGCATTAAGTGCTATTTCCCTTCTGAGCCACAAAAAATCGTTTCATTTTCTTGCATTTACAGAAAGAAATGTCTCTTGTGCAACAACGTGCTGATGATAGTGGCAGCCTCCATCATGGGCTGCAGTAAAATATCCCAGTCCTTTGAGATGATTCTGATTGGACGCTTCATGTGTGGAGTGAGTGCGGGTGAGTGACTTCTCCCACAGGTCAGCTGAATCTCACATCATTTTCCATCTTTTTTCAAAGTCAATAATAAGCTCCTCTGAGAAAACAAAATCTTGAAGTCAGTGATCTTTTGTAAGAAGATTTTCTATAATGCTCTGCAATAAAGGGCATAATGATTATCAATTTCACTAAAAATGAAATTCAACTTTGCCGAGTGTATGAATGTTCAGAGATGTCAGAAATGTTTTGATACCTCATGAAAAAAGGGATTTTCTCAAGAAAAATGTGTATAGCATTTTCTTAAATTTATCTAGCAGTACTGATAATTATACAGTTTAAAGGTAGTATTTTCCTAAGGAGGAGTATTCCAAGCAGTAAGTCCTTGGGGTTAGTACAAAGATCTGGGCTTAATAAAGCAAAATCACTCCTGGCAAGTAAACTACAGGCAGTAAAACCATCCTGTGCTGCTATCAGTATTTTTTGTATTTTTCCCTACACAAAACTTGCCTTTCTATTGTTTGCATATTCACAGGGATGAATCTTTTAACTTATTCAAGAGTTCACTTAGTGCCTATTTTTCAAATAACCAGATTTTGTACATGGCTTCTGTGACAAAGAGATGTCTTGAAGAGCTATGGTTGTAATTTGAGAACAGCTTACCAACAGGGGCCTTGCTCTCTTCTAGAATCTATATCATAACCCATTCAAAAACCTGATTTTTGTTAAAGAGACTGCAATCAAAAGAGATTGCTTTGCCATCACATACAGCCAAGAGAAGAACATGTTGCATCTGAAACAGATAAAAGGGGCTGTGACCCCCATATCAGGAAAAAGCTCCTGTTCCCAGACCAGTATTTAGCATGTCTGAGTTAATGAATATAACTGGAAACATCAACTCTACCTGAAATAATAAAAATTATTGATGGGCAGCAGAAAATAAATATCAAGTCTCCACCTAAATCACATAAAAATCAACATTGACTGTAGCTCTATATGTGATAATTTGCCATGAGTCTGCCATACAGCTCTTCAAAAGCCTCATGTCAGAAAAGGTTGAGATTATGTGGGTTAAATACAAGTATATTAAATACTGCTGAAAAGTGCTTAATTATTCAGCACTTGCATACCCTGCGTTCTTTAAAACATGCTAAGGCTCACAGGAGAGATTATGATGAGGCTACACCTGCACTTCAAAGGGAGAACTGTACATTTCTTAAGGTCAGGAAACTGCACTCTGCAAATAGGACCAATACTTTTGTAGAAAGAGTTTAAAAAAATCTAGCACTGAAAGTCTCAGATGTGAGTTATGTGCCAGACACAGCTGTATTCTGTAATATTTAATTATTTACACCCAGGGGATATAACTGGATTTCCAATGGTTATGTCTTTTTTCTTCTCTCCCATAACTCCCTCCTCACCTCAAGGTCTTTGTGTTCCTCTACATCACCAATATGTTGGAGAAATTTCCCCCAGGAAGCTCCGTGGATTTGCAAACTCGACTTCCTCCTTCTTTTGGACGTTGGGAAAAGCCATAGGGCAAATTTCAGGACAAAGGTATCATGCAATTAATTACCCACACAATTCATTTCTGGATCCTTCTCACCTTTTGCTCCTCCCTGTGCTTTTCCATCCCTTCCTTTGTCTCCTCAGAGCAGGTGCACTGAACCCTAACCCACATTTTGTCCCTGGCAGGGAGCTGCTGGGCAGCCAGGCTCTGTGGCCCCTGCTGATGGCCTCCTGTGGCCTGCCAGCCCTGGTGCAGCTGCTCGCCCTTCCCTTCTTCCCAGAGTCCCCACCCTACCTCCTCATGCAGAAAGGAGACCAGGAAGCCTGCAAAAAAGGTAATTGAGGGCTTCAGGTTCCTGTTCCTCCCTTAGAATCATTTTGTGATGCTTGCTTTCCCCACATGGAAAGAAATAAATAGGACAAAGTTTCTCCCTGCTCATTTCCCATATGGCTCTGTGAACGCCTGAGTCCATTATTGTAGTCCCCACATAGAGCACAAAACTACTTCCCTCTACAGCTCTGTGGTACAAAACCTTTCACATTTGTCTGACACCACCTGCACTGTCAGCCTGATGATTAATGCTAAATAATAAATGAAAATTAGCTGTTTGCTAATTTAACTGCAGGGCTCCACTGGGCTTAGCTCTGGGTATTGGTTGCTCACACCCTGAGAGAAGGAGGAAGGCAGAACAGTGGCCCCATGGGCAGGGAGGGAGCCCTTTGTACCCCACCAGGGCCCACTGATCAGGAGGGGATCAGGGCTCTGGAACACCCTGTAAGGGCTCTGGAACATTCTGTAAGACATCTCAGCACAGCCCCAGCCCTGCACACTGGGCTGCCAGACTCTTGTCTCACTGCTCAGAAGCCTTAGGGAAAAACCAGAGATGAATTAACATGGCAGGTCTCGCTCTCCTTCTCCACAGCCATAAGGCAGCTTTGGGGTGAAGGCCAACACCAAGCAGAGATTGATGACATCATGAAAGAGAAAGCAACAATGAAAAACACCAAGATCTTGAGTGTCCTGGAACTAGTGAGAGAACCAGCTTTCCGTTGGCAGCTGTACATGATAGTTACCCTGACCGCCACAATTCAGCTCTGTGGCATCAATGCAGTTGAGTGCATTTCCCCCTCCAAGCCCCAAGATATCACAGCTCACAGGAGCTGCCTCCGTTTTTCTCAGGCTTCTCAGCCCAAACCTTGCTGTGTGCCAGCCCTTCTGCAGGACAGCAGCAGCCACAGAGCTGGGCTGGGCTCTGTGTGTGACATCCCTGTGGCCAGCTCTTGTCCTTGCTGGAGTTCCCTGTCTCTGAGCAGCCACCTTTGGGAGCCACTGCAGAGCTCACTCTTGGGAATGAGCCCACTCTGCTAGCAAAATCTGTAGTTTTGTGTGATTGCTCACTGCAACTGCTGCTATTTGTCCCCTGAGATGTTGGGATGGCAGGCTGCTCACTCTGCCCTTAAAGCTAGCAGCAAGCATGCTGCCTGTTCTGCAGCTCCTGCAGCTCTGCTCTTCCTCACTGCACTGCTGTTCTGGGGTCCTGTGAGGTCACAGCTTTGCATGACCCTGCTGCCTCTAACACCGTGCTGCTGCAGCATCTGCAAAGGAAACCCACAGCTGAATCTAACACAGCTGAATCTAACACAGCTGAATCTAACACAGCTTAAACTGGAATCTTTATCACTCCATATCTCCAAACACCAGCAGAGATACTTGGAAAGATGTTTGGTTTAACCCCTCATGACTCCATAACCCACGCTCCTCTTTCTTGGGAATGGTTTTGGATGGGCTCTGATAACAAGACATAGCTGGCTGTTTCTGAAAGCACCTAGATCAGGAGTCTGCAAATCTGATTGCATTGTAGTAGCTGGAGATCTAATTATCCCAGCATTTTATCCTTTATTAAATTCATTAGTAAATTAATTATATAATGCTTTATAATATTTTTGTCTGCTGATAGAGTGAATACGACCAAAAAGAGTACAGAATTCCAGCTCCCTCCAAAGCTGAGCTGCATGCTCCCTGATCAGCAGCTCATATCTAGGGTAGTGTCACACAGCTTTGGATAAGAAATCCATTCTTTTCTTCTCTTACTGTTTGATTTCTTTTTTCCAGATTTATTTTTACACTTTTGAAGTCCTCCAGGCAGCTGGCTTTGATGAAAAAATGGCCTCCTACATGACCCTCTCCATTGGGCTCTCTGAACTCGTGGCTGCTGTAGTCTGTGTAAGTCCTATTACCAGGGAGAGGGGCACATTTTGCTCTCTGGCATTGGCACTGATGGGATTTCTGCCCTTCAGAGCTCCATCATTGAGAGGCTGGGCAGGAAAGCTCTCATCAGAGGAGGCTACTGGATCATGGGCTCACTGCTAGCTGCTATCACTGTGACTCTGTCCCTGCAGGTAAGGAAGTTCTGCTCACAGCAGATTGCTCCATTCTATTTCTGATCTACAGCTCACTGGCAGGACCACACTACTGAGAAAGGAAACTGAGGCTTAGATCAAGCTTACCTATATGTAGAATTAAACTCTCTCTTAGAGCCTCGTACCCCTGCCTTCCTTTCAACATGATCCCATGACCTTGGCAAGGAACACAAAAACCACTGGGACACTGGTTCCTGATTTATCAGACTGCAAGCACCAAACAGCAGCCAGCACACACCACAAGGCACTTGTAGGAAAATGGCCCTTTCTGTCCATGCTGGTTTTAACAAGCAACAGCAAAACCCCAGAGCTTTGGCATCAGCTCATTGGAAACTGAACTTTGCTGCAGATGATTGTGGGAAGGCACTGTCTGTTCACAGACTGGAGACCAGTCCACCTCTCAAACAGTGACGCTTCTGTGTCATTGCTGTAGCCTTTCCAGAAGCAAATCTCCATCAGTTCTCATCCAGAGCTACCCTGCAGACACACTGCAAAACTGACCTGGAAGCAAGGTGGCAGCAGACTTCTGCTTTTGTTTCATTCATGAAAGCTCTCTTACATAGAAGAGAGAAATCATCTTTACCTAAAGCATCAAGTCTCATTTCTCTTGACTAAGATGTATAAAAATTGCTTTTCAGTACCAGTTTTTAAATCCATAACTGAACAAAATTAAGAAATATCTGATTTGTCCTTCTCATATCCCTAAGGATCAGAGGAAGAACTATGAGGTCAAAAAGAAAGGACAGGGTGCATAAAAGCTCTTCAGATTTCATTTAATGGAAGCCTCCCTGGCTTTGCAGCTGCTCTGCCCTGTCTGCTCACCTGACAGAGATCTCAGTGCTCCACTCACAGAGAGAAGCACTCACAGCTCTCAGTGCCCACACACTGAATATTTCTTTTTTGAGGTGTTGGAAAAGCAGGAGCATTCCTCACCTAGGGCTGGTAACAGTTTTTAACCTGAAGTTTGTTATGGTTTTTCCCCCCAGGACTGGTACTTCTGGATGCCATACTGCAGCCTTGCTCTCATTATCCTGTTTACAGTTGTCTTTGCTGTTGGGCCAGGTAAGTTCTCAGTCAAAAAGGAAATAAAGGAATTGAGTCGTGTGAGCTTATTAAAAGGGTCAGGAAATACTGTCTTATATTGCAGAATATTTAGCATAAGTAAATTAATTTAATATAATCTTGCAGTCATTTAAACATTGTGGGTCCAATTATTAATTGGACATAAAATTCAATAGCACCAGGTTTGAGTTTTGCTAAAGAGAGGAAAGGAGCACACTGGAAAAATACAGCAAAAATAGAGCAAAAGCAGATGGGTAAAAGATTTTTTTAAAATGCTAGGGGGAAAAAAAGATAAAAAGAAAAGCAAGAGTTCTTTTAAATTCAGTGTTGTATAATGTTACGTCTTATCCCACACAGACAGCAGTGCAGAAGATCTACTTTGGAATAGTTTTTTTCCTAGCATTTATTGCCTGCTACTCATCAAATTTTATTTTATAAAGGCTAATAATTTTTTAAATATGTGCCTTCCCATATGGCAGGGTTGAGTTATTTTCCTAACTCAAAACAGTTTAAAATCCTGTGACTTCAAAACAAACTGAAATGCCCAGGAAGTGAATCTGGGAGGCTTACTCATTGGCAATCCAGCAGAATAACACTGAAAATTCATTTTATCAATAATTATTGTCATTCTATCCTGATACATCTTTCATGAGATGATTTCAGGCTTTCTCAAGTGTCGACTACTTAATTCATGGATGTCCCCAAAAATTTATTTAAGTATTTTACAACTTTCATAAACTGATGCCTAGCAGTTTATTAAATTTATTTGAGTATTTTACTGTGGACGCCATGGGACAGAGAAAGAGAAACGGCAAGAGTTTCTCACAGTGGCTTGTGAGAAATTTTAGGGAGCTGGAAAGATGTGATAACTTGTTGCCTATAAACAATTTGCAATTTTTCTGTTCCTCTCAAAGACAGTGCGTGAGAAAGATGTTTCTGTTAGTTAGCCAATAGAATAGAATCTATATTTAAAAAAAAAAAAAGTGTGTTTTTTTGAATAAAACCTTTTTTGCCTTTGCTACGATCCTGCCTCTCACCTGTTCCTGCCCCAACCCTGGTGCATGAGTGACATTTTAGCACTTTCACAAACTGATGCCTAGCAGTTTATTTAATTTGAGTATTTTACCACTTTCACAAACTGATGCTTAGCAGTTTATTTCATTTATCTGAGTATTTTACCACTTTCACAAACTGATGCCTAGCAGTTTATTACATTTATCTGAGTATTTTACCACTTTCACAAACTGATGCCTAGCAGTTTATTACATTTATTTGAGTATTTTACCATTTTCACAAACTGATGCCTAGCAGTTTATTTAATTTGAGTATTTTACCACTTTCACAAATGGATGCCTAGCAGTTTATTACATTTATTTGAGTATTTTACCACTTTCACAAATGGATGCCTAGCAGTTTATTTCATTTATCTGAGTATTTTACCACTTTCATAAACTGATGCCTAGCAGTTTATTTAATTTGAGTATTTTACCACTTTCACAAACGGATGCCTAGCAGTTTATTTACATTTATCTGAATATTTTACCACTTTCACAAATGGATGCCTAGCAGTTTATTTCATTTATCTGAGTATTTTACCACTTTCACAAACGGATGCCTAGCAGTTTATTACATTTATCTGAGTATTTTACCATTTTCACAAACTGATGCCTAGCAGTTTATTTCATTTATCTGAGTATTTTACCACTTTCACAAACTGATGCCTAGCAGTTTATTAGATGCCACAAACATTTTCTTTTGTAACAAGGAGCAGCACGCTCAGTGCCACAGCACAGTTCTGGCACTCCTGGCAGTCCATTACAGCAGCATCTCTCAGCTGACCGTGTAACAGTAGCGCCAATCCAAATGTGGACTCCAAACGCATCAAACAATAAATAATTTTATTTTTCTTGGCTTCCAGGTGGCGCCACGGTTTCCACCAGGGTTGAGATTTTCAAGCTGTCCTGCAGGCCCCCCGCCTTTGTGATCAGCTCGGTTCTGAACTGGCTGGGGGTGTTTGTGATCGGCACCTCCTTCCCGTTCATCGTGGTGAGTGCGGGTGCGCGGGGGCGTGAACGGCCCTGGAATCCGGCTGTCTGGTGAGGGGTGAAGGCCAGGGCCCCTGCGCATCAGAAAACAGCCTCTCTCGGCATCTTGGCCTCGGGCTGAGCTGGGGGATAGCTCGGAGCAGCGCGGTGAGAGACGAATTAGGAGGCGACCACTTGCTGGGGGTAAACTGTCGGTTTATTACAGAAAACCAACAAGGAGGGGAAACACCCAGCAAATGGCCCCGAACAGGGGGCAGGAGAGGGTTTTAAAGGAAAAGGGGGGAAGAAGGCAGGGAAACCCGGCTACCAATAGAAATACATATTTGGAGGTACGAAACATAACTGATATACCAAAGTATAAATCATAGGAGGGGCTCCGGGGCTACAGCCAACCATACCTCCCAGAGAAAGGAAAATTCTCGAAACCTGGGAGGAGAAAAGGAGTGATTGACTGACCCCAAGGAGGAAACAACTTTCACTTTATAAGAGAAACCAAGGGAGGAGCAGTTTCATTTCCATAGCAACATAACTAGCAGGGTAGCAGCAGGAAGTAATACAGAAAATGGGGGGAGCAAACTAACAAACTTAAGAACACACCACAGCATGCGGGCAGGGCGGCTCTGCTGGCTCAGCCTCCTGCTCTCCCTCTGCCAAACACACCAAGCACTTGGGTTTAAAAGTTTAAAGTTTAATAGAAATTAAATGGTTATAAAAATAGTAATGTAATTAGAGTAATAAAAATTTGGACAATTAGGATTTAGGACAATATGAGGCAATAAGAACAAAGAGTTATGGACCGTGTGGGTACCTTTTCTGGGCAAAATAAGCCTGAAAAAGGACCCACGTTTGTTGAAGTGAAGGGAGACGATCTACCTTTGTTGGTCTGACTCCCATTTATTGATCAACCAGGCACCTTTTATAACAGTGTTCATTCACTTCATGCATATTGCAAAACCTGAGCTCCCGATAGGCTGTAGAGAAAACTTCAGCTCCTCCTTTTGTTTACAATACCTGAAGTTTGTTTACTGAAACCAAGATCAGTGTTCTCACCATGATATGAAAAGTTCTCAAAACCTTCATATCTGTTCCCAGAATGGCTGTCTGTTCCCAGTAACAGCCAAGGACAGGATATCTGCCTGTTTTTGAGAAAACGGTCTGAGAATCTTGTTGTTTATATAAAAGGTGGCTGAGAACCTTAATTATTTACAGAATCAAGCCTGGGAACTGCTGCTTTACAGCTGCCTTTTATTTTTCCCTTAGCTGAGCACCTTCATGGCCTCTTTCTTTAAGCCATGTTTGAACCAGGCTCTCCACACACAAAGAATTAACCCTTAAAAGCAACAGCCTGTTGCATATTCATACACCTCATCCATGATGCACAAATTCCATTCAAACACAGGATTCTGTCTGGGCAGTGTCAGCTTCTTCCTCTGAATCCTGACGGCATCGTCCTGCCCAAGCAAGGCAGGAAGAAGTTCATTTCTCCTGATAATGGAGCAAAAAGTTCTCTTTCTCTGAAGGATTTGGGTGTCCTGTGGCTGCTGTCTTGGTGGGAGTACCTCATTCCTCTCTTTAAAGAAGTATCCTACATAGCATAGTTTCTATTTTAACATTTTGTTATAACCTCAAGCTATATTTAACACGCTACTTAAGAAAATTAATACAGCATAACTTTCTAACACAACACATATAATATTCATTTTAATATTTGCTAAAAGCCAACCATAAAATCGGTATTTTTCACATCTCCCACACCCACTTCTGCAACCAAAGGGCCCTGATTTGCCCAAGATACTCATTCAGACTGAAATATTTGTCAATGGAAAGAATTCCTTATCAAATTCAAAATACTTTGGGTCATGCTTTGCAGTGACTACCTGGAACAGAGGCTAGACAGAGCTAAAAGAATAAATTAGGTATTTTAAAGGACACATCTTGGGCAATGCAAAAGTCTGACAGAGGCTACAGCCAAGGTGGGCAATGGTCACAGGATTCACAAACTGATTAAAGTTTGGTCTGTTGTGGTGTTTGTGAGGGTCCCCAGGATGAAGGTTAGAGATGAGAATCTGACTCCATGTTCTCAGAAGGCTGATATATTATATTATATTATATTATATTATATTATATTATATTATATTATATTATATTATATTATATTATATTATATTATATTATATTATATTATATTATATTATATTATATTATATATCACATTACATTATATCACATTATATTCTATTACATTGCATTGTATTATATTACATTGCATTGCATTGCATTATATTATTTTATACTAAAGCTATACTAAAGAAAGAGAAAGGATACATCAGAAGGTTTAACAAAAAATGAATAATAAAAACCCGTGACTGACTCAGAGAGTCTGACACAGCTGGCTGTGATTGGCCATTAATTTAAAACAATTCACATGGAGCCAATCAAACATTCACCTGTTGGTAAACAATGTCCAAGCCCCATTCCAAAGCAGCAAACACAGGAGCAGCAATCAGATAATTATTGTTTGCATTCCTCTCTGAGGCTTCTCAGCTTGCCAGGAGAAAATCCTGGGCAAAGAGGATATTTCAGAAATAACAGTGACAGTCTATCAGAGGTGAATTGTCCAATTACAGCTTCAGGTAATGAAGTCACATTCCCTCAGTTTCCTCCACCCCAATTCCTTTTTGTTTACACTTTTTGGGCCTGAGGTTGTGTTGGTGGCCTTGGTTTCAGGCCTGGAAGGATTGTTCTGTCTGCCCAAAATGTGAGGAGAGCAAACCAACACTGCATCAGTTCAGAGTTATGCACTAATGCAGGATCTGAAACATCTAAAAGGCATTGTGGGACCCAAATATAAAAATGTGCCAAGACAGTGACTAAAGCACAGATATGCTAATCTTGCTTTCTTCCTCACTTTGTTCTTCCCCGCAGGAAAGACTGAAGCACTTCTGCTTCCTCATCTTTATGGTGGTACTTTTCACTTCAGGGATGATTGTCCACCTGTTCCTCCCAGAAACCAAAGGGAAATCAATCGTGGAAATCACAGAAGAATTCAATAAGCTGAACTTTAAAAAGAAGAAAATTCCAGCAACTCCAAATCATGTCTCAGAGGATTATACCTTCTGCACCAGGCTTTGACTGACATGAGGGGGAATCAGGTTTTTGTAAAAAAGTAGGGAAAAAAAGACATTTGCCATTTTCTGCCTGACGAGTTGCTCCAAATGGACCGTCAGCTTTCCTATCTGTCACTTACAAGGTTCCCATTTTGCCAAACCAACTTCTTTCTCAAGCACTCCACTCTGGGCAGCTCTGAAAACTGATAAGAGCTGATATTACCAGGACAGACCTGTGTGAATCAGGAGCATTTGGCTTAACGTGCTGATGTGTAAATCTCTTCTTAACAGAGTAACCAATACACACTGAGAGCCCACATGTAGAATTTATAAACACTCTGCTGACCACAGAGAAAGGAAAGACCTGTGATCCTCTCTCTCTATGATTTCTGAGTGTTTTTACAGTGCTGAAATGGGAACAGTGAAGTTCTTGGCTTGCTGTCTCTGGCTAGTGTTCAATCCATAAGAGATTAAAGAAAAAAATTTAGTGGGATAGGAGATAAATTCTTTGTTTCTGTAGATTCAACTGAATAACCAAACCTTGCCAGGTTCCCATGCCCAGTGCCATGTTGTCCTTGTGCAGTGTCTTGTTTGACAGGCTCCAACCATTTCAGCAACAGAGCTAAAAGGGCTGAGGAGAGAGTCCAGCCCCATAAACCCCAGCCCCCACAGCCATCTCAGATACTCTGTGCTCCCCTGCCCATCCCTGCTGTCACCCCAAGCCTGCGGCTCCTCCAGGAGCAGAATTCCCACAGCAGCTGAACTGCTGTTTCCTTCCTGTGCCTGTTGCCTACCTGGAACCTGTTTGCTCCAGAAGAACTGCCTCAGACTGGAATGCATTGAACCAGGCACTTTTTTTGAAATACATAAGGCCCATGAAGAAGAGAAAAAGAACTTTTCTTTTCTTTAGAAGGTATCTAACGTTCTG
Source organism: Zonotrichia albicollis (assembly GCF_047830755.1). Lineage (NCBI taxonomy): Eukaryota > Metazoa > Chordata > Aves > Passeriformes > Passerellidae > Zonotrichia > Zonotrichia albicollis. The sequence goes on along the minus strand of NC_133836.1, from coordinate 11,963,310 downwards.
TGTGTTCCTCTCTATTAATGAGAGGCTCACATGGTTGTAGGAGCAAAGCAAAACTCTGAGGAAGAGCATAAACAAAGCTAAGCCTTACTGTGAAGCCTTAATACAATTTAAATCCAAACTCTGGACTTGCACAGTAAAATAAGTGGTTTTACCTCTGCTGTTGCTTTCACTGGCATATTTACTTCAACTCAAGGTTATTCAAACTAAGAATTCAATTGTTCATCTAAACTGCTGCTTATTTTTAATTGCAAATGGTAACCATAATAAAAATGGCAGATTGCCTTGTAATAAACTTCTGGCCTCCACAAACATTTCTTTCCCCACATCATGATCTCCTCAGGGGGAGTTGACTTGGAAAAGTTGTTGGTGTGCATAACCTTCCATGATTTGGGTTTTTCATTATTCCTGTCTTTAGTACTGAGTGACACTTCAGCCATGTCACTAAATATAACTACATAAATAGAATTATGTATCTACAAAAATGAAGTGTCTTAAATTCAAAAAACTCAGTAACTTTGTAGTGATCCATATACAGGTAATATGATTAAAAACTACCAGTCATCAGGACACAGCTACCAATATAGATCAGAAATATCAATTTTTTGCAAAACAGAATTCTGCCTTCTCTACCAGTCACTCTGGAAACACCATTCCATTGCAACAACCCCTGAAATCTGTGGGAAGAAGAGCAGAGTGGCACAGTGTGGCACTGCTGCCAGGCTCACCAGTGAGTCACTTCTATGTCTCAGTTATTCATTAGGTGCTATTCAGGAAAGCCTTCCCCCAGGATGCTCCCTGGGCAGCCAAGCATGCCCTGGGGAACATTGCAGTGCCATTGAAGTGGAACAGCCCTGTGGGGCACAGGGCAGCCTTGGCCTGTGCTCAGTGGGGCAGGAGCTGTGTCATGGGGACAGTGGTCAAGGGATGAAACAGCAAAGGAATGGCTCAAACACACATGGGAGGGCACAGGGACAAAGGGGACAGAAATTCAGGGGCACTGCGTGCACAGAGACATCAGCTGGCAGGTGAGATATGGCTCAAACACTAATTGAGGCAGATAAACTTTAAAAATCTATCTGTGAACTTCACTCAGCTGGACACAAAGAATATGGATCTGTACTAAGGAAGGCTTAGCACAGCTTTGGATATGGCTAAATGAGCTGATGCTGTGAGATTTCCTGTCCTGAGCACAAACCTGATGTTGAAGTGAAGGGAGACGACCATCCGATTGATGAGCATCGACTCCCATTTATTGATCAACCAGGCACCTTTTATAACAGTGTTCATTCACTTCATGCATATTGCAAAACCTGAGCTCCCGATAGGCTGTAGAGAAAACTTCAGCTCCTCCTTTTGTTTACAATACCTGAAGTTTGTTTACTGAAACCAAGATCAGTGTTCTCACCATGATATGAAAAGTTCTCAAAACCTTCATATCTGTTCCCAGAGCAACCAAGGACAGAATATTGCCTGTTTTTGAGGAAACGGTCTGAGAATCTTGCTGTTTATATAAAAGGTGGCTGAGAACCTAATTATTTACAGGATCAAGCCTGGGAAAGGCTGCTTTTTCCCTTAGCTGAGCACCTTCATGGCCTCTTTCTTTAAGCCATGCTTGAACCAGGCTCTCCACAATGTGACTAAAGGATATCTGTAAGATATCATGGAGCTGCACATCTGATAAAGGGAGTCTCAGAACAGTCTAAGCAGTAACAAGCACAGTCACTAATCACTATGAATGCAAAAGACATCACACAGCAAGAGTTATGAGATTCAACCTACCCAAAGTAGGAATTCTAAATTAAAGTCTGAGCAAAAAGTGTAACTTCCAATATGTATAAATACACAAGGTAGAAGTGGGTGAGGTAAAACATTAGGAAATAGGTGCAACAGGCTGCACTTGAGTGCCCCATGCTGAAGTCCACATGTTATTGCCTGTTTGTGTGTCCCCCCATTATCATCTGAGCAAGGCAGATTCCAGCAGCTAACATGGAATTTTGTCCCTTAGTCAGAGGCACATCATGTGGTTTCAGCTTTGTATAATTTTACAGAAAAGGAAATTCTTAGCATCAAAGGGACAGTCTCATTTGCACTCCACAACAGCTTATCTGCTGGAGAACCTCAACTGAAAATATCCCTCCATGAACTCAGCACAAACCAACAGCAAAGTCAAGGCCGTGATGAGACCCAAGAGTGGCAGGAGAATTAGCTGGGTGGTGCCATACACCACATTTCAAACATTAGTAGGGAACCCAGGAATATTCTTTGCATATGAAATATTTTCTAGTAAATATGACTGCTGGCATCAACTAAACCCTTTATGATTTCTTCATCCTCTCCTTCAACTCAAGTGTAAATGGCAAAGTGATAATTAAGCCATTACCAAATGAATACATTCAAGATCCTCTTAATTGTGAAATAACTGCAGTTAAAGCCTGAGAATTTTCTCTCAGAAAAAACAGGCATCAATCCAGCTGTGGAGGTTACAGCCTCAAAAGAACCTTATTTTTCATTGCAGACACAGAAACAAGTGCACTGACTAGTGGAAATGCCACAAAAGTGCACATGATGAATCTTTCTCACTACCAGCAAAGAAAAATCTTCTATAAACACTTGGCTGGTCAAGCCTGATGTACCAGTGTAGAATTATTAAATTTGCACCCCATTTCAAAATCATGGAGTAGCTCAGTTCCTTCCAGTAATGATTAAGTCACGATGTGCTCCAGTTGCCATCACCTGGAGAGAGAACAGCTCTTCCCTGTGACATGCCAAAGTCCTGCAGTTCACTGCCCAAGCCCCATCTAAGATTCCCAAAAAAGAACCCTAAGTTTCTCATTTATATTGAAAACTGAGCAGGTTATGATGATGGGAATCCTGTTGAAGGCTGTTTTCTCAGTCCCCTGTCCCCTAGCAGAAGGCAGAGTTCATGAAGCACCCAGCTCCTGCAAGGGCCACCATCCTGTTCACTTGGGCTGCACATGTGCATTGGTTGAAATATTTAATCCAGCAACCCTAAACTTTGTACGACAGCTGGAATATGTGCAATTAACTCAAAACCCTCTGAAGTAAAATTTAACTTGTGTAACATGGGGCTGGCTCAGTGACACTGCTGCTGCATCATGTGAGCATTTGGCTCCTTGGCAGGTAGCAGCAGTGAGCAGCAGGCACTGGCTCATTCAAAGGACATGGCTGCCTTCCTCTCCAACCTGGTGAGTACCTGCTCACATCTCCTCTGGCTTACAAAAAACAAAGAAAACATAATCCTAGAGATTCAGGTGCTTTAAAGGTTTTTAATTCCTTTCTTACAGAGACCGTCTTTCCTTTCTGTGTTTAAACATCACAAAGAGCAATGGGGCTTGGGTCCATGAAGATCATGTTGCATTGTCTTTTCTATATAACAAAATAAAATGAAATAAATGAAATGAAATGAAATGAAATGAAATGAAATGAAATTAAATTAAATTAAATTAAATTAAATTAAATTAAATTAAAATTTAACAACAGCTCTGGCTCTTCCACCACTGTGATACTTTACTTTGTCTTCTAAGTTACTGAAAACAATACTAAATGTTAAGCACTCGGATTACTTCCCAAAATAATGAATATAGTAATGGTACAGCAAAAGGCTAAGAAATAATGACATAAATTTTTAAATAAATTACCTTCTTCACTTCATCAAAAAATAATTCATATCATCCACCAGGAGTTTCCATAATCTTTAAAAGGGAAGAAGTGGCATGTATCATCATACATTATGCTTGGGTGTACATTGGTTGCTGTCCATGGCACACAGGGAAAATGATTCCCTGTTCCCCATAGGTCTGACACCTTTATCCAGCCAACCTGTCAGCAGGCACACAGTGAGAGTTGTACTACCAGGAACAACTTTTCAAACTCCTTTTCCTTCTTGCAAGCAGAGGGATGGATTATCTATCACCTTACCCCCATTTGCTCTGGCACTGTGACTGGTGGCTGTGCTTTGGCAGCAGATTAGAGGGATTTTGGAAAATGTTTGAATTCAAAAGGATCTGAAGTGATCAAAGAGGAAGTGGCTACAAAGTCTCTGGCCTTGCACAAACTAGAGCAGTGAGGAGCTGAGGGAGGTTTTATTTTTGCTTTGCAGGTTCAGTTCCGGGGCCTACTTCAAATGATCTTAGTGCTGGGAATTGGGGGCAGTTTCCCATATGGATTCCATATTTCTGTCATCAACTATCCTTCTGTGGTAAGTAGCCATTCTCTGAGGCTGAAACACAAAGGTGAGAGCCTCTGTTCTCCCATAATCCCAAATTTCCTGAGCACTCAGCTGATGTGTCTGGGCCTTTTCTTTGGCTGACAGTTACATCATGTGTAGAGAAATTTTCCTCCTTAAAAGAGCTGGACAGCATTTTCTGTTTGAAATAAGCTCTTGCCATGTGGTGTACAAGCCTCCAAAGGAGGGCACAAGCTGAGCTCTCAGCGTGCTCACCAGGAAGCTCCTGACTGAAGAATTTGCAGTGTGATCTCAGTTAACTTGTTTCACTAAAAAAGTCTCAAAGTAAGTCTGATATGAGAACCACAGGCTTGGCCTGAAGTACAACAACAAAATGTGAAGGGATCTGGTTATCCAGACCCATTATCCAGGTAAATGTTGTTTTCTTTTCCAGCACATCAGGAAGTTTATCAATGAAACCTGGATAGATCGGCACGGCTCTGCCCTCCACCCTGACTCAGTCATGCTGCTGTGGTCCTTCATTGTGTCTGTCTATGGCATAGGAGGCTTCCTGGGCAGCCTCTGCTGTGGCTACCTGACTACAAAATACAGGAAGTAAGTGCTGCTTCTAACAGCTCTGCAGTCAGAAAGCACAGGGAAATACCAAGGGGACAAATAAATCCCTTATTTTTTGTTGAAGCAGCCCTGTTGAAGACCATTGGTTTGGTTTCCTGGCACATCCACTTTTTCCAAGCAGCCTTCTGTCCTGTTTATCTGCCCTCCCCAGGGAGCTGTGCTCTGTGAGGGCTGCAGTCACCAGCACATCACCAGATCAGTGGTGTAGGGTCACATTCTCCCCAAGGTCCCCTCTCATTCTCATAAAGATCTCCCAACTTTACAAACCCCAATGAAGGAGCTGTGTGTCTTGTGTTGTAACACACTATGTGCAGTTACTCAAACACCTGGAAATATCCTTATGTGACAAAGAAGAGTCAGATTTCCATTTAAATGCACTCATTGTGGGGTGGTGACATTACATTAAATATTCAGATCTGCTCTAGTGAAAGTATGGAGAGAGGAGAAAAACAATTGCTTGTAATTTGACTGTAAGATATAATCAGCACCAAAACAAATGTCCAAGAGGCATCTCTGTTCCTGACAATCCATTTTACTGAAAGCCAGCTCCAAACTCTCTTTGCCACTGGACAAAGGAAGGATTCCTCACCAGTCTGGTCTGTTCTCAGTGCCTTGTGTGTAACACCACTAATTTCATTTGCAGAGAAATTGGCAAACATATCTTCTTGGTGTGACCCACTTAAAGATCTGCTCCACAGCACACTGATCCAGGGGCCCCTCATTTGGGTCTCAACAAACCATCTTAACCTGCCTGCAATTGTGTTCTTTCCTGACAGGTAAGTGCCCCCAAGAAATTTCTTGTGGGACACTGCCTCATCCCACACACTGAGAGTCTCCCAAGGCTGCAAAAGGATCCTGAGCCTCTCCCATGGGTTACTGAACACTTGGCAGCCCAGCTGCTGAATCACAGCCTGAACACAGGGGCTCTGTGATCCTCAGTGTGTGCAAGGGGGCTCTGGTCTAACAAATGTCACAGCAAAACCTCTGAGTGCAAAGGACTTGGAGCCTGACCCAGCAGGGTGGTGAACACAGCAGCCTGTGACTCCCACAGAGGGATTTCTGAAATGAAATGTCCTCTAAAAACTCTGTCTGCCATCTCAGACACCCCATTTAGCCAAGAGTGTTTTTGGTATGGGACCCATGGACTCAGACTATTTCTGGGGAAACCCTGACATTTTATAAAGACTTATAGCCATTTCAAAATCTTGCTGGCAAACTGGGCCACTCCTTCCATCTTTTTCCCTACTTGTACTGTGGAAATGCTGACAAACTGTTTAAATTCTAACCTAAAAAAATGTATTAATTCAAATCTAAAAGATCCTAAAGTTTTAAAGAACCATTTTGACTATCCTAAGTTGAAATTATTTCAGCCATTCCTCAAAACAGTGGGAATGGCTGTACCACACTTCCTGTCACAGCAAGAGTAGTCAAAAGAGTACAAGAGGTTCTCACTAAATTCTCAAGGTCTTTTTTTCTTTTTTTTTTTTCAGGAAAAAGTGCCAAATGTTCACCAACCTGATCATGTTGGTAGCTGCACTTTTCATGGCCCTCAGCAGAACAGCCAAATCCTTTGAGATGATTCTGGCTGGGCGCTTCCTCTATGGCGTTGGTGCAGGTATGTCACCATGGCCTGCAAGGCTGAGCTGAAATATTATCATTACCTGAAATAATTAACAAAAGATCCAACTGCTCTGAAATGTTTCTCACAGAAGTCAGTAGACAGACACACACTGTGATGGCTGCAGAATTTTTCCCCAAGAGGTTAAATTCCATTGTCGTCATTACCAGATCTTTGTCACAAATTCTGGGATCAAAATCCCCCTGTGCATTTCCAGATAGAAAGTAAATTTTCTTTCTGAAGCATCTTTCTCTCTTTCTGGCTCTCACACTGAAGTGCACTTTTATAATTAACTCCTGACACTCATAGTTGTAAGAAAAATACCTGGGAAACGTGATAAACCCCATAAGGGAATTCTCCTCAAGCCAGTGTTGGCCACCAGAGCCGACTGCAATGAAAAAACAAAACTGTCCAGCTGTCCTGGGCTTGTCTCTACAGCCATCCTTGAAGAATGGTCTTTAAAGCAAATAAAACCACACACAATAAAAGTGAAAGTGTTTTTTCATTGCAGTCGGCTCTGGTGGCCAGCACTGGCTTGAGGAGAATTCCCTTATGGGGTTTATCACGTTTCCCAGGTATTTTTCTTACAACTGTGAGTGTCAGGAGTTAATTATAAAAGTGCACTTCAGTGTGAGAGCCAGAAAGAGAGAAAGATGCTTCAGAAAGAAAATTTACTTTGTATCTGGAAATGCACAGGGGGCTTTTGATCCCAGAATTTGTGACAAAGAAAGATCTGGTAATGATGACCATGGAATTTAACCTCTTGGGGAAAAATTCTGCAGCCATCACAGTGTGTGTCTGTCTACCGACTTCTGTGAGAAACATTTCAGAGCAGTTGGACCTTTTGCAAGAAATTGTAACCTAAATAGCAGAGTGAATGGAAACAATGTGAGATAGGATGGTCCAAAAAGTTCACATTTTCTAAATATTTCAACTGTTCTTTATCCTCTTGTATGTTCAAGGTTTTTCTCTCAATATACATCCTCAGTATGTAGGAGAGATTTCACCCAAGAAGCTGCGTGGTTTTACCAACGCCACTGTTGCTGTTTTTCTGACCCTGGGAAAGCTCACAGGACAGCTTGTTGGACTACGGTAAATTCTGCAATTTTTCTGTCAGGTCACACTCAAAGTAGAAATGTTTCTCTAACCTTATCCTCTCACCCAGTCAGTGACTGAGAAATACTCTCCTCTTCCTCCCCAAAACATGCCTTAGCTATGCCAGGAGAAAAATATTGATTGTATTTGAGGGAAATATAGTTTTAAATATAGAAGGTAGAAAATTATTTACTCATAATCTGATTTCTTCTTATTTCCACACTCTTTCTAATAGGAGACTTCCCTTCAAAATTCACTGTACTTACATAGAAAGTCATAGCAAATGTTTGGTGTGACCAAGCAGTGGTCAAATGAGTCTCATCAGCTCTCTAGACATTCTACTGGGTTCTAATGATATTCAGAAAGGTTTTCAAAATATCAGATAATTCCTTTAAAATAAATTGTCAAAAATAAAAATAGCCAAATTTGTGAAATCTGCCAAATTTAAATTCAGAGGTTAACTCCAGTGAACCCTTGAATGGAATCTGAGCAATCTTTATCACTCAGAAAAACTTCCTGAACATTCATTCCATTATTTCAGCATAATTTTGTTTCACATACACTTTCCAGGGAGATTTTAGGAAGCGAAGCTTTGTGGCCATGGTTGTTAGCATCTAGTGGACTTTCAGCATTGCTTCAACTGGTCACCCTCCCATTTTTCCCTGACTCACCATCCTACCTCCTGATACAGAAGGGTAATGAGGAAGCCTGCAGGAAAGGTAGAGTGTCTGCTTTCCTCACTTCTTCCCTTCATCTGCTGTGTCCCAGGGAGAGCCTCTGCAGCACAGGAGGCAGGGCAGGGCTGTGCTGCACAGGGCAGGGCCATGGAGCACAGGCAGCACCACAGAGAACAGCTCAGGGACCCCTGGCAATGCCCGTGCTAACCTGGTACCCCTGGCAATGCCTGTGCTAACCTGGGACCCTTGGTACCCCTGGCAATGCCTGTGCCAACCTGGGACCCCTGGCAATGCCGTGCTAACCTGGTACCCCTGGCAATGTCTGTGCTAACCTGGTACCCCTGGCAATGCCTGTGTTAACCTGGTACCCCTGGCAATGCCTGTGCTAACCTGGGACCCTTGGTACCCCTGGCAATGCCTGTGCTAACCTGGGACCCTTGGTACCCCTGGCAATGCCTGTGCCAACCTGGGACCCCTGGCAATGCCGTGCTAACCTGGTACCCCTGGCAATGCCTGTGTTAACCTGGGACCCCTGGCAATGTCTGTGTTAACCTGGTACCCCTGGCACCCCTGGCAATGTCTGTGTTAACCTGGGACCCCTGGTACCCCTGCAATGTCTGTGCTAACCTGGTACCCCTGGCAATGCCTGTGCTAACCTGGTACCCCTGGTGCCCCTGGCAATGCCTGTGTTAACCTGGGACCCCTGGCAATGTCTGTGTTAACCTGGGACCCCTGGCACCCCTGGCAATGTCTGTGTTAACCTGGGACCCCTGGTACCCCTGGCAATGTCTGTGCTAACGTGGTGCCCCTGGCAATGTCTGTGCCAACCTGGGACCCCTGGCAATGCCTGTGCCAACCTGGGACCCCTGGTGCCCCTGGCAATGCCTGTGTTAACCTGGGACCCCTGGCAATGTCTGTGTTAACCTGGTACCCCTGGCACCCCTGGCAATGTCTGTGTTAACCTGGGACCCCTGGTACCCCTGGCAATGCCTGTGCTAACCTGGGACCCCTGGTACCCCTGGTACCCCTGCAATGTGTGTGCTAACCTGGTACCCCTGGTGCCCCTGGCAGTGTCTGTGCTAACCTGGGACCCCTGGTACTCCTGGCAGTGTCTGTGTTAACCTGGTACCCCTGGCAGTGTCTGTGCTAACTTGGTACCCCTGGTGCCCCTGGCAAGACCTGTGCTAACCTGGTACCCCTGGTATCCCTGCAATGTCTGTGCTAACCTGGTACCCCTGGGAATGTCTGTGCTAACCTGGTGCCCCTGGCAAGGCCTGTGCCAACCTGGTACCCCTGGTACCCCTGGCAATGCCTGTGCTAACCTGGTACCCCTGGTGCCCCTGGGGCAATGCCTGTGCTAACCTGGTATCCCTGGCAATGTCTGTGCCAACCTCACTCAGCCCATGAAGACAAGAAGCACAGATGTATATCAGCACATCTAACATTTCCCACCTTGCTGGGCACTGCTTTATTTCTTAAAAAGAAATGGTTCAGGCAGCTGTCTCTTTTGTATTTTTTGATAAAAAGTACTAAAATATTTATTTTGTTTACAGTTAAGTAAACTCCACATTAGAAAGCTGTGCTATACTGACAACCAGACAGACAAAATCCTTCAACTTGCTCACTGCCCCTGCAGCAACCAGATGGCAGAAGCAGCACCAGCACCTATCAAATGGACAGGCAGCCTAAAGGGTTTAATACATGTGGAAACCCAGGGAACGTTTCTGTGTCTGCTCTGGGGTGCCCTGACCCCCAGGGGAGCACTGACTTTGACCCTCATTCATGGAGAAAGGTTCCCAGACTTCAAGACAGACTGGAATCCACAAAAGTGTGAAAGAGATTATAGAGAGCAGTGTAGGGGTATCACTTGGTGAGAAATTTAGGGTTTGGGAATTTTAGTATGTTGTGGATGGAAGCAAGATGGAGGGCACAGGGTTTCTTCTTCATGCTGCTTCTTCCTTCTTCCTCATGGGTTTGGGTGGCATTTTGTAATTGGGCAGAAAAGTCCCCATTGCAGCTCTGTGGGATCAGTTATTGGGTTAAAAGGGAAAATAATACAGGTGTCAGCTCTTAATTGGAGAGCTCAGTCTTAAAAGACCTTGTACCAAGAGATTGTTGGCCATTTTGTACCTTCTAATGAAAAGCTGCTGAACTCACAGCAGTGAGACTGTTTTACTGATCAGAAATAATAAACACCTGAGTCCCAACATGAACTACTGTCTCAAGTGCCTTCAATCCAGACCCAGAAAAACCAACGACTGAAACCCCCACAAATGCTGAAGGAGTTATCGTGGTAGGAAAATCCACTTCCATCTCTGTCCCCTGCAGCCATCAGGAAGCTCTGGGGGGAAGGAGACCACCAAGCAGAGATTGATGACATTATGAAGGAGAAGGGCGCCGTGGCGAGCACCAAAACCCTGCGTGTCCTCGAAGTGCTGCAAGAGCCATCCCTGCGCTGGCAGCTCTACATCCTGCTGATTGTCATGACCACGCTGCAGCTCTGTGGCATAAATGCAGTTGAGTGCTCTCCTCATGCCAGGACAAGAGAGGCAGCACAAGAAACCTCTCAATGTTATTAAACTAGCTTAGAATTGTATCTCAAATCCAACACCTTTTTCACAGGTTTATTTCCTCTTTGTGTTTTTCAGATCTACTTCTATTCTTTTGAAGTATTCCACACAGCCAAGTTTGAAGAATACCTGATCCCATACGTGTCCCTGGGAGTTGGGCTGTGTGAGTGCTTGTCCTCCATACTGTGTGTAAGTCTTTTCAGATTTGACTTTGAAGGAAAAGTTTAATGTGGTCAACAACTGTGCCTTTCCTTTCTCATAACTGGGCTCAGATAAATTTTACATAACCTAAGCCACATCTTCCTGCTTCTGCAAAACCACAGGCAGGATACAAAGTTTTTCCCCAAAATTATTTGCATGAGTGTGTGTCTTTAGACTCACTTTTTTCTGCAAAATAATAATCTTCTGATGTTCTGGATTAGATGTGTGTCCATATGTGGGGACAATTTGACATATGCCAGCATGCAAATGTCTAATAACAGCTTAGGATTGACTAATAAACACAGCTTAATTAATGAATTAGTTTTGAAAAAACTAATCAAATTCATTAGGAGCTAAGAGACTGTCAAATGACACTGATTTGTGGCTATTACTGAGACAAGTCTGCTGCACAGAACACATGGAGAGGGGAGGGATGGTTTCCTTTGAGGCCTGGGGTTGCTGAGCTGTGTGTTCTGCTTTCCAGAGCACCCTCATAGATCGCTTTGGGCGGAAGGTGCTGCTCTGGGGCGGGTACCTGCTGATGTGCTCTGTGCTGGCCCTGCTCACCACCACCCTGTCACTGCAGGTAAAGGGGCAGCAGCCTCCTGGCCACTTCCCCAGCCTCCCTTCCTGCTCCTGAGCTGCAGGAGATGTGTAAAATCTCCAGCCAGTGGCAGGAGTACAGAGCTCTGCTGCTCTGTCCTGTGTAATGATGTGGTCTCGGTGGTCTCTCACTTTCAGCATCGCTTTTTCTGGATGCATTACTTCAGTGTCATCTTGATCTTCCTGTTCGTTGTCTTCTTTGGAATTGGACCGTGTGAGTACATCAGTGCTGATGCTGGGAGGAAATTTGGGGTTGAATTGGTTGGCAGAGGAAGAACTGGCCAGTGCCCTGCTAAAAAGTTCTGGAAATAAGAGAGGGAAAGGCAGACACATACAAGGGGAGACAGGAGAAGGATGTAGACCCCTAAAATTTTATTGCTGATCACATGATCTAAATAATTTAAAACAGTATCATCTTCTCCAGAGGGCGTGAGATAGAAAATTCAAAACAATTTCTAAATTAGTCAGCTAAAAAGAGGATTCTAGACATTGCCAGGTATGTTATAGTAATCATCTTCAGTGACTTAACAAGTCAAGCTTTTGCCTACCAACATGCTCCAGGTGGAAGTGGCCACAGGAGCCAAAAGAGGTTCTATAAACCCTGCACCAGTAACAGCTACCAGGGTGTGACCGTGCTCACAGGGGTCTGAGGGAAGAGACGAGGATCTGACTCCATGTTTCAGGAGGCTGATTTATTATTTTATGATATACATATATTAAAACTATACTAAAAGAATATAAGAAAGGATTTCCTCAGAAGGCTGGCTAAGAATAGAAAAAGAAAGAAGAATGATAACAAAGGTTTGTGGCTTGGACTCTCTGTCTGAGCCAGCTGACTGTGATTGGTCATTAATTACAAACAACCACATAGGTTAATCAAAGGTCTACTTGTTGCATTCCACAGCAGCAGATAATCATTGTTTACATTTTGTTCCTGAGGCCTGTCAGCTTCTCAAGAGGAAAAATCTTAAAGAAAAGATTTTTCATAAAAGACTTTTCATAAAAGATGTCTGTGACACCAGTGCCATATGGAACTGCACACACCCACTGATACCAGAAAAACTATTCCAGTACATACAAGAGAAACCTAAATTAACTGCTGGATTCCATTTCTGGAATCAAGGCCTTTCACCCTCATAGCAGAGGCCACCTACCAACAGGTGACCTATTCTGTCTGTCTGTCCCCTCTGCCATGCCACTGGGAGGAGCTGCAGCAGAAGCGAGGAAACAAATGAACCTGGTTATTACAGCGACCTTAGACGGTCACTGTGGTGAGAGAAGGACGAGAATCTTGTTCCTTGATCAGAAGGCTTGATTTATTGATATAAGATATATAATGCATTATAACTATACTAAAAACAATAAGAAGAGAAGTTGCAGAGAGCAGCTATGCCAAGAATAGAATAGAAGGAATGAATAACAAAGTTCTGTGTCCAGGGAATGTGTTCCTGAGCTGCTCCTGTGATTGGCTTTTAATGGTACACATGGAAGATGAGCCAATCACAGGGACCCCTGCTACATTTCACAGCAGCTGATAACAATTGTTTACATTCTTCTTCTGGGGCTCTGCTTCCCAGAAGATGGACAAATGTGAAAGAAAGGATTTCTATGAAAAATGTCTGCGACACCTGGTGTGTGTTTGGCTTTGCTTTTCCAGCTGGAGCCACCATATCTGTGATGGTTGAAATCTTCAGCCAGTCATACAGACCATCAGCCTTCCTGATTGTTGGCTGCATCAACTGGATGGGACTCTTTGTACTTGGGATGATTTTTCCCGTGATTGTTGTAAGTGACTCTCAGAGGATCCCCTTCCCAGGTTAATCTATTTCTGAATGCTGACAAGGGGCAAAATAACAGCAATAAATTGCAATGATGTGCAAAGCTTAGTGTCGGATTTTCAGCTGTTTGAAGGGCCTGGAAAGGCCCGGAGTGGCCTTGGGGCAGCCCGCGTATCGAAGGACGAGAAGAGGCTTCAGTTCTTCTTTCGGTTTTTATGTTTATTAATTGTTTATCTAAAAGATGTTCTTTCAGCCCGACAGAGCTCTGCTCAGCAGTCAGCCATGAGCACACTGTGCTGCCCTCCGGACAGCCACCTATCTTTATACCCATGGTTACGTGTACAATATTTATCATTTTTCCCCAATACCATTTATTCTTATTGTCGGGTGCACTTTTAGTAATAACCAATCCAAAAGTGCCACCATCACCAAAGAAGATGGAGGAGAAGAAGAAGAAGAAGAAGGACAGGACACGCCCCAATTCCTCCATCTTACTTCTCTAAACCCCCCTGTACAGAAATCCTAAACCCTGTGTTTCACTCTCTAATTAACTGATCCCTTCACCATTCACCCCGGTGAAACCCTCCTGTCCTCATACAGGTGTCGTCTCCTGTGTGGGATCAAAGTGCAGCCACCAGACACTTCTGGAACATTCCAGGACTCCCGAGCCCCCCAAGGGTGGTCTCGGTGGCTCAGCATCTCAGGACTGAGATCCCACACTTAGCACTGTCCAAACACCAAACCTGCTGAGAAACCCCCAGGCTTGTCAAGGAGCAGCAATTGGACTCAGGTCCAACAAGGCCAGTGGGAACTCCTGGGTTGGTTCCTGTCCTGGACTGCACTGAGCACACCTTTGAATTTAAATTCCTAAGACACAGGCTTGCACTAAAGGGCAGGGAAATAGAAATTAGTTTATTATTTTCCTCACATTGTCTTGCATTTCTGCCTGCAGGATAACCTTGGACCCCTCTGCTTCCTCATCTTTTTGGGAATCCTTGTTGTATCAGCAATTTTCATCTACCTGTATCTTCCTGAGACCAAGGGAAAATCAATCATGGAAATAAAAGCAGAATTCAACAAGCTGAACTTTGGGAAAAAAGAAACCTCTGTCACTGAAAATAACCTTCCTAAGGAACAGTTGTATTGCACCAAGCTCTGAATGTTCAGAGAAGAAATTTGCATCTCTTAGAAAAGACAGGAAACAATGTTGCAATAGAACTAAAAAGGAAACATTAAAAACAGACTGCAAGCTCTTCTGTCTCATTGGTTTTTTCTTTTTTAAGATAGATATGAAACTCATTATTCTAGAGTTACACTAAGCAGGAACCTGCTGACAAACAGCTCAGAGTGTCAGAAATACAAAAGAATAAGTGAAATATTTTAAGAAGAACCAAAGTAAAGAATGATTAAAAATGAGAAACACAAAAGTCTAGTGTGGCTGACAGGCAGCAGAGGGAAAAGCTAAATAATGGTTTAGGTGACCCAAGATGATACAGAATAAAAATTAACACCTCAAATTCAGAAAAAGGTTTCAACATGACGACAGAGAAAAGCATTGAAAGTGAAATTTGCTGCACAACAGTCCTGGAGATGTAATGGAAATCTCAGTGGGAAACATCCCAGTAACTCTAGGCAGGACAAGGACCTGCTAAACTGAGATATTCTTGCAGGCAAAAGAAGTGAAATGCTGCTATAAAATAAAGCAGGCTCTGGAGAGCATCTCTGGTGTCTAAGGAACTGATTTCCAACCTGCTGCATCCACTCCTGGGGATTACATCAGATGTTTGCACAGAAGAAAGAGTTTGTTTTGGAAATGTTTTTCTTGCTGTGTAAGCTAGCTGGGAATAACGACTGATTGTTGTACCCAGCAATAAAAATAGGTTGTGAAGTTCATTGGAAATAGTCTAAGTTTTTCCAAGTGACCAATAGCAAGTATAGGATGGCTGTAACTAAACACTTCGGATCATGCCACCTGCTTTCCTCTAACCACTGAAGAAAAAATGAATCAATATTACAAACTACAGCTCCTCTCCTTGCAGATGGAGGGGTCACTTGTGTTTGTTTTTAACACTTTGGCTTAGGAAACCTACCCTGAAAAGGCTTTTTGGAAACCAGATTTTATTTCTGGGTTTTTTTAGGGTTTTCATTATTTTAAGAGTGCATACAGGAAACACAATCCACAAACGTGGGCTGGAAATGAACACTGACATTTCATCTCCTGACTTTTAGTTTGCTGACTTTTTACAACAAGGGTGCTACAGTGAAGGAACTAACTTAAAATCAACACACCCCACACAATCATGGAATGGATTGGGTTGGAAGGGACCTTAAGGATCATCTAATTCCACCCCCTGCCATGGGCAGGGATGGCACCTTTTGGGTCAGGTTGTTCAGGCCCAGTCAACCTGACCTTGAACACAATCAGCTTCAGCACCTTCATAAAGAAGTTTTCACAATTAAAAAGTGTTTGCTTCAATTACACCATTTAGTGCAAGCTATAGAAAGCCTAGAGAAAATGGAGTGAGTAGAAAAGTTCATTACTCAGAAACTACTGGGCACAAGGACACCCATCACTTTTAACATGGAGAGATGGTCAAACCATTTATTTCATCCCCATCAGCATTTTCACCCTGCTCTCCCCACACATCTCACTGTGAACACCCCCTATCAAACTCCATGTGATCCCTCTAAATCACTTCTTTCATGTAAAGCTGTTCCAGGCAGTGAGAACTGATCCCAGCCTTGCCCTGCACTCCTCCAGCCTGGATAAAAGCTGCTCCTGTGGATTTCCTATCTCTCAGGAGTTGGGACTGTTATGGAACTATTTGCACAACAAAGGAGCAAGTTGAATACAAGTCTTCTCTGAGCATGTAGAATGCATCACCACACTGGAAAATCAAGATTCTGATTTTAAGGCATCTTTGTGGTGACTTAGTCATGGTTCAGGAAAGGTCTGCACAACATGTGTCACTGGGGGGGTTTGTTATGGTCTGTTCCACAGAGAGAGTTTCAGACCTCACAATTGAATTGCTCATCCAATTTTTAAGAAACAATTACTAGCTTGCATAAAGAGGTGCATTACAACCTGCACTCAGCCTCTGAAACATTTGATATTCCATTGGTTTAATGACTGGGTGTGACAGTGTTCACAGGGGTCTGAGGATGAGGGAAGAGATGAGGGTCTGACTCCATGTTTCAGAAGGCTGATTTATTATTTTATTATAGATATTATATTAAAACTATACTAAAAGAATAGAAGAAAAGATTTCATCAGAAGGCTGGCTAAGAATAGAAAAAGATAGAATGATAACAAAGGCTTGTGGCTGGGACAGAGAGTCAGAGCCAGCTGACTGTGACTGGCTATTAATTACAAACAACCAACATGGGCCAATCCCAGATGCACCTGTTGCATTCCACAGCAGCAGATAACCATTGTTTTCATTTTGTTCCTGAGACCTCTCACCTTCTCAGGAGGAAAAACCCTAAGGAAAGGATTTTTCATAAAAGATGTCTGTGACAATTGGGCTGTCTCCAGACACGAGGGGTCCCTTTGGATGCTCTGGTTTGCAGAGTGCAGAGCTGGGCTCCCTCCCAGGCTGTGTGAGCAGCTGCAGATGGCACAGGCAGCCTCCCCTCCTGGGCCACTGCCACCCTCCCAATGCACCTGCTGGAGGTGTCACCGACTGTTCAGAGGCTTCTGAGGTGCTCACTGGCACAGTGGGCTGGGCCAACTTGTGGTGAGTTAGAAATAAAGCTGAGAACAAGGTGAGCTGAAAAAAAAACCTGCTTGTAATCCAAAGATGCCTAAATTCATTGTTAACACAAACATAAGCAAGGATAAAGTCCCAGAATCTTTTGCAGGGGAGCTCACCCAACAATTATCAAAAGCATTGGGCAAACCAGCACAGGTAAGTCCATTTGCTGAAATGTTTTCCTTCTTTAATCAGCTGTGCCTATGCAATGAGCTGTTTCTGAGTGATAGCCTTGATAAACTAATATAGCTAATGACTCACCAGGATTTGCAGTCTTCTCTCTGGGAGAATATCAAACACTTGTTCGCTGTAACTTAGCTTTGTTGAGGTCTCCAAACCCTGGAGTATTCAAGCTAAATTTCTGTAGGATGATATTGCATGTATTTATCTGTAGATGAGGACTGGATGATGTGGGGATGTGTCCACAGGTACCTGTGAATACCTCTCAAGAACCTGAAAAGCAAAGCTCAGCCTCCACTTCCTTGCTGAGAGCTATTGAATAAATGCCTGTTATTTACCAAACTGCCTGGAGCCTAGTGGTTACAGTTGAAGCACAAAAATTATTTATTCAGCTTGCTTGGACATCTGGCAAAAATATCTGTGTGGCATCCTGCTATTTGTAATCAAAACAGCAGAGTAAAAGCTGCCTGCTGGTTTCACTACCAGACTGGAGGGGTTTTATCTGCCAAAACATGGCAGGTAAAATATGGCAGTGTGCTACTGAGGTGAGGCCCTGAAACACTGGTATTGAGGGGCTGATAAGGATTTATAAGGCTGTTATTTTCTTAATACTGACTGGTCACTGGTCACTGTATCAGCTGCTTACTGAAGGTTGTAGAATATGGAAAACCAAAAGAAAACTTCTCCACAGAGCTGTTAATTTCCTACCATGAGCTGTACCTTTAGTGAATTGGCTGTGGATCTGTAGCTGCTTGTTTAAACGCCCTTTGTGCATATTCACAGCTCATTTTCAGAAATCGTCTACTTTGCTTTGGGAGCGATGCTTTGAAACTGTGGAAAGAAGGAAGTTTTGGTGCCTACAGAAAGGGCTCTGAGGGTCCCCAGCAAATCTTTCTCCAAGCACTGGGACACCTGAACACATTAAATTCTTTCATAAAACTGATGTGTTTTATCTCTCTTTTAAAAATCCAATTTTTATCAGTCTAGTAAACAAGTACTTGCTGTTGGGGGGGCAAGGGGTGTGTCTTGCATAACAGCTTCTGAATATAAAGCTAGAGGCCAGGGCTGGGATGCAGCTGGAGCAGGTTTGTGCAGCTGTGTGGAAGGCAAATGTAATGGGACTTAGAGATATACAGGGAATAACAAAGGGATTTTTCTGAAGAGGACATACAAGCTCTTCGTGACAAAGGAGGCAATAGGAAAGGGAGAGTCTCTTAGTTATAACACAGAAAGAAGGAAAGGATTAGGGTGGGCTGGAATGCAGAGCTTTCCTCTCACAGGAAACTGTGCCATTTGGGAAAAATACGGATTTTTAATCAAATAGGGTTTTTTCCTATTGGAAGAACGGTTCCAAATATTTTCAAACTGCTCTAAGAAGAGAATAATGCTGATTAATGCCTTAACTTGATTTTTCTTTTGATAGTGTTAACCTGCTTCCTGGGTAGGAGTTAAAGGCATGGATGTACCTACACTTGGCACAAAGTCAAGAGCACGTGGTGTCCAGACAGGGGAGAGCAGGGCCAAGCAAGTGGTACCTCAGCAGGATCTCCTTGGCTGATCCTGTGCTGCTGTGCTCTGATGCACCTCACACCCAAACAAACTGTAAATGATGGCCAAGACTCATTACCCAGCCAGCTCCTGGTACTCGGGCTGCCTTGTTTTACCAGGAGGGTGAAGTGCTGCTCAGTTCCAATGATGCACTGCTAATGAACGTGGGGAAGAGCAGCACAGAGGGCAGCTGGGTGCCAGAGGAGCTGATCCCCACATTCCCCAGTGGGGGGATCTGACACTGTGTATTAGCACAGGGGAAAATGGAGGGCTGGTCATTAATATTAACATAGATACTTTCTTCTGTTTTTCCTGATCTCAAGAACAACAGCAGGATTAAGCTGTGTTTTGTTTAATGAGGTGCATGTTGATTTAGGCCTCTGCCGTGTCAGTTCACATTTCCCTCAGCAGGGAAGACTGCAGCAGGAGCCAGTGAGGTGCAAAATCCCTCTGGAACGCAATGGGCAGCAGGAGCATTGCACTGCCCCTTGTCCCTGACCTTCCCACAGGGCAGGGAGAGCCTGGTGGCTCGGAGAGGTGCTGCAGGTACCACAGGTCACTGAGCTCTTGGACTAGGAACCCTAAAAACTATGGAGTCTGTACTGGCCTTTGACACAGGAGTGAGGATCTTGGAGTAGAACACAAATCTAGGCAGTAAGATGTCAAAAAAAGCCTTGTATATCAAAAACATGCACTTGTTTTCACTGCAGTTTAGGTACATAAATGCCTTCCTGGATTTTCAAAACTTTTCTCAATATGGCAAAGAAAATAATATTCATTTTCTTCTTCCAACAGTATCTAGCAATACAGATCTGTCCTGACCAGGTGATGTCCTTTGGTGGCTCCACAGACCCTTGTGCTGTGTGCTTTCTCTACAGCACTGGAAAGATAGGGGAGCAGGAGAACAAGGGCTACTCCAAATTGCTTTGTGAGCTGATGAGCAAACAGCTGAAAATACCATCTGACAGGTGAGCTCAAACAGCAACTTGTCTGACATGAATTTCCACAGATTGTTAGAGCTATTCATCCCAAGCTGGTCCTTTGGTGCTCTCTATTAATGTGCTGATTAAAGGCATCAAATGCCAAGTCAACTGAGCAACTCCCCAGCTAAAAAGAGAAGAGCCATTGCATGAGCTGCAATGCCAACGTCCAGAAGCTGCAGAATTCCTTGGTTAAAATGATGTAGGTTCAGGCACTGTATGTACCCACAGATATCACGTGCAAAAGACCCAGTGTGGGATCTCAGCACCTCAGGACTGAGGTGTCACCGAGAGCACCCTTGGGGGGCTCGGGAGTCCTGGAATGTTCCAGAAGTGTCTGGTGGCTGGACTTTGATCCTGCACAGGAGACGACACCTGTATGAGGATAGGAGGGTTTCACCGGGGTGAATGGTGAAGGGATTGGTTAATTAGAGAGTGAAACACAGGGTTTAGGATTTCTGTACAGGGGGGTTTAGAGAAGTAAGATGGAGGAATTGGGGCGTGTCCTATCCTTCTTCTTCTTCTTCTTCTCCTCCATCTTCTTTGGTGATGGTGGCACTTTGGGATTGGTCATTACTAAAAGTGCACCGGACAATAAAAATAAAAAGGATTGGGGAAAAATGATAAATATTGTACACGTAACCATGGCTATAAAGATAGGTGACTGCCCGGAGGGCTACACAGTGTGCTCATGGCTGGCTGCTGAGCAGAGCTCTGTCGGGCCGAAAGAAAATCTTTTAGATAAACAATTAATAAACATAAAGACCGAAAGAAGAACTGAAGCCTCTTCTCGTCCTTTGATACGCGGGCTGCCCCAAGGCCACCCCGGGCCTTTCCAGGCCCTTCAAACAGCCGAGAAAACCGGACACCCCAGTACAGACACAAGAACTGGATCCCTAGGAACTCCAGAGTGCGAGGAGATGGGGCACGAACAGGGCAGGGGGAAGGGAGTGCAAGGCCTGGGAAGGACAGAGGCCCAGGGGAGATCTGCAGCCTGCCCTGAGCAGCCGGCAGCACTCTGCTCCCAGCTGTTACCAGAGCCTGTCTTCCCTTCCAGAGTCTACATCAGCTTCTTTGACATCACTGCTGGCAGTGTGGGCTGGAATAACAGCACCTTTGCCTGAGGTGCCCTGGGGTGATCACAGCTGATTCCTGAACCCTCACCGTGGCTGAGAACTGCAGTTCCAGTCACTCTCTGGCATCTGCCCAATGCAAAAGGCATTGGTACCTTACTTGCTGCTACCCACTGCTGTTTATCTTGTCTGATGCTTAAATAAAATACAGCAGAAATCTTTTGTCTGAGACCTTCTTGTTAGTCTGGGAAGACCTGTAGTTGAGATAGGGGGTGCCTTCTCAAAATACTCTCAAGAGGAGCTTTTCTTTCAAAAAAAGGTTTAGTCATATATAAAGATGAACACTCCTTTTGCCTTTGCCCTGTCCTCAAGAGCCAGATTTCAAGAAGAGATAAATACATCTTGACCTGGTTTCAAGACACATTTAAGTTAATAGATGTGGAAATGTTGCACATGTACCTCCCTTCAAAATGGGCAAAGACATGATTACCTGTGATTTAAAAGGGATGGATTGCAGTCCAGGCCTCTTTAGGCCTAGCACTACAGGGATATCTAGCTGAGTAACAGAAAAATTTGTGCTGGGAGTCTCCCAGGCCTCAGCACAGGCAGAGGGAGTGAGTGGAAAAAACCACTGTACACTGCTGTGCCCTCCCCTTTCCATCCACTGAACAATTTGTAGTGACAGCGAAGATTAGAGCTCAGCTCAGAAAGGGGCAGAGGCACAGCAAGCCACAGTAATTCCTAGGGACTGAAGTGGTGAATTAATCATGAAAGGAAGATTTGCATACAAATATTTATTATTTAAGCCCTTGGTCAGATAAAATCATTTGCTTCCAAAGTAAAATAAAAGATTGAGCAGAGAGGTTTCCTGAAATTCTATAGTGAAGTGTATTGTGAGTTTTTCTGGAAGAGCAAACCTTATCACACCCCCGTTCTGAACTCTATTGTTAACATCCCATTGTGTCCCTACCACAGCTTTGCCTTGCAGCCACAGACTTCAAATACAGACCTGCACCTCAAACAACAAAAATGCTTTGTTGGGATAACAAATGGAAGCTGCTTTAGTCAGTCAGGGAGGCAAAAGAGAATTAAATTGCAGATGTCTCTCCTTTGAGTGGCTGCACAGCCAGGGGCTGGCACTCTGGGCCTGGCAGGCCACAGGACAAGCACACCAGTGCTGCTGCTCTCGAGCTTTCCTCCCTGCACAGGCAGAATCCCCATCCCACCTCCATGCACCAAACCTAGCAGGCAGGAAGGTGAAAGGAGTAAGTGGGACTATGCAATGGCAGGGAGCTGAGGATATCAAAGGGAGGAAACTTAATCAGTTCTTAGTGGCTGCTCCTAAGCACTGTTAATCACTAGAAAAGGAAGTGCTGCAGTTCTCAGCATTATAACCTGTGTCACTCCAATGCATCCCCGTATGACACCGTCCCTTACTCCTCACTCAGGGCCGTGAGCGCTCACATCTGTAACACGTGTGGGCAAGCTTTCCAGCAGCAGCAGTGCACGATTGCGGCGTGTGCAATGTCTGGGCACAGAGGGCTCCGGGCCTGATCCTCTTTAGCCTTCCTGTGAGTCATTTCGGGAGCAGAGCAGCGCTGCCGCCGTGGGGCCAGGCAAGAGCCGGGGTGGGGAGCCGTGCGCTGGCAGCCGCCTACGTGCATCGCATCACACAGCGCACACACGGCTCGGCTCTGCCGCCGCTCACCTCCGGTAGGCACGCACCAGCTCGTTCCTAAGCTAAACAAAATTCACTTCTACTTTCCAGCAGAGAAATATGATGTGAAAATGGGGAGGCTAAGGAGCAATAGGTAATTTTTAATTTGACTGAAATACATTAGAGAATAATTTATATGGCAGCAAGGCAGACGTTTCTGCTTACACCGAGCTAAAGCTGTACACACAGTTAAAGCAAAACCGCTACAAATGTTACTTTATTTTGCAAAAGAAAAAAATTCTCAGTCAGGGCAAGTACCCCTTTTTGCAACTGCCAAGCTGGGCCTGTATCCCTCTCTGGCCCTGATCCCGCAGAAATCAGAGGGAGTGCCACAGCGGCAGCATCACACGCGCTGATACCAGGTTATGTATGAGCTGCCCAGAGCGCCCGGACCGCGTTCCAGGAAGGAGCCTGCAACAAACCCGCAAAAAATGTTCAGCGGCAGTAACAAAGCGAAGGAATAACGGCGGAGCGGGGGAGACCTCCGGCCGCGGGAGGGGTCAGCACCCCGCAGCGGGGGCTGCAGACGGCGGAGCCGGTGTGTGTCTGTGTGTCCGTGTGTCCCCGCCCCGCTCCCTCCCCTCCCTGCCGGGCGGGGCCGCTTCACGTCCGGGGCGGCCCCGCGCACTAAAAGCGCCGCTGACGCCTCCCCGCTCCACTGCGCTGGTCCCGCCGCTCGGTTAAGCTCCCATCGCCGGCCCCGCCGCCCCCACCGCCGCCACCATGCCCATGTTCTCCATCTACACCAATGTCTGCAAGGACGCCGTGCCCGACAACCTCTTGGGCGACCTCACCCAGCAGCTGGCCAAGGCCACGGGCAAGCCCGCGCAGGTGAGGGCGGGCGGCGGGGCGAGCACGTGCGCGGCGGGCCCGGCGGGAGGGGCGGCGGCGGCGGAGCGGCCCTGGGGCACCTCCGCTCCCGCGGGGCCTGCGCCGGGCGGGCCAGCTGCGGCACAGCGCGGCGGCGGCCCCGCTGCTCCGGGAAAGGAGCCGGTGCCCGTTCCGCCCCGAGTCTCCCGATGGCCGGCCCCTGGCGGGAGCAGCAGCCGGGCCTGCAGGAGCGCGGCGCTCACGTAGCCGGGGATGTGCTGCGCCTGTGCTGGCGGTGGCGGTGCGAGCGGCGGAGCTGCGCAGTGGCACGGAGGCAGCCGGGCAGGGGCTCGGATAGACCGAGCGCTGCGGGCAGCTCCCGCCGGCTCAGCCATCCGGCACGGCCCCTCCTGGGCCAGACTGCAGGAGCCCGATAAGAGCGAATCGGTCCGTGATTTGGGGATGTGAGCCCCGGCACGCAGGCACAGGTTTTGGGCCCTTAGCTCGCTCCGCCCCGCGCGGTGGCGCGGCTGTGGCGGGCGGGAATGCCCGCCTGCCTGCCTGGCCGGCGGCTTTGTGCACACAAACCGCGTTCCCAAAGCTGAGAGCCGGGCCGAGGGTCCCCGCAGCCCCCAGGGCCGTGCTCTCCGTGGGAGCTGCCGCGCCGGAGCCTCCCCTGGGCCTGGGAGGTGCGCAGGGGGCAGCACTGAAGAGCTGCCTGACCCCAATACAACCGCTCTGTTTAGAGTTGGTACCTAAAGCTGATTTTCGTCACTTCAGCCAGCCTGTAACGGAGTGTTTCCCTCCCGCAGTACATAGCTGTGCACATCATACCTGACCAGATGATGTCCTTCGGGGGCTCCACTGATCCCTGCGCGCTCTGCAGCCTCTACAGCATCGGCAAGATAGGAGGGCAGCAGAACAAGACTTACACCAAGATGCTCTGTGATCTGATCTCCAAGCACTTGCACGTATCTGCAGACAGGTGAGGCTGCGACATGGTTCAACCATATCTACCTGGCTTTCTGAAACTGCTTTGGAAAGTCTGTTTAAAAATATAAAAGGCCAGGAACAAGTTTTGGAAAATACCAAGTGATTGCTTGCAGCGTTTTCACATCCACATAAGAATTCAGTGCCTGCCTCTTTCCCCGGAGAGTCCTCTGTTCAATTGTTTTCTGCTCTGAGAGTAGGGAAAAACACCAGAGCACTGACAAGTTGCCCAGTGTGTTTTCTGCCTCTGAGGTGTGATGTGTTGTCCTCTGGGGAGGCAAGGCTGAAAGCAGGAGCAGGGAGCAGTAACAGCCTGGAGCTGAGAGACAGGAGTGGAGGCAGCAGGCTGTGAGCAGCTCCCTGCAGGCTGCAGAGTTCAGCAGTGTCTGTGGGCAGCTGTGAGGGATGGGAAGAGCCTGGAGCCACCAGAGTTGAGGGGAGACACAGAGCCAGGCCTGAGGGCGTGCTTAACCCCCCGAGGCTGCCACTCTGTGAGGGACTGCTGCCTCAGAAACAAAAGGGGCTGATCCCCATAAATTCTTGACAGGCTGCTAAACAAAATCTGTCTGGTGTCTGGACAGTCCCTGACTGCAGAAGAATTCGTATTTTAGAAAAAGTACAAATTTGAGGACTGAGAAGTATTGACTGTTTGGAGGCGCCACCAGATTTTTGGTAAAGATGAAGCTTGATGTTTTTTGTAGCAGAACAATAGAATTTCAACACTGTCCCTTGTTGTGTTGTCCCAACTTACATAAATGAGTTAATAAGGTTGTTGTTATTTCCTTCTGTACCTCTTCTGCAGGGTCTACATCAACTACTTCGACATGAACGCTGCCAACGTGGGCTGGAACGGCTCCACCTTTGCGTAGAGCTCTCCTGTGTGTCTGAAGAGGCTGTTCCTGGACCTCCCCTCACCCTGCCCTGTAGCACAGACCACAGCACCAATGGCCCTGTGTTGCACTTTGTGCACTCTCACAGATTGATGGCTCCTTGCTAGTGTGTTTAAATATTGCTGCTTCAACATTCCTCTGTTTTCTCTGTGTAGAAAACAAATAAAGATTTAGAAGTAAGCTGTGTGGTGTAGGCTTTGGCAGGCTGGGGATGGAGTTGGGCAATTGCTAACATGTCAGTTCCTCTCTGATCCTAAAGCAAACAAAAGGGATGGTTTGGGTTTGCCTGTGTTTCTTAGACACAGTATTTCACACTATGGTGGCTAGGGCTGGTTCCTGACAGTGCTCCAGTGGTTTTTACCTTGCTCTAGGTGTGTTCGGGGCTGCTCGTTTCTGTGGGGTTTGTTTTTGGTTTGCATCTGCTGTTTCTGCAGTCCTCGGACCAGCCCTGTGCCTGCTGCTTCGGGGCAGCTTTGCTCTGAGGATGTGCCACCTGTGGGTGGCCAAAGGAGCACGGAAGGAGTGTTTTTGCTCACAGGGGAAATGCTGTTAGGCACATTGCTACACTGCCTGCTCCAGGCAGCGGGGATGACCCTCACTGCTGTGGGAGCTCTGCAGGGGCCTGTGGGGAGCTTCAGTGTGCTCTGCCAGCCTGTCCCTTGCTGGTGCTGTGCTCTGTCCCATATGGATGCTGTGCTGTGTCAGCTTGTCCCTCACAGGTGCTGAGCTGTGTCCTGCACCAAACCTGTGCCCTTTTCCAGCCCATTCCTCGCTGGTACTGTGCTCTGCCAACCTATCCCTCACAGATGCTGTTCTGTGCCAGCCTATCCCTCACTGGTACTGTGCTCTGTCCCACATGGATGCTGTGCCAGCCAGTCCTTCACAGGTGCTGTGTCCTTTTCAGCCCATTCCTCGCTGGTTTTGTGCTGTGCCAGCCTGTCCCTCACAGGTGCTGTGCCCTGTCCCACACGGATGCTGTGCTGTCCCTCACAGGTGCTGAGCTGTGTCCTGCACTGATGCTGTGCCATTTTCCAGTCCCTTCCTTGCTGGTGTTGTGCTGTGCTAACCTGTCCCTCAGGTCCTGAGCTGTGTCCCTCACAGCTGCTGTGCTAGCCCATCCCTCACAGATGCTGTGCTCTGTCCCACACGGGTGATGAACTGTGTCTCTCAGAGATGCTGTGCTGTCCCAGCCGGTCCCTCGCCGGTGCTGTGTCCTGTCCCAGCCCGTCCCTCGCCGGTGCTGTGCCCTGTCCCAGCCGGTCCCTCGCCGGTGCTGTGTCCTGCCGCAGCCCGTCCCGCCCCGATGCTCCCGCCTCCTCCGCCCCTTCCCTCCCCTCAGCGCTTTCCCGCCCTCCCCTCAGGGCCTCTCTGTGCGCACGCGCGGCGCTGCCCCCCCATTCCACCCCCGCCCGGCAGGGGGCGAGCTCACCCCGCGCGCAGGCATCCCTGGCGGGGCGCGATGACGTCATCCGTGTGCGCCGGCGCGGGCGGCGTGGCCATGGCGCTGTTCTGCATCCGCAGGTACGGCGAGCATGGCCCCGCTCCTGCTCCTGTTCTCCTCCTTGCTTCGATCCCCGCTCCTTCTCCCGCTCCTCTCCTACACCCGGACCCTGCCCCTGCCCGGGGCGCTGCCTCAGCCGCGGGCTCGGGCCGGGGGAGCGTGTCCGGAGCTCTGTGCGGGCGGTGTCTGAAGGGGTTTCTGTGTGTGGGCTGTTGCAGGTACGGCGAGGAGGACGAGCACCAGGAGGAGGCGGAGGCCGAGAACCGGGCGCGGGTCCTGCTGGAGCGGCTGCAGCACCAGGCCAGGGCCCGGCAGCAGAAGAAGCAGCGAGAGGAACCGGCCCAGGGAAAGGAGGAGTCGGGGGAGCCTAGGCTGAGCCCCGGGGGGCAGACCCGAGAAGGAAAGGGGAAGAGGAAAAGGGACAGTGAGGAGCAGCCCAGTGCGCATAAACAGAAGAAGCTAAAGACAAAACAGCCCCGCAGCCCTTCGGAAGAAAGGGCTGGCACTGAGGAGGCAGCAGATGGCAGCAGCCCCACAAAGAAGAAGAAAGCAAATAGAAGAAAATCGAAAGTGCAGCAAGAGGAGACTGAAGCAGGTGAGGATAAAGCGAGGCTGTAGGATTTCAGTCCATTGTGGGTGGCAGTTTCCACAGAAAAGTGGACACGAGTTGCTCTTTGAGTACTTTCCCCAGTTTACCTGGTTTTGTTTTCATCTCCTTTTTTTTTCAAGGGAAGGCCTTGTACTGTGAACTTTGAGAATCAGTTAGTGTAAGGACAGGAGGGAAGCACATCACATCACCTCAGTCTTGTTGTGTCTGTACCACCAAAGAAATGTTTGTCCTCTCCACTTGGCTTTAGGAGAAAAGAGCTTGCAAGTTGTTGCTTAAGTCCCGTGTTGTAACATTGCCAAATCCCTTTTCTGTGGTCTGACCTGTGGCTTTGTATTGCTGTCACCCAAATTCCAGATTCTGAAGAAGACATCAAACAACAGGACAACAGAAACAAGCTTAAAAAGAAGTCTGATAAGGGGAGGAAGACAGATGAGGAAACACAAGGAGATGAAACAGAGAAGAAAGAGAGCGGTGAAAAAGCTGAAGGAAATAAAACTACAGAGGAGGAGGTGCCCTCAGTAGCCTCAGGGGCAGATTGTGCCCCCTCCAGTATGATGATCCTTGGAGACTACGAAGCAAAGCCAGTGCAGAAGGTAAGCAGCCTGACTGAATTTTGGTGATGGATAGGAAAAGAATGCTTTTTACAAGTTTATTTTACATGTGGTATGCTGTATTCTCCTTCCCCTCAGGTGCAGCCCTTCCTGCCTCAGTGGCTTGCTGAGCCCCGGCGGGTGCAGAAGCGCATCAGGGACAATCTGTGTCCAGTCGGGGACGTGCCAGGAATCCACCCCAGGCTGCTGAAAAAGCTGCAGATGAATGGAATAGACTCCTTTTTCCCAGGTGCCTTTCCAGTGCTTCTGTTTCTTTCTAAAGGGACTTAAAGAGTTCCTGCAGGCTGGTTCTGTGTGTTTTGTGTAGGCACTGAAGTAAAACAGGACAAAATGGAAGTGATTGTGGGAGATTTAACCCTTCTTTCCCAAAGCTTTGTCTGGGCTGAGCAGAAGTCTGTTACCTGCTCATAAATACAGCTTGGAGTGAAGGCTCAGAGCTGCCCAGAGAAAGAAGTCTTAACTTGTGTCCTCACACTTTTCTGTGGTGGTGTTCACAGGGTCCCAGGAAGAGGGAAGAGATGAGGATCTGACTCCATGTTTCAGAAGGCTGATTTATTATTTTATGATATATATTATATTAAAACTGTACTAAAAGAATAGAAGAAAAGATTTCATCAGAAAGCTAGCTAAGAATAGAAAAGGAATCATAACAAAAGCTTCTGTCTTGGACAGAGAGTCTGAGCCAGCTGACTGTGATTGGTCATTAATTAGAAACAACCACATGAGACCAATCACAGATGCACCTGTTACATTCCACAGCAGCAGATAATCAAGGTTTACATTTTGTTCCTGAGGCCTCTCAGCTTCTCAGGAGGAAAAATGGTAAGGAGAGTTTTTTTCATAAAACATGTCTGTGACAGTTTTCCTCCTTGTGGAAGCTTGTGGTTTAGCTCCTTCCTTTCCACTGATCAGAGCTTTCTGGGAACACATTCAGCTTATTAAAGCACTACAAAAATATCCAAACAAAAAGAGAAATCTGTTTGCTTTCTGTTATTTTGCCAGTTTTGCAAACAAGTACAATAAATGCCAGTTGTTAAAAAAGAAGAAAGGACAGCTGGATGCAAGGACAGGGGGTGACCTTAGTCCAGGGGACTTAGGCTGTGTCTGAGGCCTATCAGGGAAGCCAGCACACAGTATATATACATATATACACATATACCTGTACATATATATACATATATGTATATATATGAAACTGCAATATTATATATATATAACTGCAATATATATATATATATGTATATATGTATATATATATATATGTATCTCAGTTATTATAGTGTAAAGGTAGAATTTGAGGAGGGCGAGTTTAGGGTTGTAAATGATAATGATTGCTGTAAATGATAATGATTGAGCTGAGAGATGGAAGAAAAGGCTAGGATTTTTTGAATTTGTGTTTGGTTGAGTCCTGTTCATCCTCCCAGGGCTGCTGAGATGATAGTCAGGATAGTTAGGAGTGTAGGGTTTAGTGAGGGTGAGGTTATGTAGAGTAGTGTGATTGGAGGGAGTATTACGACCGTGAATAGGAAATGCTTTTATATAACGTTTTCAGCTCTGCTTTTCTGTAACATTTCCAGCTCTTGGTGGGTTGGTGAAGCATACAGTGAGTGTGTGTTTGTGGTTTTGCTCAGTGCAGGCAGAGGTGATCCCTGCCATCCTGCAGAGTGCAGCCCATGGGTTCCTGCTGGGCCGGGGCGGCTTCCGCCCCAAGGACATCTGTGTGTCAGCCCCCACGGGCAGTGGCAAAACCCTGGCCTTTGTCATCCCCATCGTGCAGGTGAGCCCATCCTCTGGGAAGCAGCTCTGGAAAAGTGCTGGCATTGCTTTTGTGGGGTGGTGTTCACAGGGGTGTTAGCATGAGGGAAGAGACGAGGATGTTGACTCTATGTTTCAGAAAATATGAATTATATCATATATCATATGCTAAAATATATTGTATGTTATATATTTATATATTATATCTAAATAATATAATAATACATTAATAATGCTAATAATAATTTATACAATTTTTTACTTATATATATAAACTATACTAAAAGAATAGAAGAAAGGATTTCATCAGAAGAGTAGCTAAGAATAGAAAAAAGAATTGTAACAAAAGCTTGTGACTGAGACAGTCCAGACAGCTGGACTGTGATTGGCCATTAATTAGAAACAACTACACAAGACTAATCACAGATCCTCCTGCTGCATTCTACAGCAGCAGATAATCATTGTTTACATTTTGTTCCTGAGGCCCCTCAGCTTCTCAGGAGAAAAAATCTTAAAGAAAAGATTTTTCATAAAACATGTCTGTGACACTTTTGTTCAGGCAAAACCTGAACTTCAAAGCAAGTGGAAAAGCCAAGGGATTTGTGGGTATAAGGCAGCAGATTGGCAGCTCAGAGCTGTCTGAGGGAGCTTCTTGTCAGCTTCCCACTCTTTTTCTCAGACAGCAGGCACAGCATGAGGAGTTGGGAGGGTGTAGGGAGAAAAATGGAAACATAAAACTGGGAGAATGTTTTATGTTTTTTACCATCTTCCCTCACTAGTTAAGCCCAAGAACCCTGTTGTGCCCTGTGCTGTCAGGGACTCACTGGTCTCTGTTTTGGCAGGTTCTGTTGGATCGAGTGGTTTGCCACGTGCGAGCTCTGGTTGTTCTGCCCACCAAAGAGCTGGCACAGCAGGTATGTGACTCCTCACCATAGCTGGGCTGAGGGGCAGGCTGTGCAGCCAGTGCTTTGGCTGTCCTGTGGAGCAGGATAAGACCTGCCAGAGGGTTTGATGCTGTTCATGTGATGGAAAGTACTCCCTGCAGCTGACAAAGCCTCTTGACCTCTTTGCAGGTGAGTAAAGTGTTCAACGTTTACACTGACGGGACAGGGCTGAAGGTCGTTTTGATTACTGGCCAGAAATCTTTTGCAAAGGAGCAGGAGATGCTTGTCCAGAAAAAGTAGGTGAAAAGGTATTTTGACAAGGTTTATAGAGATTGCATGCTAATTAATGTCATTAAGGTGGGGTCAAGATATGGACTATTGCAGCACAGCATCAGGCTTTTATCATGGTTTTGGAGAATGGGTTTATATGCTGGACTATCATGGTTTTGGATAATGGGTTTATTGGCCTGGACTATCATGGCATTGGATAATGGGTTTATATGCTGGACTATCATGGCTTTGGCTCTCATGGTTTTGGATGATGGGGTTATTATGCTGGACTCTGGTGGTTCTGTCTTTGTCACAGTGCTTTGTTACTCACCCTGTTTTGTGCTTGTAATGTTTCACTGGATTTTTGGGGTTCTTCACCAGCAAATGCTCAGAATGCGAATGTTTACCTTATGCCCATGGGTACACATGACAGTGTGGGGTTTTTCTGCAATTAAACTCTTTTGAAGAGCAATGAAGAGTGACACTTTCTGTTTAAAATAAGGCAGCACAGTGGAGACTGGTGTTTGGTGTCCACTACTGCCCCTGCATGCTCTCCAGTGTCAACTCCATTTATGAATTTTGTTATTCCTCAGTTAATTGAGGGGTAGTAAAACCTTAAGGTCTCTGCTACAGGTTTTATTGTGAAGAGAGAGACTTACTGATGGGCTGCTTGTCCTTTCAGAGTGACAGGCTACTGCAGCCTGGC